>NC_140603.1:21387729-21987729 GCF_057381915.1 Diplotaxodon limnothrissa
AAAGTAATAGATACTCTGGAGAAATACCCGTGGACTGCTTTCTATTTATAGATTTATAGAATGTAGTACAAGGCCAAAAAGAGGTTATAGAAATAAAACTAATAATGTTCCTGCAAGGCACATGATGAAGATGGGCATATGTTTCTTTCCAATTAAAGTGTTAAATAGGTGCTTTTTTTAAAATCCATCTATTCTACTACATTTATTGAATTTGGAGATCCATCGTTCGGTTATCCTCATTATTTTATTAATGTGATGCTTCTCACCTATATAGCCCCACAGTGAGAAACACAATGTCCTGCTGCTACCGCTGCTGCTGTATGATGGGTCTTTTGCAACACAAGGCCCAGAGCATATCGCTCATCACCAAAGCCGTTGGACATTATGTTTCCGAGATGACACCTCAGACCTCCCACAACCCCTGGGTGAGATTTCCTTCCCTCTGCAGAGGCGTTTTAATCTTTATTTCATCATGTCCGTCCTCCCTGGACTTCTAATATACTGTCTCATTTCTTTTTTCGCCCATTTTCTGCTAATTCACCGCCATCTGCCTTAGCATCTGTTTGAGGGGAGAAACGGGGAAAAAAAACCTTCACATTGAGGGAAAAGTCTGTTCTTTCTTCTTCCTCCTCCTCCTCTTCTTCTTCTCTTTCTTCCAAGTTTCTCTCTTGCTCACTGTGTCTCCCGCTGTCTTCCTAAGGGCCAAAGCCTCCGCCCATCTCTGTATTCCTCTTTCACATAAGCTGCCTCAAACCCCTTTAAAGTCTAATGCTACATGTAAACCTCAAACCTGCTTCCTCTCTTGTTCATGGAGGCCCCCCAAAGTCGAAAAACAGAGGGAGGCAGGGAGGGTACGGGTGGGGGTCATATCCTTTCCATGTCCAACCGTTTAGTCAATAACCACTGTCAACAGGACTGGACAAAAGATCAGAAAAGTGCAATTGTAACTTTTGGACAATAGCAGGGAGCTTTCATAAGGCCAGGCTGAGAAAGGACACCACCTCCCCAGTGCCTCACTGCCTCCCCCTCCTCTCTGGCTTCCTCCCTCTCCTCTTTGAGCGTTACTGACAATAGGGAAGCCTGCTGCATTGCCAGAGAGAGCCACGGGATCACCTCAGTCAGTCTGAGGATTACAGACATTCTTTGGCAGGACCAGTGTTGCTGGGGAGAGCCTGGGTCCTCGTAGGCCTTCAGAGGCTACTGGACTGCCTCGGGCCCCCTCCTCTTCCCACCTCCTTTCCTTTTTTGTATTGTGTTCACATGTTTGACAGACACAGACCCCATAATAATCTCTTTCCCGCAGGGACCTGCGCCATTTGTTTTGCAGACCCTACAAACAGTTTCAATCCCCTTTCTCCCTGCCTTGTCTTCACCGCCGTAGCCCATCGCTGTCATCTAATTAATGCAGCCTCCCTTTTCATCTGCACTTCCTGTTCATTGTTTGTTCCTTCCCCCCTCCTCTCTTAAGTCCCAGATTTAAAAGTCACCGCCTGTGCTGGTTATCATACCATATTTGAGTGGCTGGGGATTAAAAAGGTGTCTCTTCTGTGGATTAAGACTTTCTTAAATATTCATTGTTTTACCATTACTTCAGCTAATATCCCCAGAAATGCAGTTAAACAGGTCAAGAAGGTTTCATTTTGACAGAGTAAAAGGATTAACCAGTTCATGCTCGCCTGTTATTTGAATCTGCTTCGTGTGATTTAATTTGCAGCTAATTGTGTGCTTTCACATTGTTCATAAAATTAGCATTTTAATTAGGATGTCCCACGAGGCATAGTTATATTCTGGGAATATATGCTTGAAATAGAGTAGATAGCTGTTACATAAGATAAATTCAGAGTGATTACAAAGACAACAAGCGACTTAAATGGGAATGTTAAAGGAAAACTGCACACAAAAGGTCAGAGCCAAAGGGAGAATTGAAATTTGGACCTTATGACTTTGAATTAACTTTTAACTTAATGTTCTCAAGGAAGTTTCTACTAGAATTAGGATCAGCTTTATTGGCCAAGTATGAACACAAAAACAAGGAATCGTATTGTTTTTTCTTTGTTTGCTCTCAGTGTAAACGAAATAGACAGACTGATGGGCTAGGTTTTAGATTTGTTTAATTTTCCAGGAATGCCAAACACACACCTATAGAGCTTCATAATAACCAGCTGCAACCATAAGAACAAGTTCTGAAAAACCAGACAAAGACCTGAGCAAGTACTGATCATTTACACTGAGACGAAATTCCAGGACTATGGCGCAATCTCGAAGATGCATGAACCAGCCTCCTTAACAGTGTACATCAAAGAGCTCTGTGAAAGTGTACTGAGGATAAATTATGCTATTTGTGGTCACTCTTTGTAAGTTTTATGTATGACAATAACTGATCATGTTATATATTTCTGTAGCATTTAAGGTATTTAAGACAATTACCTTTGCACTGTAAAGTTTATTCTGAATCGGGCTAATATGCTCAATAACATTTGGTAACTTGGACTATATTTTGATACTAATAAAAATTTAAATGGCAGTGCAGTAACACCATAATTCGACAGTGTTGCTTGTTTTACTTAAATCAAATGTTCCAGTACTTCAATTCTCTTTAGCAAACAAGTACACTGAGCAAAATTTGTATTTTATTCTTTTATACTTGCAGTGACAAAACGTTTCCTTCGCGCATAAGTGTTTGCTCTTCTATTTAGAACTTTGTTAGCAATTTGTTCACCCTTTTAGCTTTTTACTGTACTCACCAAAAGTATAGCACATGTTCTCAGTTTAAGGGTGGCTGTTACCTTTAATGATACAGATAGGCTACAGTCTCCATATGGAGAGATATACAGCAAGTGTACACAGCTATATCAATCTATTTATGACCTCTCCCTCTGAGAAAGAGAGATTTGAGGAGCTATAATTGGTTCTCCTCACATGTATTCTCCTCAGTGTGTGCCCTGCTCTCTCCACAGGGAGCACTTTGATGATAACTTGCTGCATTACACGCTAACTTTTCGACAATGGCTACACGCTCTGTCTTTATTGCCCTGACTCCTAATGGCTATCTTGAAGTGCTGCCTCTGGCAATCCAGTTGCAAATAAATAGAAGCTGACACAGTAATTTACTCAAATCTTCTCTACAGTTTTGCCCCATTCTCCCTCCAGAGATTACCCCTGTAACAACAATTATTTCAAATGTCATTGATTCCTGCCTGCAGGGCACAGAGAAAATGAACATAAACTCTTTTCACATGGTCAGAATTAAAATATTTAGGGGTTTCATGAACAGAAAGGGTCTCATGAGGAGGACAATAAATGTATAGCCGTCTTTAGCTGTGTTTGTGTTCTGGATCAAACATAAAATCAGCTGTTTTCTTCCGCAAATGACTATTAACCTTTGTCTAATAGGGGCAATGGCTCTCATTTGGAGAGACGACCCAGTGGAGGACATATAATTCCCTTCCAGTGGAGTCTTGTCACCTCAGTGCACTAAACAAGATGAACACATGGCCACCATGCTGTTATCTAGTCGAACAATCAAGCCAGCTGAAAACATGAAATCATATTTCCAACTAACTTGTCACAATATTTAAAATCCCTCAAAATGAAAACACAGTCTAGCTGATACTTGTATGATAATAACTTCATATTTATAGTTTTGAAATTACTGTTACCCGTCTGTTCAGATCTGTGGGTTGCTTCTGCATATGACTGTAAACCTTTAAGTAGTTGTGGGGAGGAGGGGGTGGTCAGGAAAATGTTTGTGGCTCATTTCCTTGTTTCATGTTGTTGTGCAAGGCACAGTTCAGTGGAGGGGATCTTAACATGTCACAGTGTCATGCAAGTGTCTCTGTCTGGTTCTACATGACCTCTTTCACCCTCTCCTCTACTCTCCGAGGACTCTGCTTGGCCAGACACACCAGATAATGTGATAAAGATATTTCTGCTCCAATAGGAAATAAAGAAGGTGTTCTCGTGTGACCAGCTGGTATTGAACGGTACTCTGTTATGGTCCTGAGCTGACCCGCTGAGCATAAGACTGTAAGATAGAAAGGTACAGTACGATGGATATATATATAAAAAAAAAATTCATGAAAACACTCATAGAGTAAATCTATCCACTACAACTACACATCTGTAATACTATAATAAGAAACATTTAATTATCATTAAATCTGCATCTCAATTTAAATAATGACAATTATGATAGTAGTCATTATGTCAGGAAATGCGAGTATTATTAAAAAATAACTGTTGAAAATTATCAAGTTAAATTTTAATTGGCTGTTGTTACATAGAGTTGGAAAAAAGACTTTTTGAAAAATATTACCGGGTGTTTATTTTGTTAAGAATTCAATTCAGTTCAGTTTTATTTATATAGAACCAAATCGCAACAACAGTTACCTCAAGGTGCTTTATATTGGAATTTAAAGACCCAACAATAATGCAGAGAAAACAGAGAAAACCCCAGCAGTCAGGTGACTCCTATGGGCAAGCGCTTTGGCGACGCTGGGAAGGAAAAACTCCTTTTCAACAGGAAGAAACTGGTTGGAGGTAAGAGGAGGAAGACAGGACACACTAAGGATTATTACAGAACGGATATAGCTGCTTCCAAATGCACTTGGTCCATTTATTTTCTATGATTTTTGAGGCTTGTTAGGTCAAAACTGATAACAGTGTTTGAAAGAGCAAACTTTGAAAGAGCGAAGGTGCACTCTAATTGCCATTAGAGTTCATTTTATCACCCTGATGCAAGTAAAAAATAGTTGTTATTTTACCTTACAGTATTTACAGCCGCCAATTGTTTAAACTTGGCTACTTCTAAATAAAAAAATAAATAAACTGGTTTAGTTTTACATGTAAACCCCCCAAAGAATTATTGGGTTTTTACTATTATAAGAAGATCCTTCTGCATGCTACAAGGATGAGTAATATTATAACAAGGTTAGGTGATAAAGCTTTCAATACAAATTTGCAATGGACAGTGAGATAAGGTAAGATAATATAATGAAATATTTTCCATATAACTACTTAATTTGTCTGCTTAACTATTCAGATGCACAGTTTATTTAAGTGGGACTCCATGTCTTGTTTTTTCTACATTAGTTGAAACATCAGTTGTCTTAACATTTCCATTAAATGTGGACTCTCCACTTTCAGCTTTGCTTTAAGTATGTGTTTAGGTTTTCTTTTATTAATTAATTAGACGTCTTTTAGTAGCACAAAATACATCCACTGTAATGTTTATATACTTTTCCATTTTGTATTTCTGTCAGTAGTATTCATCCCGACTGAGGTTTGGGGTTTTATTATTTTTGTGTTTTCACAATTTATATGATGAATCGAAAGTGCAGTGGAGAAAAAACTCCTTTTGGCCAACAAGCATGTGAAATCAATCAATGTTGGCCAGTTAAATCAATTTATAAATAATACTTTTTAAAATTAAATTACACTGTTTTGGAAATTCCTGGCTAAAATCTGGTTCTAGGATCAGAGTCAATGATTTTTGTGGAGATGCACATGAATAAAAACATCACACATAAAACAGCATTTGTCCCCTTATCACCATCATCATCACCATCTCTATGTTTATTCTACATTATAGCTGTTTTCCATCAAACACTGACTGCATCCCTAGATTTGGCTGTGATGAGCCCTAAAGCACACCGACAACTGTCCCAGATTGCTCAATATTCAGCTTCTGGCCCAGTTTGTTGATTAGTTAGCCTCTTTCACATAAATACTCACTCACACAGACAGACACACAAATGAGAATTGCACCCATGGGACACAATGAGTCTATCATACTTTAGCTAAACATAGACTGGGAATTAGTTGACTGGATAATCAATCTGACAGAGTGCTTCAGCAATAAGTGAGTGAAATGCACAGACAGTGCATGTTGGATAATCTTGTGTAAGTCCAACATTTGTCATCCAGATCACATTCGTAATCTACATGTAGAAAGAGCCACGGAAGTCTTTATTCCCCACATTAAAAACAAACCTTGCCTAGAAGAGAGAAAAGAGAAAAGATCACATGAGTTTTCCTGAAGTCCATCATGACGACTTGTTTTTTAAGTTTGCGTTGTGAACATTTTTAATTGTAAAATCGTCATTAACTAATTTAATAAAGTTTTTCATGGGAAAATGTAGGTGGTGTTGCGACACTTCGTGGTAGTCCTTACATGCTTTGCAGATATTTTTTTGGAAGAAAGAAGCTCTGTGGGCACAAAGTCAGCATTTTAACTGAAAAATAGATAAGCACTAAACACCTCTAAAAGTCAATGACTTCTGAATAATTACTATTTATAACCTCTGCTCTCAAGGGAGTAATTCAGTGAGCCCAGATGGCCACCAAAATAGGATTTAGTTGCCAAATTGACAACATTAGTCATAAAGTGATTATCAATTACCTAAATATCAATTGTAGTGTAGCCTGCTCTTGCTGAATATGGACTTTTGTCTTGCAGTCATTGACTGCAAGACAAAAGTCTTTGACAGTGTTGAATGAAAACTACTTTTCTACAGAGGCCACACACATTTTTTGTCAATTGTGTCTTTGTTGCATTCTCATAATTGGAGGAACAGAAAGGGTATAGTGAAAATGTCTTTGGGTAGAAGGTTTTTCAGAATTCATCTGCAAAACATACAAAAAAAATGAAACTTTAATGACATAAGATGGACCTGCAAGGACTGGCATGCAAAACTTTTCTACGTAATGGAGGCTGTCCATATTACAAGTCCTTTATTAAAGGCTGCTACTGAACGCTCCATAAATACTCTTGTCCTTATTTCAGTACCGCAGAACTTAGAACTATGTAGTACGGTGTTATTATGAAACATAGGCCAAAATCCAGTAATAATATAAATGCTTTTCAGTTCATTGGACTAAGACCAAAAAAGAGCAATGATTAGTTGTAGCTGGACCACTAAATGAACTGTGGCCATATTTTTCTGATAGCAAAATCACAATGTGGTGTTTGAACCTGACAGACAGGTGTGAGGAAGTCCTGCCTAAAAACTGGATGAAGCTGCCTTCCTGCTGTCTAATCCACCCAAAGCAAGTGTGCATGGCCATTGGGGTAAATAATTAAGATAATGCCTGAGGAGGTGTCCATTAACACCAACTAATGGATAATATGGAAGCCAGAACCATCAAGGTCTCTGAAGATTTTTATGTTTAAAGTTGCAAAAAGCTTGTTTTTAGAAAATACCAACAACACCAACATTTGAAACTAGTGCCTAAATATGGTGACAATTTTGGTATTTGTTTTGAAAAAAGAGTACAAAATGACAGCCTCCTCTGCAAATGTACCAACAGCACTGGTATTCAGACTACGTGAGGACATAGTCCTAAAAGAGCAGTGTCGGCAAATGGATGATTTTGATTGTGACAGGATTAGGCAAGATATATGAGACATGCTTGCATCATGAAGGTGAGACATCTGACCAACGCTTCCCTATAAGATATGTCATATATCTAAAATATCCTGTTGTTTAGGTTCAGAAAGACAACCCCATCCACACCCCAGAGATTGGTAGTAAATAAATTCAGTGCAGTTAGTGCAAACCCATGCAACCCAAACATCCCAAGAGAGGTTTGAGTCACTGCAGACAGCACATGGAAGACAGGCTATTGACATGACAACACTGATGTAAACTGTATGTATAATCTCATTTACATTTTTAATTTGATTGCACATATTGGTATAACTGATACAGCAAAAACAAAGAATTGATAATATAATGCAAAGATTAGATTATCAGATGCTTGCAAAATAAGAACAAAAAGCAGAGAAACTAAATGGGGTTCCACTCTGTAAGGCAATCGTTTCTCTGTGAAGTTTAAAATATATATTTTTTGTGAGGACAGTGTTGATCCAACTCTGTAGTCATTTTGGAGACCATCGGTTTGTGATGATGATACATTATGATACATCCCACCTAGTCTGTATATATCCGCAATGCACGAAGACATCAATATAAGCATGTCTCAGTATTAACTTCACACCTTATTCAATCATCCACAGAGTGCAAGAGTACTGGAAACTGAAAGATGAACTTAACTGAGAGATGAGCCTTACTTCTTATAAATAATTTATTAAATTGCTAACGAGCCGTGGGTGTACTTTTTCGATCCTTTTATGACTCCAGCCACTAGATCGGTTTTAGTTGGCGGGTTTTGTATGCAGCCTTTCACCTTACATGCAATTCATTTTCCATCAGATTTGTAAAGTTTGGGTGCATGTAATTAAGAAGTCAGGCAATGTAAACGAAACGTTTCAGTAAGTTTTTATGACAGTGATATATACGACATAGATCATCTTCACTTATTTTGACTTGCTAATTAATCAACATTATTTATTCAGGAAAAAAAAGCTAACTTTGTAATTAGCAACTGGCTTGATCTGTTAGAGCAGACTCAGCAAGATTAGGAACTTTGAATTTGATCTGGTAGTCTAAATAACTCATTAGCATCACGATTTACTGAATGTTACATGAAGTCAGTGCTGCTTATGCTTGACATGTAGATGATTATATCAGTCGGTAAATTAGAACACAAATAAATCTCCGGGAATTTATGAATTGGTATATATCAGCACCGGCTTCCCTGTTACTCCGTTTTTGTGACTTTTTGCTATCCGAGTGATGAAAAAGAACAGCTATATACAATCATATAAATGGTTTTTCCCGACAAAAACAGGTTTAGATGATGCTCAAGATAGAAACTTGGTCTAGTTTTCAAGCTGGAATAGCAGGCAGTGAGTGAGCACATTAATCTAATGCATCAGCAGGTCCACATTTGTTTTAATGCAAACTGAAGAGAAGAAACGCACTGCATCTCAAGGGAGAAGAAGCTTAAAATTTCAGTCTAATGATAATAGATGATAATGTTAATGAGTTGTCCAAACATAACAAATGGAATGAATTACTGCCTTAGAACGAAGTCTGTTTCATTAAAATACAATAAAAAGGAAAGATTAGTTTTATATGGGGAAATAACTTTCCTCTTTTGTGTTATTGATGAGAGTAAGGGGGACATATCAAGGTTGGCTTGAGCCTCTGGTCAGTATTGATAAAATATTGCTACTGTATAGTTTAGCCATTTTTCTTGGACGCTTATGTGACATTAAGCTAAATTAAATTATTACCATGACTGGTGACCCCTCAATGGGCCGTATGAGTCAACGCAGGCCGAAGCATTAGTCGCTGGTTCTTTTTAGGTGGCGAGATCACCAAAAATAAGAACACATGCCTATTTAAAACTAAGAGGAAAATAATATATTGCAGAACATTTTTTGGGTCAAAACCATAAGCTTCAATCTGTGTCGATGATCTCATTTCCCAAATAATGTTCTTCCACCTTAATCAATTTTGTGGCCGGCCTGTGTTCATAGTAGCCAGGAACACTGGGATTATGTGCTGAGGCTACTCTCTCTCTCTGAGACGACCTTGTCGGTGTAACATTACTGTTAGCCCTCGGCCTCGGGCGGTCAAACACACACTCAATCACCCCTGTAACCCTTGCAGTCAACAGCACACTGTCACAGCCCGTTGCTACAATCTCAATTTGTATTTCGTCGCAGACTGAGATGACTTGACAGAGAAAAATAAGAGGATTTGTCTTGATCTTCAACTCTATCCCTCGAGGAAACTAGTCTGCACCTTGAAGTTTAGCAACCACATGGTCACTTACTTTGGGTCAAAGTGTACTTTTGTTAGTGACGAGGGAGGTTCTCTAGTGTCATGTACACACACAAAGTTTTGTGAAATGTCAATTTTTTTCAGCTGAAAACTTTAATATAGTGAGCTTGATTTTCAAGATGTTTTTTGGCATTTAATTTTCCCTTCTACTGTACATTACTTTGAAACCAAAAGTCTTTAATATGCATGCAATATACACAGTTTTGCTGCTTGTGTCTGGAAACATATTTTAAAAAGTTATGCTATTTATTTATTTAAGATTCAGTTTACAAGATGCAGTAGAGAAAGACATTAAATTAATCATAAATATGAAGATTAACTAAATGACAAACAATTTTAACACTACTTTCATTTGTTTTCCCTGTGACTCTATCATGTGTAAAAATGACTGCACTGCACTTTAAACTCTACCAAAGATCATAGCAGCATCCCTAAATTGGTAGAACAGACTTGTGCCAAGCCTGCATCAGTAAACAAAGCAAGCCTCTAACGGTGATGCACAGTAATGGTTCAGGCATGAGCCTGGCCAGAGTGTCGCATGAGGTGCTAAACAGCAAACGGCTATAAATATAAGTAGCGAACACTGCCAGTTGCACTCTTGCGGCTGAAATGAGCCCGCTGATGGGAGCTTGAGAAAGAAAGGGGATATCAGTGGTCGCTAAATCATTCTGTAATCAGCCCTCTATGCAGGCTCATCCATGCATGTTCAACACCCTATTCTGGAGGGCTCCAGGAACAGAATACTCCAGCTGACCCCATCTGTACCCCATCTCGTTTTGCATTATTCCTAAACCATAAAAGTTCCATGCAGCACAAAAGAGTTAATGATTCTCTTTGTTTTGTTGCGGGGAACACAACCAAAGAAAATGACAACAACAAATCCATCAAACTTAGCAGTACTGAGCAGATCAGCAGTTTTTGCCAGCCCACCCGAGGCCTAAAATGCACATATTGCACGCTGGCCCCCCAAGCAGCAGGCGGCCCAGGGACTCGCCAGCCCCTTGGTGGCCAGAGAGGACTTGATAAATGACTTGAGCAAACTTCTCTGTCACCAGTGAGGGAGGAGTCCCCCACAGTAAGCTACATCATCCTAACAGCATTATTCTTTTCATGCCCGTTGTCGATACGGCGTCCTGTGATTGGCGTCACGCTTTGCACAGGTTAATTGGAATTCTGAACTGGAAAACAGCAGGGGAAAAGTGCAAATATTGTCACCCAGAGATTCACCATATGAAGACTGTGAATATGTGTGTCAATTCCAATCCTTGGCAAAGACATGAAATGTTAACAATGTTGAAGCACAGACTTTAGGCGCCGTTAAATAGGACTCTTTTCAAATTACTTAGCAAGATAAAGTTGGGTTACCTAATATTTTATTAGCTTTTTTCCCTAATGTTAATTGACAACATATGATACAGGACTCATATTTGAATATGTTTTAGAAACAGTGTAGCCAGAGCTAGAGAAATAGCTTAATAGTGAGATCTAGATTTACAAGTTGGTGCCTTATACATGCAGTTCTTTTTCTAAATATACTGTTAACTCTCATGCATTTAGGTATTAAAAATAAAATGGAAACTGAGTTAGCCTTCCTCATCAGGGCAGATAGGAGACAGTGTCAGATGGCCTTATTGATAAGTTAATGAGGCAAAAAACACTTCCTAGAAAACTTGTCCACTACCCACCCCACAACCATCTACTCAAATTATTGATTTACACATTATTCACATTGTATTGTTTACATTGCAGAAATAGTCTGGCTAATTAAAGGTTGCATCCTCGTGAACTAAACCTAACTCAGCCATTTCTTTTAATCTTGATCCAGAATTACTCTACAAGGTCTGGCTGACATATGATTTCTGTATTGTGTCATTTGATTCTGTCGACGGGTGAACTGCAGGGAAATCCCTAATGAGACTCTGAAATACTTGTTTCATGTTTGAGCAGTAATGAAAATTACTTTTCTTTTGGAACCAGTACACAAGAATCACAAGAATCACCAAGACAGCAGATCAAGAGTAAAATGAAGTATGCAAATGTAATCATATTTATCAGAGAATGCTTATGGCAGAAAGCTATTAATTTCACCTGTGCTTCTTGACACTTTAACATATGCATCACCTGCTTCGTGCAAATGATTATTTTTGTGTTTTCCATCTCCGTTGACAGAGCATTATTTTCTTTTCCATTGCGTCTTGTTATTTTTCTAAACTTTCTCTGTCTGAGGAGTGTAATGGCCTTTGATTGAAATTTCATTCAGAAAAACTAAGTGAAATACATGTTGTGTATTTAATGGGAAAAATAATTGCACGTCAGGTGAAACAAAGCATGACGCATAACCAGGAAGACTGACTGAAAACACAAGTCAGCAAAGAGGTCAGGCTGTTCACTCTTTCATTTGTTGCAAACACCCGCTATACTCGTGCATATTCCCATTATGTCACTCTCACTCCACTCTTTTATTGCTCGCACACTCACTTACTCACTTACTGATATAGGTTGTGATAAAATTACTGTGAGAAATGTCAATGAAACGGTTGACAATAGGGAAACATTTCTGTATTGTTAGATTAAGAATTCAGTTTTTTTGTTTGGGGACAGGAACTTTAAAAAACCTTTAAAAAACAATTGTTTTCATGTATTGGGAAATGATAAATTGTCATATTTTTGTTATAGAAAGATACAATACAATTACGTTATCTGACTAATCATCCAAGGAATGAAAACCTTGAATGTAGCTCTTAAATATCCATCTTTAATGTCTATTTCTGGCCCTGTGACTCTGGCATCCTTTGACCCTCTTCTAAGTGCAATGATCTTAAAGGTTGCCAAGCAACAGTTTTATTTTTCAAAAAAGAAACTTTGTGCTGTGGTAAAGGAAATTTTTCCAATGTTGGAGCAGGATAGGTCTATAACTTAATCAAATTTTTTTAGACAGACAGAGTAGAAAAGTTAATTTTTGTAGAAACCACTTTTGGAGATAGTTATGCCTGTAGATTGTGCTGTGTTTATACTAACCTTTAAATGCAGCTTATATAGCTTTTCATGCATAGAATATCTTTGCATAGCTCCAAACAGCAAAGGTCACATCAAAGGCAAAAGACTATAGACGTATTTTTCTCCAGAAAACACTATTCTTGAATTACTCTTTCTTCCGTTACTTATACAGTGTGTGACATCTTGTAATGGATTTGCATAATGCCTGCTTAGCGGCTAGTCTGCCTTACTGTCACTGGCTTTAGATACTTCTTTTAGCTATAACTGTAAAAATGTGTCAGCTATGTGCAAAGTACCCCTAATGTTCTAAAATTGGCTACAGGAGTAAGCACAAGAGTCTTTGTGCACTCCTGGGATCTGAGGAAAAGCAGACTCTGAATCTTTTTTTAATGTCAACAACAAGAAGAAAGTCTTTAGTACAAAGTGACTAACATTCATATTTCTTTTGACTGCACAATCCCAGGCTAAAGTTATGCTTAAATCATACTGTTAAGGGTCATTTAGAAATTAAAGAAACAGTTATGGACACAAGCAACAAACTGGGTGGTGTAGTTTCTGTGTTTTCCAAATGCTTTTTGGTCTTCAGTCAGCTTTTTGTTAGCAGTACCTAATGGCAGAGATACGATAAATAACTGGTCACTAATCTTTTGGAAATGCTTGCATTTTGCAATAAACAATATGACACCAAGGTACCAAACGTTAATGCTGTGGTGTTTAGTTCAAATTGGTGATCAGATGTTTGATGAGACCAGATTTCTCTAAAAATGAAAATTATTTGTGTTGCACTGTTTTTTGCAGATGCTGTAAAACATATTTTTGAACACATTTTCAAAACAGTCAATTCCCTGAAAAGAATGGAAACATCTAGTTCTAGCTTATTTGCCAGTTGTGTTTACTGAACATTTACTCTGGTCTAAGCTGGTTGACACCAAATCTAAGTGGCTCCATTTTGTTCAGAAAGGTAGAGTGTAAACTTTTTACTCTGTCTGCAACATGTCTTTTAGACCCCATTCCTACAAGACTACGGTACTAGATGAAGTCCTTGCATTAATTAATGTTTCAATCTTAAATATGATCAACCTATCTCTATTAATTGGCTATATACCAATTATATACTAACGGATCATCTGCAGAGGAATGGTTTATTTGAAGAGCTTCAGTCAGGTTTCAGAGCTCATCACAACACAGAAACAGCTTTAGTGAAGGTTGCAAATGTTCTTGTCACGGTCTGTGACAGTTGACTCATCTCTGTGTTTCAAAACTGTTGACCATAATATTTTATAAGTGATTAGAGTGTGTAGTAGGTATTAAAGGTACCGTGGTGCAGTGGTTTGAATCATATCTTTCTAATAGACTTCAATTAGACTCTTCACACACTCAGGATAATTATAGAGTTTCACTGGGCCTATTTCTGTTTATATCATACATGCGTCCTTTAGACAGTATCATTAGTAGGCATAGCATACATTTTCACTGCTATGCAGATGATACCCAACTTTATCAATCCATGAAGCCAGATAATACACACCAATTAGTTAAACTACAGAAATGTCTTAAAGACACAAAGACCTGAATAACTGCTTCTAGATTCAGACAAAACTGAGGTTATCGTACTCAGCCCTAAAGATCGTGGAATCTTTCTTTATCAGGATATGTCCTTCAGAACACATATTAAATAAATATATTGGACTCCTTTCTTCCATTGGTGCAATATCTGCAAAATTCGAAACATGCTGTCTCAAGAATGATGCTGAAAAACGAGTTCATGCATTTATTACTTATAGGCTGGACTAATTCATTAATATCAGGATGTCCTAAAAATTCCCTGAAAAGCTTTCAGCTGATTCAAAAATTGTGCTTTTCACCTACAAGGTCTTGAATAATCAGGCCCCATGTTATCTTGATGATCCCATCACCCCATTAGAGCTCTTTGCTCTCAGAATGGGGTTTACTTGTGGTAAAAAAAAATAATCTAAAAGTTGAATGGGAGGCAAAGCCTTCAGCTTTCAAGCCAGCTTCCAGTTTGGGTCCAGTTTTGGGAGACCGACATCGTCTCTTTTTTAACCTCCTAAGACCCGAACTCTTCCACGGCATGCATTTTAAATTTCTCTATGATATTTGGGCATATTGGGACCCAATGAATGTAAAAACAACGAATTACCTGATTTTTCTTTTAACCTGATTTTTGTTTCTAAGAAAAATCAGAGCCACATATAAGGATATTTGTTTCAAATTGTGATAGAACAGTGGCAGTATAATGTCCTCGTAAGTGGATATCAGGCCCTTGTAGAGCAAAATCGAGTATTTTGGTCTAAATAACCCAAAATGTGGACACCAGGTCCTAGGAGGTTAAAAATTAGGCTTAAAACATTTCTTTTTGATAAAGCATATAGTTAGGGTTGGAGAAGGTGGCCCTGCAATAGGTCTAGGCTGCCGGGGGATTCCCATGATGCATTGAGTCTTTCTTTGTTAGTTGCTTTTTTCACTGACTATGTGTTTATACATCTCTCTGCATGCAATTATTAGTTAGTTCTAATCTATGGCTCTTTTCCACAGCATCCCTTTGCATAAAAAAGCACTGTTCCTATAAGCAAAAGAACAGTTGTGGCTTTGGATGAATGAATTTTGATGAATAAGAGGCAACATTTTGTGTAAAGACTGTGTGACTTTGCAGGAGTGCTATTTCAGTTCTTCCCTAGAAGACCCCACAGGAATGAAATTCCACACTGAGCTTGCTCCTGTCCACTCAGTTGGTCAGGAAGTTTTGATTCCTGGGCTCGATCACCACTTGATAAAAGACTGAAGTGATTTCCGGTTTGAACTCATGCATCATGTGGCCCGGCAGGCTTGAAAGGACATTTAGAAATGGTGAAATATAACAATTTCTATTAGTAATATGATGACAGCGGTCAGAGGTATTAAACTTCTCACTCATGCTTATTGTCTGTCATATTAGAACAGCCGGTCACCATATAATATCTTCACTATAGTGTAATGACCTGTGGGTTATTGCAGTAACAGTATGGTGGTGATCACTGCATCTGCCAAAGTGCCTCTAACCTTTTGAGTATTACTTATAATTAGCAGGGAGAAGACATGCAAAAAATACCAGATGGTAACATTATTTGATAGTCTCCCAAAATTACTACCACGGTCCTTTTAATTCTTGTGTGATAGTTTTAATTAAAGTGGCTTGTCAAAACGACAATTTATGCTAAATTGATGTTATGCATTATGCTATTAATACAATGTCGCTGACATTCCTATTAATTACCCTGACTGGTTGATACCACACACATCTTCATTATCGACAGAAAGATTAAGATTGCCTTAACTGTTAGATAAATGGAGAACCCTAAGTGATGCATTCATCTGAAATCTATTCAAAATGAACACAGCTCACTTTGAGGCTGGTACAAATCATAAATGATCTGTCTTACCTGTCATTTCTGATGTTGTCTTGACCTTTGTTGCCTCTATTGCTCTGTGGCCTGAAAGGTGTCACAAAAAATTACAAGCTTGACAGCAAAAATTGGGGGCAAAGCATACCTCTGTTTGGAACAAATATGCAGATAAGGTGTGATGATGTCTTTTATTCATAGTTCAGAATTTTACAGGTTAAGTGAACAGAGGATATTATTTTGATCTACCTCACAAAATATACACATTTTAATTACTAGTACATGCCAATGCTACAGTATCATTTGGAGTACGATCAAGGACAGTGTTACGTGGTTGCTAAGCAACATGATGATATATCATACATAATGAAAGTTTTGTGAGTATGAATTAGTTGCTATCGTCATGAAATAAAACAATGCTTTTCTAAGGTGGGGTAGTTGCGTAAATGCTACAAATAGGTCATTTTTGCCCATTTGTAGATTGTTGCTAGGCAACATTACCGCACCATAACATGGATACAAATGAAGAGATGCGCATTTTTGCTTTTAATAGAAAGTGTTAACAAAGAGAAACAATCAGATCAGGGGCTGAAAGAAACCTGGCCACCCATAACAGTTTTAGATTTTTTAAAATATTGCTTCTCATTTAGCCAGCTAGCCAGCTAGCTAGTTGGCTAAGCCTATGTGGACAGTTTTTGCATTTTCCAGGATTTATTTTTATGGTCATTAGATAGTGTTAGTAGTAGTAGAATGCTAATAAATGTAAAAAAACAAAACAAAAACAAAAACAACAATAGTTGCGTTATGGCAAACCTAGTCAACTACCATGGCTGCTGCTATCATCATCGATGCATAACCAAAGGTAGTCATCTTCAAGCAGACTAGAAATATAAATCAGAAAGCTCCTGGTACCAAATAACTTGTCCCACTTATTTAGTATATTTATATATAGGATCTCAGAGATTACGGTTAACTTTTAAATGTCATGTATGCTACATGTATAGCATAATATTATTTAATACTAGCAGTCATTTGATTTGTAATATATTTAAGTACAATACTAAGTGACCCATCAATACATTCTTACAAAAAGGTAACAGGCAGCCTCAATTATGATTAGCAGATTAAGCATTAAGCTTAAAAAGCAATAGGGAAATCACAAATATTAGGTCTGAGTGGTTTAAGTTCTAAAAATTCTTGAGTAAGATTCATGAATTATTACACAGCATAGACAGAGTCTGTACAACAGCCTGAATCATGTCATCATTCTTTCAAAATCATTTGGGAGACCGTAAGCATATCAACATCAATAACCTAGAAAAACAAAAATGCTCAGTGTGTATTTGACATACTTTGAAAGCAGACATAAGGCATGGATGAACATACTCCACTAGAGTGGCTATTGATCAAAAATATATAAAAAGATGTTAGTCAAGTTGCACTGTGTTGTTTGGGGCCAGTTTGCAGTAAGTGAACAGTTCAGTCAGGTCTGGCTGGTTCATCTGTTTTTCCTGTGACAGGGTAGTCATCTTCATTCCCTTTGTCCTTCCTTTGGAGCAGGAGGTAATATATAAAGGTCTGCGCTCACATGAGGTGTCTCCCTCACCTCTCCACTTGTCCTCCTGGACTGAATAATGTCTGAGTCTTCAGTCTCAGCTTGATATGATGAGTTATACCCTGATTTCAGACGAGTGGACGTTTCATTTTTTTGTAATGTAGACATTTAATGATGCATTCACATATGATTCCATGCTACTGGAATCAAGGTTTTACTGCTAGAAAGGACCTGTGGTTTGGCCACATTATGGGCTAAGGTATAAAAAAAGAATCTGTGCAGGTGTATTCTGTGCGTGCACCAGCTTTTAGTTGTGTTTAGTTGGTAACTGTGGCTAAAATTGTTATGCAGGAAAGGAGGAAGAATGTCTGAAAAGTAGGTTTGCATTCATTCCTCTAAAATGATATGTAATCATGCATTCATAGTCAGCAATTTATTATTATTTGGTGCGACTGTTATAATATTGTGTATATTATCAAAATCTACAAATACCAGTTGATATATAAATCTGCATAACATGAGTTCTGGTAGTCTTTTTCTATATTTCCCAAAGATAATTAAGCAAACAACAGGCTTTTTTGAATGTCTATATTTTATGACTGTTTGTCCACACTGTTATGCTTTGTTTTATGGCGCCTGCTACAGTGAGCCCAAAGTCAAACCCAATATGATGAGGTATTAGCCTCCACCACCATTTCACTCAGACATGTCAAGGTCAGGTCACTGTGGGATTGTCTCCAACCCCCAGCGGCCGCAGCCACACATCTTCCCTCTGTAGGGGATGCACATTATTTGTGTTCACCTCATCACTGCTCAGATGGGCTGTGCAGAGATAATAATGCTCCCTTTAACCTTCTAAATGATTACAATTGTAAGAAAACAACTGCTCTGACTGCCAGTTGCACCCCTTGAGTTGTGACTTCAGGCTTGATTTTCATTTGAAGTCATAAGTGGCAGCTATTTCTTGTTTACATCTCAGATTAGAAGGCATCAAGTGTATTCATGCAGATATAGACCATGTTCTATAGGCTCTCCCTCCTGCAGTAGGACTGCAGTGATGAACCGACCCACCTGCTTGATGAACTTGTACTTCAGAGCAATGAGACCTCCAGCTTTCTGCCACAGTGTTTACTCTGAGGCTGCCAACGGAGGAAGGCGAGCGGATCCATTTGTCCCAAGGTGAGACACAGTCTCCAATACCCCGATGTTAAATAAACACTCCCAGACCTCTGGCCACCTCACTCCAGCTACTGGAATACCATTGGTGTGTCTAGATGATGGAGGGCTATTGTTATCTATCGCCTCTGCATTCTGCTGAGAGGCCAAGGAGAAGGCTGGTCACAGCGATGTGTTACATATAGACTCACCCACTCACATTAAGTTATATTTGTTGGCCCTAAATAAAAATAGAAAAGGAGATTTACAGACTCTTTCTTAGAATAACATCTGATTGAAGAGGGAAAGAAGGAGAGCGAGGGGAAAAAAAAATTAGAGCACAGCTCAGTTTGTGTTTCATCACCTGCAAAGCCAATGAGGGAGAGCGTCTCCGCGTCAACAACTGTAAAGCGTATCCCAGCTTCTGCTGCTCCTGCCATCTCTGTTGCACGCTACACTAACCAAGAATGTGTATTTCTGCAGATGATTAAATCAATACCATTTTGACAAGACTTGTTGGAACATGCCTCTTTATTTTACGCAATTCCTTCCCTTTCGTCAGGGAGCATTTATCAACCTGCCGGGGCGCTGTCACCTAATGGAGATTGTTCTTTAGTCTGCACTTGATAGAAGGGAGCGATTATGATGCATGTCGATGGTTTACAGAGATATTGACACAGGAACAAAGAGCAGACCCTTGCGGCTGAAAACCTTCTCTCTCACACTCCCACAAAGCACCTTGGTCATGTTTCAAATGTGTCTTTCTCCCACCCCGTGCTTCTCCCATGATGATTTCCTTTGTTTGGCTTGTCAATTAAGGTCTAGAAGCTCCATATTGCTCTGGTTGGTTACTTTCCAACTCAAGCCAGGCACTCTTTTCTCTGTCGTCTTTTGGCCTTAGCCTATCCCTCAAATAAAACCGGTTTCACTTTGAGAAAGATTTCACACCTACTCTGTGGTTGGCACGCAAGGAGTTAATGATAAAACCAGCCCAGGGTGTGACAACAGGCCCTGAATATAATAAGCTTGAAGGAGACAGGAATGAGAAAAGGTGGCATGCATATAAAAAGAGGGAGGAGAGCAGGAAAACAAATGATGAGCTCTACCTATAAATTCTTCATCTGCATTGGCTGATTGGAATGGCTTGACTATGCACTCAGCTGTGACTTAACAACTAATCCGGTTTGTAAGTTATTATTTATCTTCAGGAAAGTTTGTCAAACTCGGGCTCTGATTTTCTACCCTGATTTCCCTCTTGTGGCTTGCTCTCACACATGCTCCCCACATAATTTATGACTGCCTCTGGTCCTGATGACAGATTATTAAAAGTAGAATTAGTTTTTTGCGCAGGATTTCTCCACTGGGAATTGGGAAGGCAGTGCTCTCTGCGGAAGGTCTCTTACGAGGTCTCCATTACTAATAGAAGTTTTTTTCTCTGATGGGGGGCAAGGAGACTAATGATTTGAATTTACTGTGGCAGCCATCACGTGGTCTGGAAGGCATCAGTCGAACAGACAAGAGGTTAACTTCCTCCCTGTGGAGAGGTTTATTGGATTGTTTAGCAGCAGAAGGATAATGTTTTTGTCATAGACTGCTGCGGCAAACAGCAGTGTGGCTGAGAGAAAGGGAGAAGAGAAATGAAGGGAAAAAGGACGTGGAGGGAAGGGGTCCGGGAATGGATAGAGGAGCAGAGACGAGAGAGATATGAAAGAGAGAAAACTGCGTGATCAGAGCACAGTGAGCAAGGAAAAAAGCAAGTTATTTCTAATATAGGTGGACAGATGCTATAAAGCACGCTGATAGTGTACCCTTCCTTTTCAGCTCTTACATGTGCACAAGAGGAAACACACTCTCATTCAGCGATGTGCACAAAACATAAGTACACACACATTCAGTCTCACTCACACAGACAAAAAGAGAGATGTTAGTTCCTTTCACCTGATGGCCGTTTGGAGCTTGTACTCCCAGCATGCCTCGGCAGTATGGGTACCAGAGGGGAGTCACAGCGCAGCTGAGAGCCTCGGCTTAATCTTATGCATCATTAAGCACTCAGCGGCAAGCCAGCGCTGTTCATATACATCATCCACGCTTAATAAACATAATGATGACATAAGATGTAATTCTAGATGAATTTTCATTTTATAGGGAAATGGAGAATTCCTGTAGAAAGGAAAGAAAAAAAAGTAAATTATCTGGGAAGTATAAAATAAATTATGTTTTTTTTCTCCTCCACTTAGATGAATGTAGGTGTTTGGTGCATTTGAACTGGGGATAGTATGTTAGGCTGCATGGGTATGTCATGTTGGTGGTGGTGATGAGGTATTTTTCGATATAGCGGTTTTGGCAGCGGTGTGGCAAGTTTGGTTGGATGAGAAGCAGCGTTAGGGGAGCTGGAGAAAAAATGGGGGGTGGCTTTTGTGAAACGTTGGCAATTTTTAATTCCTAATCGTAGGCTCTGATGGACAGGCTCAGACACCCCCGAGTGGAGCTCATCCATCATGGGAAGAGGAAACCGGAGAGAGAGAGAGAGACAGAGCGAGAGAGAGAGAGAGGGAGAGAAGATGTAAAATTTCAGAAGGAGTTACCTTACGGGGGGGAGCAGGAAAATAGATTCCAGATAAAAGGGAAGGATGTGGGAGTGAGAGGGCAGCAGGTACTGTGGGAGGGCATCACAGGCCTGAGATTGCTTCATGTCTCCCTGCTGGGACTCTGGGGTAGCTTGGCCTGGAAATGAGTTCCGCTTTCAGGGACTGTACCAGACACTGAATCATCCTGAGATGTATACTCGCGCCTCTTGTCTTGAGCAGAAAGCAGACACAAAGTGGTAGTGACCTGACAAAGGTTAAGTGAACACAAGAGGGATATAATGAACGAAGGAAGCAGCAGAGCTACTCAAACACAATGGATATATATGTGAATCTCTTCAGGATTCACTTTCATTTTCTCTTTTTGTGTTTTCCTGCTGGACATGGAAGCTTTAGTTTCTAAAACTGAAGCAGACTGGCAAAATATAAATCCTTCTGCATAACCTTTCCTTTATCCGCCAAATGAGTATTATCACCTTAGACTCAGTGACTCTCTGTCAGGGAAAGTTTTTGCAAATTATTTGTTTCCTCAAAGTACAGAGTACCTTGAGAGTATATAAAGTGTACATCAAGGATGATAATGTCTCATTATGCTCAAGAATTAATTAGCTTTAGTCTGTTGAAGTCCTGGTTGCCTTGTTTCTTTCTTTCTTTCTTTCTTTCTTTTTTTTTTTTTTTTTGAGGCGTAATGTGAGTTTTAGACCTCAGCAAGTTTGGAGGCAGTGGACCATACGAGCCAGTATGCCAGTGGGTGAGCCAAGTCTCTCAATGCAGGGATCATTACCACCCCTCTCTCTGTACTTTGTATTATCTATCTCCATTGCTTCCTAGTTTGCTTCTTCTTTTTTTCCCCTGTCCTAGTTAAATATGCAGTATATGAAGCCTACTTTTTTGAATATATACACTTTCACATATTGTTTTATGGTCAGTTATGTGAAAAGGAAATAAATTGCACAGGTTATAAAAGATACATATTAATCGCCACAAGGTACCAGTAAGGTTACATATATTGTGATGTCACATTGTTGTTAATTAGTTACCCATAATTCCCCTAACTCTGCGTTCAAAAAAAAAAAGAAAGAAAAAAAAAGAACAGTAATAGGCAGACAATAGTGACAGGATCAGAGAAATGGCCTTTTAACTAACATGCAAAGTGATGAATGGATTGACCACAATGTAGACTAATGGAGCCATGGAACTAATTAGGCCGAGCAGAGCTGTGCTTAAATGTAAATGGATTGAGCTAGATGAAACCTAGGAACAGCTGAGAGAATGATGAGTCCTTCACTTGGGGGTCAATCAATGGCCAGGCAAACACAATCTATGGGCCGCCGTGAGGTCAGAGTCAAGGAGTATTTTGTCTTTTATCTGTTCAGGCAGCGCCGCGTGTATGCAGCGCAAATGTCTTTATGCACGGATATCTTTTACTCTCTGAAATGTGGCTGACTAAATGACTTTGCAGAAACAAGTCTGATCACTCTCGTCCCTGGTGCCGAGCTCTCAAACCCAGCAGCCTGGCACCTGCCACATGTTTGCTGCCGTGCCCTCTGACTTTGCGGCCCTTGTAGACCGCTTTTGTTGGCCGCGCCTCAGATCTGCTGCTTTCACCTGAAGAATGGCCACAAAGATAATTAATGTGTTCAGCTGCAACGCTAACCTGAGGGTTCTCCTCACGTTGTGCTGTGCCTCGTGCATTCGTTCAGTCTTTATGGTCTTGCTGTGACCTTGTAAACAGCTGTGGAACGAAGTAAGTGACAGGCGTACGCCGACTTGGTGCATGGATTTCTCTGCATGTTTGTCTTTGCCTGCTGTGTTTCCTAGTGCGTCTTGCACAGCATTTATTTTGTGAATAAAAATGCTCGCTAGCTATTAAAATACAGGACAGGGAGAGCTGTGAAGCCTGGTGATTCCTGGGAGGCAGCTCATGCCCTCTGGTTGGCTCTGTAGGCACAGCACATACCAGAATTAATGCATGCAAAAATGCAAATAACTCACTCCAGTAAAAGTTGACATTGACTCCTATGATAAATTTTTCTGCTGAGGTAAGAGACAATTTAATGCAGAATTAGAAGTCACTCTCTGCCACCATTTACATCCTTAATTAGCTGTAATTTCTCTGCCTCCATTAGAGAGAGAGCAAGAGAGAAGAGAGAGTGGGAGAGAAGATGAGGGGACACGGGAGAAATGAAGAGGTTAAGATGAAAGCAGTGTTGCTTTCCACGGCGCCAGGCTGCCGCGTCTCTGTTTGTCGAAGTTTGTGTTGTGAGTTTGTGTACCAGTGTGTCCTCCCCAGCGCGGCTGCCTTTGGTGATTGATACACGTCTTGCTCAGTCACCAGCCATTGGCACTGGGGTGGATGTAAACACTGATTAGAGGGAGGAAATGAGGCCCTCACTTTGTCCTCTGTGTCAGGGAGCACTGCAGTGGCTGTCTCTGTTTGTCTAGTCCTTTCCACCTGAGCACGTTTCAGAGGACACCGTTAGCTACACTTTATAGCCATTATTTAGATAGCAACACAACGGGATGCTCCTTTTGCTCTTTGACTGACATGCCCAGCCATGTGCTCAGCAATTCAACTCCCTGCATTGGACAAAGTGCAGAGAAGTGATGATGTGTCAGTTTGTATGAAGGAGAGTTTGGACAGGGTTACACGAAATACACAAGAAGCAAGCAGTAATATTATCTTCCCACAATTTGGTATAAAAGGTGAAGTTTTTACTGCAGTTGCTTAGATATTGTTTTCCAATATCATAAAATCCACACAAGCAGGATTTTCTGCTGTATGCTCGCATCACCGGTTATATTTCCGAACATTTATCATGCTGTTTACCTGTAATGTTATAAAACATGCAAATATTAAAAGCGGATACTTTCCCGTTATGAAATTATGACAAACCATTCAATTTAGACAACAAATCAGCTTCAACTACATGGTGGCGCCTTATTGGGAAAAGAACAGCACAGAAAGAGTGCTGGACAGAAAACATTTTTCTTTCTTTGCCAGGAAAAATGAACTGTCAACATTTAATGATAGATATTTGCATTGTGATACAAATCGTGTCCTTGGCCCTAAACATAAGATATAGATCCATTTATAATGAATTCAGATAAAGTGTCCTTTTTGCATTCTCGCTCTAATGGATTTACCGAGCCAGTCAGTGACCCTGGTGCAATCGACGAAAACCTGTGCCAGTGGATGATCAAGACAGACATCTATCATTCCTCTCACACCTTCTTAGACGTTGCTGATACTTAGGTGCAAATGTATTTTTCTGAACTAAGTGTATGTGTAACTTCTGCAAGCTGGCTGACTTTTTTTCATGCTGTTGTGAGAATGTGAAGAAAAAAGGGAGCAAAAAGACATTAGATTTTTTTTCCATCATTAAGCTGTGTCTGGGAGATGATGTGCTAGCCGTATGTGGTCCAGGGGAAGTATTTATAGCCCTGCTGGAATCTTGCTGTGCTGCGTTGATAGCAGAGATAATGGGAGAGAATGGGACGCAGCGAACTGTTCTAATGACACCAACAAGACAAGAGAACAGCGAGGATAAATAAATGTTAGCCATTTTCTCTCGCACATCATTTGCATTTTTTCTTGTTAAGGTCACTTATAGACTCAGACAATAACAACGAGGGGTGGGGGGGGAGAAAAAAAACCCTTGCCGAATATAAAACCAGAAATAACAAAAACAGAACTACTTAGTATGCAAGTAATTGATTTTATTTCCTAATAGTGTGACATTCAGTTAAAGATAGTGCCGGTTTTTAATTTTTAGCTGCTTTAATTCCCGTGTAGCTGCTTGAGTGGGTTTCCTTGTGAAATAGGGGGAATACAAACAAGATTTCAGTTCATTACACAGGAACAAACTGTACAGAAATTGCACTTACTTATGGAAATGACTGTTAAACATGCACAGCATTATGTGCTCTGCCTGTGCCGAAAATGCTGGAAACATTAAAGTACACACAGTGAGCCAGTAAGGAGGACCAATTACAAAGGAATGAGTTTGAGGAGCCGTCTTCCCAGGGATGATCAAAACGGACATCTGATTAATGAAATACATTGACCTTAAACGGTCCTAATTTAATCAGCTACTGTTTCTGACAGTGGAAACGCACTCTTAATGGTATACTGACCTTCCTTCTTTAGAGCTCTACTGGACCACCCAGCTCAAATACCAGTAAAACTGCTGACAGATCTTTCAGAGCGACCAGACCTGAGCGTAGAAAATAACTTAATCGTTTCATTTCATACCTCCATCTGACAACAACAGAGTAGTTGCAGTAACTTTGTGAAAGAGCGGGTCATTAGTGTAACCTCTGGGCCCCGTTTTGCTGCCGGAAGGTAATGAGAGCCAAACAGCGTGGTCAGCAGTAGGCATAAGTGCTGGAGTTTATGGGCAGTGTGTTGTGTCCCAGGTTAACACTGATGCCACCACTTAGGGCTCTGTGTTTTAGCACCAGCCTGCTAATTGAGATGACAAAGGCCATAACAATGACATTGTTGGCCAAACAGCCCTCTCTAGACCTGCGTCTGGCTCCAGTCAAGGACGTCCAGCAGTCTGTAAGTGCAACCTTGGAATTTAAGATGGTGCCTGAGTCCTTCTGTGCATCTCGGAATCAATTAGCACGACTCAGGTAGGCCGGCACACATTCTCAGACCCTTTTATGTGCCAGAACTCTCGCACTTGTTTTGTTTGTTTTACTTAAAGCCGCATAAAGCACGTCCTGCACTCACAAGGATAGCACATAAACGGTTTGGGGAAAAGCAGCTGTAATGGATATTGTGTTTAGCATTTCAAAAATCAAGTTAGAGTGCCTTCTTTGTCATTTGTGCATTTCATTACACATCGAGACATTCTTGTAAATACGCTGCCGCTGCGATATGAAACGGCATTAATTGACACACCATAAAGCATATATAACGTGTTAACAAGCGATATAAACAAAGCCAGCTGTTGAATTATCTTTGACTATCCTAAAAAGAGTGTTTGTGATCAATTAAGACTCAGTCTCACAATTTCACACTGAAAACAGGATGTCTTCTGTTACCAATCTAATAATAGTAATGCATATGGCAAGTGTTTTTATTAACATAATGGAAAAATAGCCCACATAATTTATCTTCTAAGTCCGAGGGAGAGAGAGCCAGATTGGAGCCTGAGGACTCAATCCACCTCAACATATGCTGCCATTGTAAGTCTGTGAATGTGGAGTATCTCCAGCCTCATTCCCATGATATTTATTGAAAAACATTTGACTTTATGAGCTGCATACGTAATGAATGCTTATCGATGCTGCGGCTCACCAGATGAGGCTATAATTCTACATGTAAGTATCACAACCACATGTGGGCCTGTAATGTTGTTTCTAATTGTGATCCATACTAATTCCTGTTTGTCAGCACTTGACTGCCACTGGCTCAAACACCGGTCTGCTTCACCACGTGCTCTGACCGGTTTCGTTTAGTGTTTATGTGATCTGTTTTCATTTATTTTCCTCCCAAGGTTAACAGCTTCCTTTTCTCTCTGTTCAGTTCCTTCCCATGCAGCAAAAAAGTCCAAAATCCTGATCTGCAGCGCTGACAGCTGGCCTTCTTAATAACATATCTTTTTCTCCTCTGATTTGGCCACCCACTTTCTGATTTAAGCGACTGAAATTTAGCTCCTTAATCTCAGTCGGCTGTGTCAATCCACCTGCCATGTGGCATGAACAGAAATTGCTTCTGTTGGATCGGAATACATTTTTATAAACCTCTTACACATACAGCTCTACCCTGATGACTGGCCAAAAATACAGATGAAATGCTTGTTGCTACATCGCAATGTTCATATCGGGTCCACCCCTAGTTTTAAACCTAGCAGGACGAACATAAAGTATTTCAAATGCATTGCTAGCTTATCTTGTAAGATCAAAAACTAAACCCACAGGAGTTGATCTGATTCATATATTTGTCTGAAACCAGATCTGCACTTACTACTTAACACTAGTCCATTGGTTTTGTCTGAGTGATTCACCTATCGGAGGAAAGTTAGATGTATTCCACTGATTGTCTAGCTGCAAGGAAAAATCCATCTCAGAGCATCCTGCGGCTGCTGGGCCTTTATTGACATATCAGATGGGACATTGGAGGAGAAATTGGCCTCATTTGTTTCTCACGTCACCTTAATGGCAGATCTCTTTCAAGGGGCAAAGAATTGACAGGCCCCCGGTCTCGGTGAGCAAACAGCCAAACCTAGTTTATTGGTTTCCTCTTGCAAACACTCTGCCTATGTGGCTGCCTAGATCAGCCTCCAAAGTTGAAAAGATCCCCCAGAAAATATTAATCAAGTGCTCTGACTGATTGTCTTTGCATGATAAATTATCTGGACAGGGACAGTGTTACTTTAGCCCAGGGACATTTATCACACACATAGGCTGAGTCGGGAATGCTGACAAAGTGGAAGGGGTCAATGAGACATTTTCTGTGGGCATGTACTGTACATAGCATTTCAGTAACAGTGAGAAGGTATTTCTGAATATGTTCTGTTTGAGCTAGCTATGACAGACTTGATGTGTAACACCGAGGTTAAAAATATGGCTAACGCATACATTTTTAGATGTTGGCCAGCTAGCATTCAGGTAGGGCAGGTATCCCTTCTTCAGATGGTTATCCACTAACATTCATCTCTGTCAATACTTTTACCAATCATTTCCCTCGTCAGCAGCATTAGCGTCTTGTTTTCCACCCTGATTGAAGTTTCTGTATGTCACTTGGAAGTGAACAGGTGTCAAGCTAGCACAGGCACCTCGCAGATGGCAGCATAATTAGCATTGATTCTGGCAGGCTTTCACAGGCCAGGGTCTAGATGGCCGTGACGACCAACTAACCTCCCCACCTCTTGATGGGCTACCTCTGGGACAGATCGAAGCTCATTTTACTCCAAGAATGCAGCACGCTAAAGGACTCCTTAGTAACACACAGCATCTGAGGCACGCAAATCCTGTTATAGAGCTTGTTTGCTGTCCAAACTCCAAAGGTCTGTGGACTGGATAGTGTTATTCTTAATTTATGTGCGACATTTAATTAGAATTATTGCTATTAATATTTCTGCTGTTTAACAATAGATGACTTAATTAATTTTCTTTGTCTCTACTGGTTTTCAGGTAGATCATTATATAGATTAATCTTATCCAACTGCTGTCTATCCATCTGTCATCCTTTTGGATCACCATTCATAAACATATTGGCCACACTTCTACATTATTTTCTCTAGGATTGCAGACTGAGAATGAAAACCAGTGCCCTTGTAAAGATATGAATGCATTATTATTATTACTGGATGCCAATTTCCACTTGATAGAAGGATAAATATTCTTCAAAAAGAGCCAGCAGGATCATTCTGTAAGCATGTCACTGTTTATGCCTCCTCTTGCTTGGTGTTTGTATATTGCAGATTGTATGCTGGAATTGGCAAGCCACTGCACATCCTGCGCTTTCAAATGGATCTCATCTAATCTTATTTCACCGTGTCAAATGGCAGCATGACATGCTGTTTTACTCCGTAACATTTGGTTGTAGCGAACCAGCTGACTGAGTCTGATGCGAGGAGTCCCCCTTGTTATTATGAACCACTTGTAACGGTGTGTCTGTGGGGTTGTTGTCAGAGTGGGTGGGTCATGCAGACATGTTGGTCACTAATACAGCACACGGAAAATTGCTTCTGCGACAGACATTCGCTGTTTGTTTTCCTTCTTGTATTCCAGTGCGTTCAATCCATTACAGAAACACTTTGTGAATCGCTAGACACAAAGACCTTTTAATAACATCCAGTGTAGCTTGGATATGGAATCACAGCAATCTAAATGTCTTTATTATAGCAACCAAATGCAGAACACAGAAAACACAGCACAGATCAGTGACTCTTTATAGATGGTAGCAATAATATAATTGATGTTCTCCAGTGGATTTTTTTCCCTTCTCAATTTGATCTTTTCCTCCGAAAACTGTCAGCAGTCAGCCCCTAACAATGAGAGCCACCCATGCTGTATACTGCACCGGTCAGGTGTCAGGATTCATTATATTTGGCTGAGATTTGCATAATGCAAGAGGCATCAAATTAAATTTGCATAATTCCTTTGATTACACTTGTTATTAAATGTGAGTGACATTGATTTACAAAATGGCCTGATATAAGGTTAATGGCTGATGTCACCTTCTTGCGCCTCTGTCTTTTCTTAATTATCACAAAGCTTTGTTCATTGTGTCATTTATGCTTCTGTATCCTTAAATAACACGGCTTTATACTGTATCTCTGTCTTCTTCTCCTCCTTACATACATTACACCGCTCCTGTGCTTGAACTTCCCTCTTATATCGTGTTTCTGTAATTATGTAAGGCAGAAAGTAATTTGAATGGGATGAACAGTCATAACATTGGTGTGCCCTGGCCCATTTAAGCACATTTACGTGGGCCATTATTGACAGCCGGCTAAGTGTCATTTGTCAAGGAAGAAGGAATTGACAGGGATAAGAAACGGGGAGAAATAACGGTCAATCAAACCTACTTTACAGTCATAAGGGAAAAGAGCAGCCATCTCCAGTGTTTCTTTTTTTTTTCTCCCCCCCTGGTGAAAGCATAAGATCATAATACCTATTTTCATAATAATACAAACAGCCTGTAGGCTACAAAATAAGAAGACAGCCATACTCAGTGTATCTGTGCATTGCCTGACAGAGACAGAAAGGTTTCAATCTCTTTTTCATTTCATCCTGATAGCTCTACCTTTTATTACCGAGGGACAGGAACATTTCCTGAGGTAAAAAGGAGTGCACATTCCCAAGATAAAGTTGGAGGTTTACAGCTATTTCCAGCCGTAATGTATTATTCCGTTAAAGCAATGATCAGGTAGTGTTGGATGAATGGGAGATGTTCAGCACCATTACTGCCTGGCACATCAGTGAGGCATTATTACATTATCGCTGCTCTTTAGTAGGAGATTGGGTGTGTGACCGGGTTCTGAATACACTCATCCCGCTCTCCACGGCGTAAATTGCAGATTGGCTCATTGACTTCAATGATAAAATGTAAAAATTGCCAGTAAAGAGAACATAGACTCAGGTTACTCCTTAGCTGTTTGTCAACGGCAGATGTGACTCAGTTGGTGCAAAGCATGTTAAAGAGTTCCATCTCCCAGAAGTCAATGTCATTTATGCCTGAAACTGCTAAAGCAATAGCTCATCTTGTCTCTGGTGTGTCATACTACACTGCCTTTGTCTGAGATTAAAATTTGCTCTGGGGGTGTGTGCTAAAATCCTAAAATGTTACTTATAGGAAGAGGCGAAGATTTACTAACAGATACATCGAGAATATGTTGAAATGAAAAAACAAAAGTACAATATATATGAATTAGTATTAAAATACTGAATGACCAAAAATGCTGTTCCTTGTTATGGTTTAAAGAATGGTTTGATTTTCTTACACAAATAATTAGCAATAAAGCAAATCAATATATGGCACTAACAGCTTTAGGATAATTTGTGATTGATAATTGACAGCTTATTAATTAAATAATGCATTATCATTCCGCTCCACAGACCGTGTGTTCACTGTGCAGTTTAGTGCTGCATCAAAGAAAAACCTGGCAGCGTTATTATTCTGCTTATTAAGCCTGGGCAGGTTATTCTTGAAATGGATACTGCTAATGTTATTTCGTACGACACTTCAGAAAAGCATTAATCCATGATAATTACCTCGGAAGGAAGCAAATAAAGACAAACTAATGGCGGGGTTGATCATCAATTTCGAACATTCGACTCAAATGCCCTACATTTTTATGCAGGAAACGTCCAGTTGCTGTGCCTCTGCTTAGAATGCCTTTTTAAGTGTATATTATCCTGTCCTTGACTGGGGAAGTGCTAGGAGAAATCATTAAAGCAAATTAGACTATTAACATCCTAAAGAGCATTTATCTTGTGGATCAATAGGCTCTCATCTTCTTTAGAGGACCCTTTGGTGTCCTAAAGTCATTATGAGCCAGATTATGAGGATAGTCAATTCATTACATGCAGATAGGCCAATAACTATTGACACCATAGGTACAAATAATAATTTCAAGTGCATATATTTTTCAGCTTCTAAATTATTTTAAAAAGAGAATTGTTTTGCAAAAGTGATAAAGACTAAACACCTTCAGCTGAATTCATTAAAGCTTTTGCACAATCTCAGGAGAATCCAGCCGTTCACTGAAGAGGATATTTAAAGCATCCTCTCGAAGAAAAAAAAAGAGTCTCTTGGCATTGATGCACTTGTCGTAGATCAAGCAACACTTCACCATATGATTTTTCCTGCTTTGCTGACTGTGTGTGAAGATGCCATACACCGGGAATGGATTGGATCTTCAGTCTACCATCACAAGATCTGCGATGCTCCAATCAACACACAAGATGTTCAGACATTTATAATTGCATCATTTTGCAGCGCCCTGCATGTGACGTCACGGCCTCCTCGTTTGTGTTTGCCCACGCTCACGTTTGTGACTGCTGGATTTGCCAGCAAGATAAATTGGCACATGCATGTGTTTTGTTACTTGGATTATTATTTGAGGTCTCTCTTGGGGGGCAAATATGCATTTAAAGAAGCAAGGGGAAAAGGAATAATCACATCACGTGGCCTGGGAGTCAACATACGCAGATCAACAGAGCAGCCGCCTACGACATGATGTCGATTTGATGAACATGATGTGGTACCATTATCTCTCCCCGAGCCTTTGTCAGCATGTTGACCAAGAAGGGTATTGTTCAAATCCCATAAATCTCACACCCTTATGTGTGCCAATAATAGTACTAAATGGGAATAAAATTGCTTTCCCTTTCTCATCAGTTGTTATGCTAAAAACTGTAACCTTAAAGTGACCGTTGCCACACATAATATGGTGCACTGTTTGTGTGCTGAAAAGGCAAGCGGGAGATCCTTCTGTTCCCCATATGGCCCTATTGTGTTGATAATACCATACAATGCCCCCCTCCCTCCCCTTCAGAGCATGCTTCAGGCCCTGCTGGTAGAGGATAGACTGTTGGTTTCACAGAGGCAAGCAGGACACCCATGGACACAGAAGTGTGTAAGATGTGGGGCTCCTACGCGCGTGGCCCGGTCGATTCCCCTTTTGGCCAGCGCCGGGCCAGCTGAAGAAATGGAAACTATTCCTTTAGCATTAGAGAAGTAATTCTGTTTCCCAGCAGGATGTTTTGGAGAAAAAAAAGAAGGAAAAAAATCAAAAAATTGAAGGTATTTTCTCGCCTTGTAATAAGAAAGAACAACTGAGCATTCTGAAACCTATTGATGCTGGTTTGGATGGATTATAATGGTCATCCCATCTACTGTCACTTTGGGGTTTTTTTTCCTAAATCATTTGATGTCTCACTTTGAGGTGCATGAATTTAAAATCCAGTTTATAATTTCAGTATGTCAATCAATCATCGTGAATTTTGTATTGACAACGATGTTAAAAATGAAACAGAGCAACATGTCAAGTCTGCATCTATTTAGATTAATTTAAAACATCATTTTTGATTTGTGTGTTCAGACACACTCCATCAACAAATAATTACAGCAGCAACCTCCATCAACAAATAATTGTAAATATTTTAATTTATTGATTCATTAGCTATTGGCACAGCAGTACAGCATTACTCGGGCTGCGTCTTTTGTGTGGGCTGTGCGAATATTTCATCCATAGTTTCCATTGTCTGGCTCATGGTAGCACTGAGGTTCAAGAAGTTGCTGAGTAGACAACACAGACCTTTAAAACATACACCAGGTTTTATTTATATGGAATATTATTTTTAGTTCTTTTAGAATTTAAAAAAGTGAAACCTTCAGATCGCCTTTTGTGAATGGGTTTGAAATATTTTATTTTCAAAACTGAAGTTGTAGCCTATAAATATTCAGCAGTTTTACTTAAAAAATATGAAATATTAACTACAATTAAGAGTTATCAAAATAGTTGAATTGTTTGTGTTTGCTCAATCATTTAGTCAATGAATCATTCCGGAAAATGATGCATGTTGGAAAATACATGTGCCCAATGCAAATACATGTATTTGTGCATTTCATGATTTCTTGTTGTTTTTATTAAATTATTCTTTACTTTCTGCCCCTTTGTGTCTTAATAAAGAACTGGCCCGGACATTAATGAGAGCACAGAGGAGATATGGGCTAGAGAGTTTGTGTGGATGGAGCTGGAGGCTTTGGGGAATGCAAGGGTCACCTGGTCAATGAATATGAAGGCCCCGCTTATTATAACTTTGTCAATGACAAATAACAAACTGTTGGTATATGAAATGCTTCGTTGTATCATTTTGTGGAGGACAAGGGATATTTTCAGCTTGGCTGCCTGCACACTAGCCTTTGAGCTGGCCCTGGAAAAGCTGTTTGTTTGACCCTAAGGAGTGAGAATTGACAAAGCAAGCCAGGAGCATTTGTTTCATCTGCTAAGCCATAGATTGAAAATGATTTCCCAATGCCCCGTTTGAGATCCCTGTGAAGGGGGTCATCAATTATTTCCTGATACGTGACACAATATTGTACCTATTTTACTGACCACTGCTTTCTGGTTGGTCAAATAGCATCTCTTTTATCAGCCCATTATTGATGGTGAACGGAAGCTCAGTAAACAGACCTGTAGGTTTATTTCCAGTTTCTCTCTGCCACAGTGCTGCAGCACTAAAAAGCAAGGAATGAGGTCAACAACACAGAGAAGAAGCTAGATAGCGAAAAAACATATAGCAACATATATTTAGCTTGATTTACCCAATTCTACAAATATCGTACCAATACTTTGTCCCTCAATATCTTAATTTTTTTGAGGAGAAAAAAATGACCCAGTTTAGTAATAACATAATAAATACCTGTTTGTTCAACCAATTCATACACCATACATCACACAGAAGAAGAAAAAAGACAACTAGAACAATTGCAAGATATTCATATACTACAAAACTCTTTTAGGCAATGCTGTTTAATCTTCATTTTGCTAGGAGAAGTGTGAGTCTGCTGAAAGCACACTGTTTTTTGAGCAAATGGAGTTCTAAATTGCTTTTTTTAAGTACCATGCGCCAGGGTAATGTCTAGAGGTACAGACACAGCATTCCGGTGGCAATGATTTATGGTGTGGGGCAGCCACAAATTGACTTGTATGCAAGAAATGTAAATGGAAGTGGGACATTTGATGGAGAAGCTCATTTCCAGCCTTAAATGTTTTAAATTAACCACACAAACTCACAAGGCAAAATGTTAATGGGCATTTTTTTCACCTCACTTTTTTTTCCTTCATTCTTCCCCCCTTTAACTTAATCTACATTACAGGTCAATTTATTAAACAAACAACGATATTGCACTAGATTTGCAAGGATCAATGGATTTGACAAAGGGGATTCATTTTGGGAAATAAACCTTTGAAATTAGCCAGCGAATGAGGTAACTATTTGAAGTGATATATGTTTGGCACAGGACAGTGTAAATTGCACGAAGGTGCAAACAGAACAAAGGAAACTGGAAAAATAGCAAAGCGGCAGTGCAAGGCTACTCCTATTTCTCAACCAAATGCACATTATGTAGTTTTCTTCTTATAATTGGAACTGTGTCATTGCTTTACTATATCTTGAATCATATTTTAGCTGAATTTTACACACAGTACAAAGGAACCTTTTCTCATAAAATGGAGTCTGTGTTTGTTTCTTAGTATGGTGAATCAAAAGTTTCGAACTTTTCAGCATCGTTTATTGCTCGCACAGGAGACTGTAGCGAGATAACAGGATGGAGGAGTGAAACGTGAGATCTGTGCCCTCAAGCTAAAGAAAAAGTGGCCTAGAGGGAGAAATTGTTTTCTAATAACAAGAGCTTCTCGTCCCCCGAGGGACAATTACGATGTTAGCTCCCTTGTCAGAGTAAAAGCCGCTTTCAAGCTGCTCCTTTCATAATGCTATCATGTTTGCCCCAGAGATATGCCCATGGTCTTCATGTCGCTCTCTTTTTATTTCTCTCTATCACTATTGATTGAGGGGCCATTTATATTCACAGTAGGGGGTCTTAATTATGAGTGTGAGTGAGGCCAGCCAAATAGGACTAAGTGGTAACAGGGGGCCAATGCTACTGCCACGGGGCTCTTTACCTATTTAACATTCAGTGCCTCACTCCTTGATCACTGGCAGTACACTTATGAAATCAGCATTGCTCAGTGGAATAATAACCGTATTTAGAGTGGATTCAGTTGAGCCTACAAGCACAACAAGAAGTGTATTTTTTTTATACAAGTAATCAACATTTATTTTGGTTGTAAAGCAAAAAATAAATAAAAATATATGTATACATATATGTTTTGCATTTTTAGTTTAAAAATGTCTGTTTCTTCTTAATGACAAGAAATGCTTTTCTCAAGAGTGGTCGGTGGTGGACTATCAACTGTAATACTCACATCTATTTGCTTTCTTTCTTTTTTCTTTTTTTCCTTTGAAGTTTCCGATGAGCGAAGCAGTGTTGAGATTTTGCCTCCTATTTAAAATTAAATCCCTTTATGCCATTTGACAAACTGAGACCATCCAGCCAGTAAATGTTCTGGGTGAGTGTTAAGTCTCTACATTTCAGTCAGTCGTGGAAATGAGCTCAAGCTTCTAGTGTTGTGGTAGCTTCAGTTTGCTGATTACACATATAAAATAAGCCCTTTATTTTACCCTTTCAGGCTTCTTTCTGTACAAATTCTTCCTTAAATGACAACTGGCAAGCAGAACGGCTGAATTACTTAGCAAGTGGGTGACATTCACTTCGGTCAGTTCATTCACTGGACTATTACATGTGTGGTAATGGCTTTGATTAACAAACATCTCTGTGTTGTAGTCACAGTTTGAAATAACCCAACCCCTCCTTCCTGACATCTGATTTTACAGAAGGTAGGTTCAAGGCCTCTCTCTGTGTGGTAGAGCTCAGTGGCATGGCCACCATGGTCGAGGTGCTGGTCGAAGGGTCACGTGATGCCTGGCTCATAGGGCTCTGTGTCTGCACTTGCTGACAGGAGGGCATTGCCCCCACCATTCTTTTTTTTAGTCTTTTTTTTTTTTTAGCTTTAACCAGTCAGCCATGGCTTACATGGTTTGTTGTGGCCCCAAGATCAGAAGGAGGAAGCTGAATAATGTCTTCCTATTCTTTAAGGGGAGGGCCACGGTTGGTTGATTATAGAATAGCTTTGACAGACCAGAGGGAACTATGGCTTTTGTCCAATTCCCCCTCACAAAGAAAGGTAAGTTCAGAAAGAGCTTGGGTTGGCTTTTTTAAGCACATGGTGACTGGCCTACTCCTCATCATCCCATCATAAACTTATAATACCTTCAGGGACTCCCACCTATGCAGGCTGTCAAAGGACAAGCAGCACCACTCACACTCTTAAAATAACGCATAATTTTAATCCAGTGCAAGCATAAATTGAGTCTCCCCTACTTTGTTCTGCAAGGGGCAAATAAATCTTTATTATTTAGGCTCTCAAATGTTGCTAGAGATGCACGTGTCATCTTAGAAAAGCTCAGATTTTAAATTCAAATTCCTTCCTCCTTCTGTACTTCTATTAATCTTACTCTTCCTTCAGCCTATGTGCAAAACGTGTGACCACCACCATGCACGCGCACAAAGAACCACAATCCAGACAGTCTGTGAGAATTAGCATTTCATTCATTGTAACAAGGCCAATATGTTTCCAGAAGTGCTGCCATACTGAAACAAGTCCTTAACAAAACAGAGCCTGAGGGCTTGAGACTGACTCCTGGGACCCCAGCAGCCTCCACGGCCTATTTGTTCAGCAGAATCTGTTATTCTGTCACAGCAGGCCTGTCACTAGTGAAATCATTTAAATGTCCAATCCTGTATTTAAGCAGACTGCCTCACCACGAACAGATGAGCGGCACTCAGAATTTATAGCCAGACGCATCAAAGGGTAAGCAGAGCAGTGTGCGACCTGGTGGAGCAGTTGTCCTGTGGGAGCTGATTTAGTGGCTCTTTCCCTTATGCAACAATAGCAAGCAGTCTCTCATAATGAACATCCTGGGTATTCCTCATTGTAAATTCAAATTCAGCACTTAGACTTTACTGTATGTGTGATGAAGGGTTCATAATACCACTCATTATAACTAACTGAATAAATATTTTTGAAAAGTTGCCTGCGCTTTCAATGCACTGCAGTTATTGTTTTTTGCAATTTAATACCTAAAACAAACATGGTCACAAAATTAAACTGCTCTGTTTGTTACAGGAAAAAAAATGTTTTCTGCAATCTTTCAAGTTGCTTGTAATACTTCAAGTGGGTCATAGTGGACAAAAAGGTTGAGACAACTCAAAGCAGCTTGATGTTGGTGTGTAATGGACCTGTCAACTCTGATGGATTTTCAACTCTGCCTTATTTTTTGTCCTACTACAGACAATAGAAAGCTAAGGAGCTAAGGCCTTGCAGTTCTGTCTCTGTGTGTGCAACACCTCTTGATCAATAGTAAATTTTTATCTGCAATCGGACTAAAATGTACAATTACATGAAGCAGATAGGGGAAATACAATGCAGACTGCTCTTAGGGTGATCGCTCATAAACATAAAAGCTGTTTGGAAGATTATAATCAATGGTGCAACACGACCCACCACGTGGATGATAGACTATCATTACAGATTGTTCTCTTTGAGTAATGGGACTGAAGCAAAAACAGATAATGTGATTCAATAATATATTTGCTGAATTTGTGAAGAAAAAGAAACAGGAAAATCTATCCTAGAGGCTAAGGCCTTAATTAAAACTTGCCAGAAGATCACCTACGACTTAGGGATGACTTAAGTCATAGGCGATCATGTCTAGCTACTGTATGTGTAGCTGTGTCAGATCTGAAACAGTAGCGGCTCTCAGCCCCCTAATGTTTAGAGTGGGCTAGCATTAAGATCGATGATTTGTTTATTAGATTTCCAATCAGAATATAATGGGTTTGAGGCATTAGCAGCTGTAGGGTAGATGTGGTTGAGTGTGTCTGCTGAAGAACCCCTGCCTTTTTGATTTCTTAGCGCTTCCTCTGAGTGTAAACAGACCAGAAAGAGAATTAAAAAAGATCATATCATTTTGTGCCATGCCACTGTGCAATTCCCGAGAGATAAACATTAAGCAAAAGGCAGAATAGCTGTGACTTTGTTTTTTTTCTTACAGCCATAAAAGACCCCACCCTCTGAGACTGTTATTAGCCAAGCTCACAGGGAATGTCATATTAACAATGAATGTCTGGTAGTGACGGAGATTGTCCTAAGTATGAGCCCAGCAGGGAGCTCTCTTTAACTCTAATTCACACTGAAATCAGATCACCCTGCTAAGATCTCATCAGCATTATTACTCCTGTGCTTTACCACCTCCTTCCCCACTGTCCATGTGTGTTCTTCGGCGCAAGCCCGGCCTGGGCTAACACATCCTATCATTGCCGTCTGTTTTTTTGTTTTGCGTGATCATATTTTTACACAATTGGGTTAAATTTGTGGGAATTTTTTGGTGGGAAGTGTCATCCCTTCTTTTACCTTTTGTTTTATTATTATTTTTGACTCCCCCCCCCCCCCCTCATATTTCTCTTTTTTGTTACTGTTTTGCTGCAGGAGGTCATGTGTTTAATACTTCTGGCAATTTTTTTTAGAGTAAATACTCATAATGGCAGACACAGAGTGCTTGATGTTCACACGCCACAGGACAAGATTCTGTGAACTCTTAAGTGAGTCATGTAGTTACTGAAAAAATTCCCCACAATTTTTTGACACTGTGGCTCATAGTTATTGAAAGCATAATAGCTTATAATAGATGGTGAAAGTAAGAAGTATTTTAAGCAAGAAGCCCAAATGTTTGCTTTTTCTAAGCATTTCAAGTAGCGGTGTCAAATTCATTTTAGTTCATGTAGCAAATCCATTGTAAATTACATACTTTATTACATTAATGAATGTTTTCAACTAACTTATTCACCAAACCAGTGATGTACATCCTGAGATATTTTAAGAAAATAGGTGCAGACATAACAATATGTCTCAGTTTTTTGTTCTCAGTCATTCCGCCATGACAAGGAAATGTTAGTGTGACAAATCAAAGAGATGCTCTGACATCTGATGCGGTATAACCAGTGTTGGGCAAGTTACTTTGAAAAAGTAATTAATTATAGTTACTAGTTACTTCTTCAAAAAAGTAACTGAGTTAGTAACTGAGTTGCAAGTTTCTAAAAGTAATTAATTACTTGAAAAGTAACTATTGCGTTACTTTAAAAAAAATGTTTTAACCCTCTGGGGTCCAGGGTATAATTGGCCATTTTTCACTACTTTTGATTTTCCCTCTACATTTCACCGTTAAAAACTATTTACTTTGCCTTGTTTGGTATCATTCTTTTCAGCACAACCTCACGTGTCTGAATTTATAGTTATGTTTTCATTTTGACATACTGTATTAACACAATTGATCTAAAATCAGACAAAAAACATAAAATCTGTGTAGAAAAAGTTATATGTTATACTGTAACAACCACAAACATGTTTACTGAATCATATTTCATGACTTTAAATGCAAATATAAATTGCCAATTTTATGTACAGGTTTTGCAAACAAAGTTATTCGCAGCCATTTACCTTTTACCCTTTTTTAAATAACCATTTCAAACTATTTACAGAACAATCAGGTGTTCTGCATTCAATAAGATGCCACACAAATTATTTGTACCACTCCAAAAAAAATTATTTCTGTCCACTATGAAGGAGAACATCACAAGCCTGACACCTGCAGAAAACTATCCACAACACTACACACTAACTACACAAGACAACACATTAACTACACACTCCGAAGATGCTAAACGTCACAAATCTCTCACATCTCAAAACTCGCTCTCTCTCTTTTTCTGCTCTCTCGCCATCACTCCTAAAACTTCTCCCTCTTTCTAAACAACCAAATGTCATGTTGCCATATCATTTTTTGATTGGTCGGCATGGTGCATTTTTCCACCAACACCAAAGGGGTGGGGGTTTTTTTGTTTTGTTTTGTTTTTTGGTCATAAGCAGAGAGTGCTTGCTAGCGCTGTCCTTAGACAGTAAACGTGATTGTTTATCATGACTCTGGTTTTTACGTGCCCTATCAACACAATTTAAAAACTGGTATACATCACCTTGTTGCTTTGTCATCTTGAAGTGGTCATGTGATTGGCTTACCACGACTACTTTATTCTTCCTCAGTCAAACAGCAGCACTCATGCCATTGTTTTGCCCCCCTAGCGCCAGGTGTTGTGCTAGAAAGTGATCGTCTGGTAGAAAAGTGATTGCCGTCCGCAGAGCGCGCGCAGCTACTTAAAGCTGTAGCGCCCAGATTACTTACAGCTACTTCCGTGCAACTGATATAAGGTGCAGTAAGCTGAACACAGCTTCAACCGTCTCAGAAAATACGTAGCTGAACTTGTAATGAAAATGGTCATTAGTTGCACCTGATCCATCAAAAAAAATACTCTTGCAGAATACCGCTATAATACGGTGTGAATATCTAAGGTTGACTCTAGCGACTATACATCTCAAATGCTGTTCTTCCAAAACATTCGGTAAGCTCCTAAAACTCACTACCTAATTTATTTATTTATTTTTTAAACTGGAGATACTGTAGAAAGACTTTACTGTAGAAACCAAGACCAAGACCTGGGTGTAATGTGGGTGTTATCGGCTGTGACACCGAAGGGGTCGGAGACTTCACTTGTTTTACTCAGATGAATTGGACAGGCTACTAGAAGCTCAGAGGCTTCAGCATCTTGATAGAAAACTTGATAGAGCAATGGGCCGTGGTGGCACTGAACATAGGCTTACATCGATAAAATGCAGCGTACTGTGTATACAGTATATATCCAACGAGATGTGTATTCAGTTGAAACCATTAAAATGCTGAGAGAACCCTATAGCATAAATGAAATTGTTGTACATACTCACTGGGCCCTGACCGACAAAATGGAGTGCAAATGTTAAGTACTGCAAGATGTAAAGTACAAACACATTATGGGCAGGTATTAGCTTATAAAACACAGCAAACCAGAGAATGGGAACAGTCCTTGCAGTGGTGTAGCTTACCTACGGTTTTTAATAGCAAGGTGTTTATTATTGCATCCCCCTACCCGCAACTCCCACCCCACCCATAGGGGAGGAAAAAAAATTATATCATGTTATGAGATTTAAAAGTCACCAGAGGATTGTACCGTACTTGGCACCTTAAGATTTTTGTTCAGCATTTTAAATTTTCAGGAGTACATTTGCGCGCATTATGTATGATGAACACATAGAAACAAAACCAAACAAAATAATAAAATTCAGTATCTACTCCTCATCTTTTGCCAAAAACATGTTTTTTCTTGTCATTCACTGATGCAGTTAGTTATGCAGGATCCCGGAAAAAAACACTTTAATGCGGTGTTTGTGCTTTAACAAATTAAATTATGGCCCATTTGACAGCCATGTTTGACAACTGCAGTGGCATTTAAATTCAGCCCCATGATGTCATTTAAAAATACACCTCAAACTTTGCCACACTCTTTGCTCTTTAGTCTTGAAGGGGAAATGATCACTGATTTGTCACCACTCAGCAGTACTTTTCTTCTTAATGAATTTTTAATATCCTTAATGACAGCAGAAGAATGATGTCATTAGGAGTGGATGTTTGGAAAACGCTGACTTGAACTCTTTTGGGCGACCATTTTTATAATAATTTAATATAGATTAACGCCCCATAGTAATGAGCAGTTTGACTATGAGGGGGGCAGCCATTTAAAGTAAGACCCTACTATTCATTTAGCAGTACACATTAAAAACTTTAGGTTGTTTATGGTCAAGTCTTTTATTCTCTGAAGTTTTTTTTTAGTGTGTGTGTGTAATGCTAAAACTACTGACAGGATATTATAGTATAACCAAGTCTTCCCAAACATTATGAGACAAATAAGAGATGTCATGACACATTTCCTGAATAACTGTGCAAAGTAGCTACAAGTATCTACATCCACTAATGCTGTGATCATCTACGGACACAGCAGCAATGCCATGGAGGCAAGAGAATTAAGATTGTGTCCTCCTGGTAATTTACCTACTGGACCTTGTGCGCTGGTGAAGTGTGAATCAATTTGTAAAGGATAGTTAAATTTCTATAACAACCTCCCCCTTCTTCACACTTGACTATCCCACATCAGCTATTAAAAATGGAAAGAAAAAAAAATCACGTGGTGTCTTATGAAGATGATCAAGGGGAAGGCCACTCACTGGGAATGATAAAACGACTGGCTGCACTTTCACCTTTTTTTTTCTTTCTTTGCTGAATGGGCTGACCTCTCCTTCTGTGTACCGTATGCGTGTATGACAAGCACAGGCCGACAGATAAATAAACAAGCCTGGAAAGCCTAAAATGAATAAAACAAGAAGCAGGAAGCTGGCTGGCTAGGACACTGATATCCCTTGGCAAAATGTTTTATCATATTCAGCAAAAGAAGAGCCTTTATTTTATTGATTTAAAAAAAATCCCAGAGGCACTAAAAGGAACAGGCAATGATTAATGTCCCTCTCAGAAAAAGAAATTATATGGAATAAATTAAACTACTGCGGCAGCAAATTGAAAAATAAGGATGTAAATGAGGTTTGAATACTTAATATCTTATAAAGAAAAATAGTCAATGAGGCCCAAAAATGATGAGGGATTGCCAAAGAAACATAATATTAACTTTAATGGCTGAGGCTAGATTTTCTGTACTGTCAGAATTTACCTGTCACAACTGATTTTCTCCAGCAGACATGAAAAATGAGCAACACCATTTGAAGCAATTGAAGGCAGTCATTCTCTTCTCAACGTGAAAAATAAGAAGAGAAACAGATAAAAGTGGCATTAAGGAGCTAGAATGTCTTTTGCTTTAGATGATTATTGGCTTGTGTTATTTTATACATGACTTAAATCCTGAGTTCTGCATCTGTTTGCTTGAAAATGCCTTCTTTTAATCACACGATTGCCTTATTGCTATAGCACGCAGGTTTGTAGGTGCATCATTGGAGAGCATTATGTTCGTATAAGGAGCTCATGTTTATCACAGACTTCATCTCCAGGCTCCATCAAACCTAAGAGCCTGTCCTTATGTTAATGCAATGATCTGCGCTTGATTTATCCCGCATTATGACATTTATTTTTCTTTCACTATCATCGGAAAAGGTCAATCTGCTGAAAGTCAGCCCTGACGATATTTGTCATTTGGGCTCTTTTAGATCATCCTCATCACATTCACGTTCCCTCAATTAAGACACGACGCAATCTGGAATCAGTCACTCTTCCAGCCATCGTTTACACCGTGGTACACGTCGCACAATGCCAGCTAAATGAGAAGAAAGCCAAAAGCAAGAGCGAGATGTGCGGCACATTATCAGTCGAAGTCGTTGTAGAGTTGGCCCCCGGTCCTCCCCATCCATCAGAGTTGGGGTAAAGATGAGAGTGTGAGACGGGGCCTGGGGAGTGGCAGTCGGGTGCTTGCATTGCACCCCATTACTTCAGATGGATAGCAGAGGGGTGCTCCACATTAAACACTGTTCCCTCAGTCGGAACCTTTAATTATAATTCCTCAGTATCACTTACAGCAGCCCAGCACAGATGTTAAAAACCTTTCGTGGCTTGGTTACCCCACCTTAGTTAATCTCGAGGAGGGGTGAAGATACAGATGGCATATCAAGAGGCGGAGGATATGCTTGATCTCTGACAACATAAGCTCTTTTTCTGTAGGGGAGGATTAAAAAATGTATTTGCATGTTTGTGGAAAAACAAAATTGTCTGAATCCAAAGCTGCAAGAAAAAAATATTAAGAGTTCACACTACCACTAAAGTGTAGGAGCAGTTCAGCTTTGAGCTAGGCTTGTAGGTAAGGGAGGGAGGACTGTAAATCAGTATGCCTATGAGCAGCTTTGTTTACATATTACAGTCTTTACTTTAGTCTGAAGGGCTCAGCAGCCCTTACATCACCCTGCCTCTGTGTATGGCTCATAAAACTACAGAAGGAATATAACGCTGCTGTGGTTTGCTGCTTTAACAGTGAGCTGGGGCATCGTTGTAAGACTAGTACACATAGAAACATCAAAGAATATGTCAACATTCAAGCAACAGAAAAAGAAAGACAAGTTCTGAAAAACTATACATCTATATATATATATATAGATAGATATAGATAAAGATATACATATATATACATATAAAAAGAGGAAAGTGTGTTGCTATAAACAGATTCAAATGTGATAAAAAGTTGTTGTTCCTCTTTAAAAGCAAGTTTTACCCTTAGTGACCCAGAAAAGAAAAACTCTTAACAATACACAGGGTTACTTTTTATTGAACTCTTGGGTGTGCTGCTGTACACTCATTAAAAAAAGGTACAACAAGAATTACTCACACTCACCTGTATTCAACCAAACAGGTAAACAACAGAGAGCAGGAGTACATCCTGCCTTTACACTCAGTTTAATGCACTTGAATTGTATTGTAGCTGAAAATACTACTAACCCTAATTTAACTGCTGCTGCTGTGGTGCAATTTAAAGCAGTGCCTTGGCAATTTACTACACTTATCCCTGATTTAGACTTCGGCAGGGAGACTTTGTAGAGACCTACGAAAATGGCCAACAACATTGCCTACATTTGTTTGTGTGGGTACATGTGAATTATTGTGCGGTCGTGTCCTAATGTTGTTTATGCTGTACCGGCAGATATTAAAAAAACTGTGTTGGGACTTGTTCATTTTGGCAGTTTCAGCAGTCTCCTTCTAGGACCTCAATGACATTTGTGAGTCCTTATATTTACACTGTGATTGTTATTCTTTATACTTATCCTGTCACTGAAAAATGAAAAAACTGTGGGGAAGAATTAGCCGAAATGCACAGGAGGAACAGGACCGTCACAGAAGTTGTGGGCTCGTTGACCCATCGTGTAGTTACATTTCTCAGGAGGTGAATGTTAGGTTATAGGGTTAAGGGTATTTCTGGTTACGTTGTAAGATTTCCCACTAAAATATAATTTAGAAATTAGCTGTGATAAAACGGTGAAAAATAAATAAATAAATATGTCTTTGTTGTTTTACCACTCTGTCTGCTCATCAAGAGGTCACCGCACAACTGCCTCTTGCATTCATAATAGCCTCTGTATTTCAATACACTATAAATTACATCTCTGTAATCTTGTAAAACGTTACTTATTGCTGTCACCTTCAAGTTTGTAATCACACAAACTTTTCAGTATATTCCCACTCTTTTCACAACAGTTAAATCAAAACACTCGTAAAGGTTTTACTTAATTGCACATCCACACTTAATAGTATTTACACTACCAATGTGTAGTTATATTGGATCAGTATTGAGGTCATAAAACTTGGTTATTAACTTAGCTTCCAGACATGTTGCTCGTGGCTCTTTCGTTCAGCAGATTTTATTACTCTGGATCTAATTAATTGACCTCTCTTATACTCTTTTGTTGTAGCGGGTCATCTGTAAAGCGTTGACTGAGTGTGGAGGTGATTTTATATGGGCCAGGGAGTATTTGTGTCAACATCAAATCAGGACTGGATACAAGGTGCCACACTCTAAAGGTTTGGTAAGTGTGATATCCTGACATGGAATCCATTCCCCTGAATCTATAAGCTTTGCCTGAGTGACTATGTATTGTGTGAACAGATAAGTCCCTCACCCTCTCTCTCTCTCCCTCCCTCTCTTTCCTCTATACAAACATTCATTGCTGATGGTGCATGCATGATACCTGAACAAACACACCAACAATGTGTTACAATAACTACATTTCAGTTTTGCCACGTTGCTGCTGTGATGCAGATGAACTGTCAAAATGTTTCATGATTTGTTCTTTTACATTAAAGAACTCGTGAATATTTTCACTCAGGCAAACCCGTAGGTGCTTGTGTTAAATAGCCTGCGATTTCTGTTTAGACTTTTTTATTTGGAATAAAGAAAGACAGTACATGTAAAAAAAAAAAATTAGGTAGATGTTACAGTTTCAAAGTTTTCAAACAAAGCAGGTGACAATCATCCTACCAGTCCTTTCAATCAGTGACTGTTATAATAAAAAAATGCTCTTGCAAATTAAACTAAATTTAGTTTAACTCAAAGTTTAACATTAGCTTTGTATCGTAACAATATGCTAAATGGAGTTTTACATGCATCTATAAAAGTTAACATTGAGGACATGCCAGCAAACATAATGAAATAAAAAATAAATAAATAAATAAGATGTACTTTTATTTGTTAATGTAGAAATTTACATGTTTTATTTAAAGTATCAGAAGTTAGTTACAAAGATGTTTTGCGAGAAATAGGATTGCAAGTAGCAACCAAATTACTCCTCTCTTTATTTCACTTTACTTCAAAATGATGCTTTCTTAGTCTAGGTTAAAGGTCAACATATCTGGAATAACCTCCAATAAAAAAAATATATATATATATTTTAGAAAATGTTTCAGAGCATTTATATTAATGAAAAAATTTCAAACATACAATTTTCTATTGTTTTCCCTGTTTAATCCTGATTGTCAGTAGTGGGAGCTTAACTATGTTTCTTTATTGTTTGTATTGTCACTATTTTGGTTTAAGTGTTGAGCTTAATGTTCTCCAGTACTTAGTTCCAGCCAAGGCCAAAGAATGCAAATGAACTGTATCAAGAAGTCCTATATGCATTGCACTGATTGTATTTTACTCAAATTTAACAATTTGATTCTTTCCTTGTAAAATTAACTAAATAAAATAAAACTAAAATACTTAAAGTGAAAAAGACATTATAAGATTGTAAGCAAACTACTTCAAATATCAAAACTGAACATGACAAAATGATTTGACAAGCTGCAAGCAATGTACGTTGTCTGCAAGTCAAGGTAGGTGATTCAGTTTGTTTATTTGTTTATTTTTTGTGTACTTTCACTTGTCCTACAAAGGTGAGGTAGCTGCAGTATGGAAGTGTTTGCAACATCATAGATTTTACTATTTTCCAAAATTGCAAAGTATATTTTAGTCTACAGGATATTTTTTAGTAATTTACAATCATTTTTTAGTTCTAATTTATCTGTTGATAGAAAAATCAGAGTCATCTAGTTTCTTTTTTCTGTCAGTCAGCTAATCAGCTAATCCCAGTCTCATTGCAGCTATAATGAAGTACAAATTACAAATTATAGGCTTGTTGATAAGTGATAGTAAAATGGTTTGGTATATAGTGATATTGTTTCTTTTGCCATTTCTGATATCTGTATATAGTAATGCCAGCTATCAAACAGCTACAGATTTATTTGCATAGATTGTTTTAACAGTGTATCTTTCAAACCTACCATGAGCCATCAAATACATAATCTACAAGAAAACATGCATGCAGATATTGACTGATATATTCATGTTGTGGCTCTGGTAATGTTACGTGGTATCTGGTAAACTATAGAGGTGACTCCATTGCGCTGCACTGGAATAGAAAACTTAACAGGCCTATGCATTAAACATATTGTAGAATACAGTGTAACATTCATCACTGTCAAGGAGAGAGTTTGTATAAATTTAAATGCACTGAAGCGTTCAGAGGATTTTTTTTTCCTCCTCTTCCTTTGTCTATGAGTGGGAGTATATTTATATCACTATCAAGCTGCCTTATGTTTTGTAACACTGCAGGGTTAAAAATGAAGACTTCAACGGCACAGTTGTTGTATTTAGCTCGGGTCAAATTCAAATTATTTTAAATACCTTTAACTATTAGGCTTTCGGTACTTTGTCTTAATGTGACCTGAAGTCAATTCAATAAAAAGCCAAGCAAAAAGAATTGCACTGAGATTTGTGGGAATAGCTTGTTCAAAGATGTAGCCTACTTTAAAACCAATCATGGCCCCAAGTGCTGAATGTATTGGGAACCAAGACATGGCTGTGCAAGAGCCTGACAGTTTTAACATTAAAATAAATTGCCTAACCTTTCCAACATCCAGTGACAAAAACAGGAAAAATGAAAGATAATGGGTTATTATTCACTGAGGGATCCTATACATAATAATGATCTCATCAATAATGTTACACTGGGACTCATATACTAGGGCTTGTGGCTTAAAAAAATAAAATAATGGAATTATTTATTTTGAATCATCGGTGCTAGTTGATCTTTAGCTGTTTAAATGAGAAAATAGAAAGGGGTACATAAAAAGAGAGTGAGAATATTTACTGGTATAAAAGAAAGACGAGCGGGACAAAGACCAGGAAAATGTAACGCGTTATAATTCTCTTCAGCTCTGTTTCCAACCGTCAGCCATAAGTTACTTTGCCAAATAGCACAGGCCGAACCACACAAAAGAGGCACATCAGTGCCGGCTTAAAGTACATGGCAGTAAGTGGGCAATAGACTTACAAAGTATTGCTGTGTTCGCCTGACAAATGCAATAAACAGCATTATCCTTCAGAGGCAATGCTGGTCGTGGCGGCTGTGCTCCACAGCCCTGTGCCCACCTCCTCCTCACTGTGGAGGCCAGGGACAACAGAACACTTGGGGGTAGCGGGTGGTAGTGGTGGTGATGGGGGGTTGGGGGTTTGTCTCATGGGGGGAGGAATAGGAGTTGTTGGTAGACCGAGACTGGCACCGACATGTGGGGAGGTGTGTGTGAGGCAATCTACAGAACAAATGAGGGCACCATCGCCCGTCATATTTCACATTTTCTTCGTTCTAAATAAGACAAAGACCATGTGAGCAGAAAGCTCTTAGGAGGCATAAACAGCTGGAGAATGCTGCACCTCCACTGCACTGTGACCCACGCTGCAATAAATCTGTATAAAAGTGATTATGATGAGGCAAAGTGATCAAGCAAATGAAATATCTGGGCTTTAGCATATAACTCAGTGAGGTGAGGTGAGCTTTATAGCCCTTGCTCTGAGGAAGCCTTACCTTGCATGTCCTGGGCAATTTGCTTCTCTTATTGCATGTTCTATCTTTACTCTGAAAGGGTTTGTCCATGTGAGCAATTGCATGTTTGAGAAGTTGCTCATGTTGTTTGGATACTTAAAGACGGCAAAAAATTAAAAAAAATTTATAATGAATTTTGTTTTTAAAAATGTAATAATATCTTTAGCTCCTGGAGATGGATTGATTCTTTTTTTTCCCTGTGTTTCAACTTTTTGTGTTGAGTGAGTGCAAAGTTAATTGAGCAAACTCCAGGTATTACACTCATAAGAAACCACTTATGAATAAAAAAATCCAACCAACCCAGGTAGTATTCTAGATTTCCATGCGTGACAACTTGGTTTTGTCAGAGCAATATAATATGCTGTGACTTTATTGAGTTAAATGTATCGAATATAAGAAACATTTAACTAAAATGCGAAAAAGCAAAGAAATAAAACATTTCGACTTCAAGAAATTAGAAATTATGTATCAATTTCAATGAACAAATATGTTACAATACGTTGTTCCCATTTTTTTTCTTTTAAACTTTTAAAATTAGGGGTATGTTTGGACATTAGACTAATGGGTTGGGTGGAGAATTCAGATGCCACTTCTAGCCCCTAAAAAGATTTGAGCTAGCCCTGACCTAGAAGCTTTTTCTTCTTCTTCTTCTTCTTCTTTTTCTTCATCCACACCCCACAGCGCAGCATCTTGGCTTTTTCCCCTCCAGGCAAACAGTCAGTGAGCCTCCCATCAGCTCAGTCAGTGTCCCAGCTTTCTGTGCTGCTGAGTCTATATAGTGATGATCTAGCAATGATAACTGGATCAATACCTCCAGCCATGTGGACAGCCGGCTGGGAGCTGCATCACTACTCTCACAGGCGACCGAGTTGCAAACACCTCACCCCCAACCAGCCCCACTTGCAGCCCCCCTCCCCACTTTTCTGCCGAGCTTCACAAGCTCCACGTAAGCTTCACAAGTCCTCTGGCACACTTCATCTTATAATTTGATCAAGTGTCACATTCAACTGATCTTATGGTCATAAATGAGAAATATGTGAATTTTATGAACTGTAAATGAGTGTCCCTTCATGGGTGGTTATTTTAGTGTCAAAATATATTAAATACATAGGAAGGGAAGGGTGTAGCTAATCACTGATCCTACACAGTCAGCATTGCACTTTGCATTAGATGCCATTTCATTTGTTGTGAAAAATAATATCAAAGCCTATTCTTCCTCAGAATACTGTAGAGTAAGAGGTCAGTGATAATCCAAAAATATAGGTAAAATAACTCATAAAAGGTTTAAAAAGTGACTAACTTTAAAAGAATGCATAAAAATATAGTGTTACTTGTGTGCCGGGAATAAATGTGAGCCAGCAGCATAGGTAAAACCAATGAGATGTTACTTGTAGAGGAATGAAATTGGTTAATACAAAGGCATGTCGGTAATAACAATGTCCTTTCTCCGGTGACAAAGACAAAGTGCCTGCGTTTGGAGCGTACAAGCGCAAGAGACAAGTGATGGCTGAAGGTAGACTTTGGGAGAGCATTTGAATTTCATGTCCAAGAAGAGGCAGCCCATCATTAAAAAACCCTAATTTCTGTGTCAGGTGGAGTTACAGGTAATCGATCATCTTGTCACACCGATTTATTTTTTTCTGCCCGTTCAAAGTGAATTCTACTTCTTTCCAATTAAACTTGTTGCTGAAAAAGAAAATGTCTCTGGCTATTAAAGGCACATTTTGCCATGTTAGGTCTTTTTCCACCAAAGGTAATTTCTGAACATTTGGAAGAAAGATCCCAGGGGAGGTTGTGGCTTCCGGGCAATTCTTCATGTAGAGCTGATCTGAACAAAGCAGCCCTTTTGAGATTCGTATTGGCTGTTTATTAATGAATTTGCCCAGTCTCAGATAGTTTATTTCGATCTTTTCTACTGGCATTTTAGCCACAAAGAAAAAGGCCTGCTGGTTAATATGAATGTCACAGTTTGCCATAGTTATAGTTTTAATAATAATAATAATAAAATATATTTTCTTTGTTAATTTAGTTACACATTTATAAGAGCAGGAATCAAAGGAAATTTGGTGGCCCACACAATTAATGTGGTTTTGCCACTTAGGTATCTCTCTTAGGTCTTAGTTTGGAGAGGATTTTCCTGCACTGACAGCTTCAGTCAGCCTGACACTTGGGAACAATGGCTTTGGCTCTGACAGTATGTGCCACCAAAGCATTGGAATATGTCTGCATAAAAGCGATTTACAGGTAGACTTCTAAATGTTAAGGGTTGTCAGCTTCAATTTCTTAAAAGTCTCTTGGCCAATCCAGTTGATAAAAGGCTTGTGCCTTTCTGGGGAAATACTCCTCAGCTCCTGACAGACAGTGACAGAAAATGCCACTGCTTATGGCCATCACCAGTAGCAGTGAGGTTTCGCATGGCAGCAAGAGCTCCTTTGTCCTGGGTCTAATTTATCTACGAGGCTAATCTTCAAAGCAGGAAGGAGGGGGGCAGCCATGCTCAGAGGTGTGTCATTTTACAGGAAAGACCCACCAGAAGGATTTGTGACTTATTTGGATTATGAAGGGGGCCCTTCTTCTCCCGAAAAAAGTCCCAAAAAGTTCATGCTGCTTTACTTTAGGTATTACACCGAGCCACTTAAATCTTCTCCTTTCCATCATTTACAGTCTCAGTTAGGAAGTTAATCATATGGCTTGCGGTACTTAATGAAAGCGAGAGATGTAATTTGTTAATTTCTTCCAGTCTCGTTTAACATGGCTTGAGAGCCGCATGGCAGGAATTTTGTAAGATTCGGTGTCAGAGCCAAGACTGCATTCATCCTTAGCTAACAGCATTTATTTGGACAGAGGTGCAATGGCAGCAGAAAAGGAGTGGATGAGATGGAGCCTTGATTAGCAGCCAGCTTCCCAGCATGCTCTGCTATGACAAATGACTGACTTCGAACAATATCTAAGGCGATCAGGATAAAGTACCAACCATTTCAAGCCTCAGCAAAATTCTAATTCTAATTAGACTTTGCACCACACACCAAATAAAAATTGTTCCCAGGGCATTTTGGCCTATCAACTGTTTCTCCATTCGCTGAAACAAAACGAATAAAGAAAATGATTAAAGTGATAACAAAGGCATAAAATTTGAATTATTGAGGCACCACATCTGGGATCTGTATGTCACTGCGCTGCCATTTTTACCCTCTCAATCAGCACTCCATTCTTTCTGCTTGAGAGAAACTGCAAAACAGGGGGAAGCAAGGAAAAGAGGAGAGAAAGAACAGGAATAAATTGTAGCATTAAAAGGTAGAAAGTGAGAACGCAAATAGGCCTTCAGCTTTAGCGTTATTAATGACTCTTCAAAAATCTCAGACTTTTCCAATCTCTCAGAGAAGCGCATGAAGGAGTCTGCAGATGAAGCTGACCTTCAAAATGTTCTTTGGTCTTTAGTTAAGAAATTCACTTGCCATTATGGCATCATTAAGGAAACAAGGATAAAATTACTCCATGGTTAATGGCCTATAGGATCCCCCACCAAAATTTGTTTCAGATCTAATAAAACTGTGCTTAACACACTCGAATGAATTATGAGGACTGTTATGCAGGGTATTAAAATGTGGAAAATAGATTTTCTAGAGCTTGGAGGACTGGACTTTTCAAATCAGATAGTAGAATGGGATTTTCTGGGCAATAAATTCCACCATGTCTCAATTTAATTTCTTTCGGCTCTAAAATCTGAATGTATGATTTATCATATAGTTTTGGTCATATTTAATAAAAGAAATGCTGGGGCCAACTTTGCTGCCCCATGAAGAACAAACACAAGTATACGTTCACATGTTATGCTCTAAAATCCAAAACAGGCTTTATCTTTGTTTATTTTCAGAACTGCACCTGAATGATGTCCCATCTTTCATTAAATCGAGGTTTGTCTATTAATTTGTTTAATATTGGATTAGGAGAAATGATCCTAATTTAGGTATTTGCAAAGTGCATCAGCATTTAAAAGACGCAAGCAGCAAGCTGTTATGGAGAAAAATAAAGCTGCAGGCTGTTGAGCCTCTCCCCCACTCACTGCAGACCTGCAGAACTGTCCCATTTCTACCACTTATTACCTGCTATTGTAATCCAGACCCTGATGCCATTGTGAAATACAGACTTATTATGAAGAGGGGAAAAAGTTAGCCCAAGATGGTGCCACAGAGAGGTGGTTTCTGTGGTAATGGCATTTGCTCTCTTTAAACTTTAATCTTTCCTATTAATTCTCTGCAACTGGAGAATGTACGAGAGTTAATGTTCCATGAACGTGTTTCTCACTCCGCAATCTCTTCAAGCTAATTACCTTCAGGTGCTAAATGGTGGGAAATTGCCATCCATTTGGATGAGAAAAATTTCACCTCCTGCTCCCTAGTGAAACATTTTTTTTCTGGGCACATTAAGAAAAAAAAAAAGAAGAAGAAGAAAAGAGGCAGGCCTCCATGAAGGTAAACAGTGGTCATAAAACTACCTCCTAGTCTTTTCTGTTCTCCTGCCTGAAACTGGAAACCATAGTCCCACTCTCCCACTACTGCTTGCCTGTAGAGGTCAGGTAGAGGTCAACAGGTGCTCTTCTTGACAAGGGGAATGCGGACCAGATGTTTGATTGGCATGAATCATCTAAACTGCCCATTAGAAACTTATGATGTGAAAGGATAGGACTCTTGGTGCTAGGGCATTTTTTAATTTGATGTCTAAACAGAAAGGAGATCTTGAAGTTGCTACATTTTTTAATTAAGCCCCTTTCAGACATGCTCTCCTTACCATTAACCTGATGGCTTCTGACTGTGTCGGTTTCACATCCTAATGACCACCCTGGTCACTTTTCCATAAAAGTCACAGCAGCAATTAAGGGTCAAACCTAGTGACTCTCTTCATAACTGAGCTATGTGTTGTTGCGCCGGCAGAAAGGTCAGTGCAACAGTATTAAAACTGTGCATGTCTGACTCAGTTTTTAATTTACAATAAGATTAAATCATTTATCTATGATGCATTTTTGCGACTCCCAATCAAGAAGAGATATCGCTCTGCCAGAGCTTGGGTGTGAGGGTTGAGGACAGCTGCTGCTGCAACATGCAATATATACACAAGGCTATATTGGTTTTCCAGGACAATGGAGGATATAGATGAATTTTCTATAGCATAAATACACATCCCTAGGGTACAGTCCACTCATTGCAAGTGCATTACGTCTTTTACACATACTGTATGGGAAATGTTGTGAGTTGTGAGCATAGCACAGCTCTCTGTACAGTTGTTGTGGGTTTGTCTAAATAAACCCTGATGAAATATGACAAAAAATCACCTGTGTCTAAATGTCAATTCACTTAATTCACTTTAATAGACTGATAATGCCTAAAATATTAGATACCTCATGTCTGAAAAGGAATTTCATCGTTAAACCAGTTATTACTCTTTGCCATGTTTAGTAGTTTTACTATGGAGAGACACATATAGAACTCGTGGCAAGTTTTAAAAGTGTATATGATAACGAACGTGACAGAACCTAGAATCTCAGGTCTACTGTAAATGTCTATAGAGTTTTGGACCTTTGAGCCTGCATAAATATAGTAAGGAAACAATAATCTTATTATAATACACAGCAGCTGTCTGCCTGTGTATTTGCTTGTTTGTCCACTAACTCCTCCCAGACCATTAGGAGCTGAGTAACCAAACTTGGCACAGAAGCACATCATGGCCCCCTTGAAGTTCTCATCTTTATCAGACAATATGATACCATCATGCTAGCTAGCAACCACCTATTAACATGCAAAAATGGCAAATTTTCTACATTTGTGCAATAATAAGACCAAATAATAATAATGGATTGCATTTATGTAGCGCTTTTCGAGAACCTCAAAGTGCTGTACAATTCCACTATTCATTCACTCTCACACTGGTGGAGGCAAGCTACAGTTGTAGCCACAGCTGCCCTGGGGCAGACTGACAGAAGCGAGGCTGCCATATCGCGCAGTCGGCCCCTCTGGCCATCACCAGTAGGCAGTAGGTGAAGTGTCTTGCCCAAGGACACAACGACCGAGACTGTCCAAACTGGGGCTTGAACCGGCAACCTTCCAATTACAAGACGAACTGCCAACTCTTGAGCCACGATCGCCCATTTTATTTAATAATAAAATCTTTAATTTCACAATCCCATTGAAAAATAACATCTAATTCAGATCCAAAAAGCAAAACTATGCAATATAGCCTATATTATGACACATACAGCAAGCACCTGGCAAAATGACATTTTTAACCTTTATGCATCTACCGTCCATATAAAAGCATCTTAGGATTTTAATTTTAAAAGAATAAGATCTACTATACATCCGTAAAAGTTCCATTAAGCATCCCTGAATGCCTTGATGCTTTTACTTTGAAACAGCAGCTGTCATAATTACAATAGTAACTTTCTCTTCTAGTTTGTTAAATTTAAAAAACAACAACACCTTTATTCAGATAGATTTTATTACAGAAATCATATGTGAAGGAAACGGTTTCCAAGGCCTACTCCGTGGATCGGCTTCCTCCGAGGCGTGGACGTCTATCAGCAGAGAATGTACCTTCACCTATCAGCAGAGAATGTCCCTTAGTCTGTAACACAGTCAAATATATTCTCAAGTAATATTCAAGCATGCCATTCAGCGTGTTAGTACGAGCTCGGGAGCAGCTTGGGAGAACAAGAAAACAGAGACTGCTTCAGGTTGTCTTCCCAAATTGACTCAACTTTATTCACAAGTACAACAGTTTATATAGAGGGTAAAATTCATGAGACAGCAGATTATCAGTTTAAACCAGTACAGACCAAGATAAGGGAGCGTCTTCCTGCCCTTGGGTGAAGAAGCATCCTTTGTGTAGTTTATCAGTTCAGCTACAATTGTGATTATCTCAGCGACATATTTTCAAGGCACAAAACAAAGAGTTCTTTCATTAGTGAAATCTGAAACAAACCATTTGGCCTTCAACAGGCGTCTAAAAGATTAAGAAACTAATGTAGCTGAGGGAGTGATCTCTGTGGTATTTCAACCTTGTACCAGCCTGTGATTCTCACACATCAATTCTTGGGTCAAAGAGAAAAATAACTAAAACAAAGGGGCCTTATTGAATGACAGAGTTTTCCTGCATAATGTCACTATAAAACAATATCCAGTAAATGCTACCATGGTACTAAAATACCTAACAGTTCCCCTCTTTTATTATTTTTAAAAATAATAACTCAAATAGAAAGGAAAAATCACAAATGTAATAACATAATATAAAAAGCAAATCATAAAATGTAATAGTTCACAACCTAATGTTCAATATACACATCAGGAACATCATTGGTAACATCTGGCACATCCTCAGGATCAATTTGTGCTAATTGCAAATACACTGAAGTAGCTGTACTAGTAGCTATATGGGTTATCATTGAAAATGTGGCTTGCAGAAATGTGAACAGGGTTGCACTTTACAATACGAAATAGTAAATAAAAATCCTAAGGTTAATGCAGTAGATATGATTAATAACCTAAATATATAAAAAAGACAGTTCTTTAGTCGTCTCCTGGCCTGGTCCCAGGTTCGAGAGACACCGTATAAGCGTCGTGTGATGACAATGGGCATTTCATTTTCTCCATTATCAGGATGAAACGAGTCTATCTTTATCAGGTTAGACATTGTGTGGTACTCTAGGCTTTCTGTTCCTGCTGGATGTTCGAGTACCTTGTTGTTGTTCTTTCAGGCGTTGTGTGTTAATCAGTGATTGTGTGTGTGTAGGTGGATTGGATCCGGGCGTTGGCTCGCCTGAGTCGTCATCTACTTGATCCGACGCCTTAGGTGGTTTGGTGGGGCTGGTCTTAACCCTGCTGGCATGAATCCACTGAGGTTGTCCATCTGTTAGGATGCTGGTTCTCGTCACTGCAAGTACAGTCTGGGGGCTGGAACACGCGGCCTCCCCGAGTGCCCTTGGTTTTAGCGACTTTACCAACACCGCATCTCCTGGTTTCCACGGATGGGTTGGATCTATGGAAGGGAGAGGCTGAGAGAGACAAACTTTCTGATAGTTATTATTCAGTGTTTCTACCAGGTTATGAACATAGTCAGACAATGCAGTGTCTATGTCCCCTTCCAATAGCGGTGCCCCTCTGGAGGCTGACCATGGTGTTGGAAACGGTCTTCCCATGATTATTTCAAATGGAGATAATTTGGTTGCTGCGGATGGAGTCATTCTAATCTCGCAGAGGATTTGAGGAAGTAGTTTGATCCAGGTCATTCCTGTTTCTATCATTGCTTTAGTCAGGCGATTTTTTATGGTCCTATTCATTCTTTCTACAACTCCTGAACTCTGAGGATGGTATGGCACATGATATTTCCTAAGTTCGAGACGAAATCAGTCACGTAAGCACTTCCGCATGTTCTGGATACGTAATCATGGAAGTCTTCATTGATTCGCGAGCGTGGGTTAAACGTAACCGGAAGTGGGAGTCGTACTGAGCCGCTATTTGTGATTTTATATTTAATTTTTTTCGGTTTTACAGTTAATTTTGATTTTTTATCGGACCCGTCTAAGGTCTTTGAATTATTCTGACCCATGGTCAGTGATTTCCAGAGGGGTTTAGACGCTTAAAGGATTTAAGTTAGTTTTTATTTTGCTGTGGCACACCTGAGGTTACTTGATTTTTTTGCTAGCAATTTTATCTTTTTAGTGAGCAACTTCTCACTTTTTAACGAGCAACTTCTCGTTTTATGACCCCAGGCAACTTCCTGTGTCCTTTCTGCTTTTATTTACAAAACAACAGGCAACTTCCTGTGTTTCTATGTGGGCCACTAACGAAGGCTCCTCAGTGTATCCCACTTGTTACTATGTGGGCCACTGAAGAAGGCCTCGTCAGCGTATCCCGTTTCTATGTGGATCACTGAGAAAGGCATAACACAGTCTTATAAAATAAAAGACGAGTGCCTACCTTCGTCAGGATCCCACTTCTGACACCAAAATTGAAGGAAACGGTTTCCAAGGCCTACTCCGTGGATCGGCTTCCTCCGAGGCGTGGACGTCTATCAGCAGAGAATGTACCTTCACCTATCAGCAGAGAATGTCCCTTAGTCTGTAACACAGTCAAATATATTCTCAAGTAATATTCAAGCATGCCATTCAGCGTGTTAGTACGAGCTCGGGAGCAGCTTGGGAGAACAAGAAAACAGAGACTGCTTCAGGTTGTCTTCCCAAATTGACTCAACTTTATTCACAAGTACAACAGTTTATATAGAGGGTAAAATTCATGAGACAGCAGATTATCAGTTTAAACCAGTACAGACCAAGATAAGGGAGCGTCTTCCTGCCCTTGGGTGAAGAAGCATCCTTTGTGTAGTTTATTAGTTCAGCTACAATTGTGATTATCTCAGCGACATATTTTCAAGGCACAAAACAAAGAGTTCTTTCATTAGTGAAATCTGAAACAAACCATTTGGCCTTCAACAGGCGTCTAAAAGATTAAGAAACTAATGTAGCTGAGGGAGTGATCTCTGTGGTATTTCAACCTTGTACCAGCCTGTGATTCTCACACATCAATTCTTGGGTCAAAGAGAAAAATAACTAAAACAAAGGGGCCTTATTGAATGACAGAGTTTTCCTGCATAATGTCACTATAAAACAATATCCAGTAAATGCTACCATGGTACTAAAATACCTAACAATATGTAAGTATAGTGAGCTATTGTCTTAAAAATTGTCATTAAGTCTTCATCCTGCACATAGTGAATCAAACCGTTTAGGAAGTCTTAAACACTGAATCCGTCCAACTGTACTCAGTCCCCTGTGAGCCACATATGAAACCCTTGTGGTGCAGTTCAGTGGGTTCTCAAAAAGAGTCAGGAAGATGCATCATATGAGGGGAGTAAAAAGGCCAGCTGGGATGGGTGGGCCACATTGTGATCACTCACCTTCATCCCTGATTTGTAGTCATTATCCCTACCAGCGTTTGAAGATCAAAAACAAGGACAGGGAGAGTGATGGGGGACAGAGAGAGGCAGCCAGAGAAAGAGAATAGGGGAAAATGACTGAAGGAGGGAGGGACAAAGAGACGGCTGGATGTGTGTTTGCACGTCTGTCCCAGTGACTGCCATTTGCCCCTGTTTGGATGTAGTAGTGTAGATGGCAGCGATGTTGGGAGTGGGTGGGGTTGGGAGGAGGGTGGATAAGGGTGATAGCACCTTAAAACCAACCAAGCTGCAAAAGCAATGAATATTAAATTCACGCCTAAATAGCTGGGTCTATGTGAAGCATTACTGTATTATAATTTTAGATTTGTCAGTGATGGGACGCGGGTTTGAGTTGGAACAACAAGGCACGTCAGAGCAGTCTTTACTCCTCTGATAACGGCGGGGCTTCAAATTGATAATCTTAAATTATGAGTTTCGTTTTTTGTCCTCTTGGACAAATGCAAATGAAGTGTACTTCATTTGTGCTGGGAAGTGTGATAAGGTAAGACAGTAAAAATAGGAACATATAACAATTATAGGCAAGTGTAATATTCTCTTTACCCATCCATGTTACAGTGTGTGTTACAGAGTGTAAATGTTGAAGGACTCCCATCAGGCCATTGTATAAATTAGCCAAACCCTTACTGTGCCGAAATCTATCCCCAACTGTTAGAGTGAGAAAGCAGAGATTTTTCCCTCCGTTTTTAGATTTAATTATCTTTTGTTGTTCTTTTTATCTACCTTCAAGGATTGTCCTCAGTGGGGGGTTAAAAGAATGGGAAGTGAAAAAGACGAGGGGGGTGTCTGATAGCAAGAATTGGGTGTGTAGGGCTAGTTTGTCCTCCGTTTGATCTGATTCCTTACAATGACACAGCGGGAAATTAAATATGAAACTGAATTTAAACCACTGCTTAATGAACAACGGGAAAACAAAGTTGGCTCGATTCCAACCGAAGTGAAAGTCTTTAACTTCTCCTCAGAGCATTATCGCTTTAGTTCGGCTTAATCTGGAGTCATTTTTGCTTCATTTAATCACAACATTCAGGGAAGTGTTTGATGATCTGTAATAAAATCCCAATTTCAAAATCATTTGTCTTGCATCTATATTTTAAAAAAAGAAAAAGTAAAGAAAAAAGATGAGAAGTAAACAGACTTTGTAGTGTAAAACAATAGTGTAAAATCTTCCTTTTTGTTTGACATATAAGAGCTGCGCAGTGGCAAGTCTTCCCAAATATTGATTTAGTAGACCTTCAGGAAAAGCTTACTCATTCCCCTCTGAGAGAAACAACATGTGTAGAACATTACCTGAATTGATGTTGGTAAATAATTTAGTATCAACCTTTACTGTATGTGCAGTCATTCAAGGGAAGGTGCACATACTGTACAGAAAAGTGTTATTGGTTGTTCCGCTTGTTTTTCTTTGGTTTATGCTCTGTATTTCTACTGCTCTCGACTATAGTTTCTTGGTATTTACAAAAGATTGCAAATGCTTAAAAAGTATCTTGAGATTTTTTTAATTGATCGAACAATAACATTCTAAGACGCAATAAATAACACAATTACTGAAAAACTTATACTAAAGTTAATATTGTTCATACTGAGTTTCCTAACCTTGCTATTACCAACAGTATTATTATACCTGTAAACAAATCAGCAAATCCCTTTGTTTTTTACTGGTAGATTTAAGGGGGAATCATTTCAAAGAATACCGAGTGCAACAAAAACAGTGTGGAATGATGCCTTTGGCAGGTGAAACTGCTCCCCTGCCAAACTGTCACCATTTAGGCCCTGATAACGCAGGTAATTGCATTTCCAGAAGAGCAGGAGCAGATGAAACATGCTGTGGACAGATACTGCTGGCACACTGGCCCCTTCTGTTGGAAAATTTCATTTTTCCACAAGGAAGCCATGAATGCTAAGGCTGAATCCAAATCCGTTTTTCCGCACTTTATCAGTGTGTGGCCCACCAAGTGGGGAGATGGAGGTAATTCATTCAGCTGAGACTCACCACCCTAATCCAATTTCCAGCCTCCCCCAGCAAGAGATAATTACAAGTATTAAAGCTGTTAGGACAGGGGAGAAAGGGCCCTCTCTCTGAAACTCTGCTGCAGGCCCTGGAAATATCGACTGAGCGGGGGATTTCTGCTGGGAGAACTCAAGCTAAGGTATTGTTCAAAACTAAGAAAGTGTGTTAACTAATGAGGCAAAGGGAATCTCAAGGTATAAAAGGACACCCATAGCCACATGTCATAACAGACCCCAGGACTTTTTTTTTCTTTTTTTCTCTTTTTTCCTCGTGCATCACTTAAGCCTGCATGAACAATTGGTCATTTCATCTGTAAAGACAAGTAGGGTTTTCTGCACAATCAGTATGCATTTAATAGTCCTTGGGATGCCCCATGACTCTTACCTCCATATAAACTTCACAGTCAGATGCACAGGACTTTACTGTCATGTCAGTTTTTAAAAAAAGTTAAAATCTATATGGCTTTTAAAACTTCCAAACTAGTATCCACCACCCCATATAATATACACTTTTTCATTGTTTTCCTAGCTGTGGCCACTCCAGCATCGCATCCACCTACACATAAAACACTGGTAAACTATACCTTTCATGTCTTTGAAGCCACAATAGAGGACTGGGGTTGGAGCAACACAGAGGGTTTCTTTTTTCCACTGCTTAAACTTTGACTCTTCAAGACGCCGAAGCTGCATAGAGCTCTAATTAACGGAAGCAGAGACGCTTCTGCGCTCTCCCATTCAGTGCTGCACAATAGACAAACCTATGAAGCAGAACCGGGAATGGAATATTGAAGGAATGAATGGAAATGCACCCAAATAAGAGACCCAGTATCACCCCTGTCCACTCTTAGCTCCTGCTCTTTATTGTGTATCTTTGTTGAAGAGGGTCTGCCACAGGAGTCCCATTCTCTTTTAATTACTGGAGATCAAAGAGGCATGAAGAAAATGCATGCTTAACTAAAGAAAGGACTTTTTTTGTTTTTAGATTATTTGAAAAAATATTTGGACAAAAAGTTTTTAGACCTGGATGAACATTTTTTGAAGGCTATTGCCAACACTGCCGAGTCCTATAAACAGTTTTCGACTTTGCATACGGCTTTTTATTGCTATTAAAGTACATGCAAATATGTTAATAAATAGATAAGCTATGTATGCAAGATTTTATTAATAAAAGTAGATGTTTTGAATAGTTAAAAGCATTACATTGTGTAATCTTAACAATTCTGTATCAAACTACACTAATGAATCATTCGGCCCCACCTTACACCTTAAACCCAATCCTAAATTTCTTGAGATATCTCAGTAACAGAGAGGGGCTAAGAATAACTAGGCCTACAAGGGACAGCCATTGAATTCATCACTTTAATGTCCGTCTCTGTTTTATACATAGCAGTGACTATTAAGCTCATTCCTGTTACTTGAAGCTGAAGAAAATTATCGTTTTCCGTACCTCTCATTTTAGAGATGTCCCACTGCTCCATGCATATTTATACCAGCCATTTTAGAGAAGTGCTAATGCAGTTAATGAGACAAAAACTGCTCTTAACCCATTACTATTTAGGTGTATTTCGATACCAAGATGAGCCACTTATCCCTGTTTGAATGCTGTGGTAATTCAAGAAATAGCTTAAAATGTTTCTATTACGGGTTCCATCGAAAGAGAAGGAAAAGGGAATGATCTAATTCAGTTTTGATCCAGTTTTAATGGACAAAATTAAGTTTGGGGCCTTTTTAAGTCTTCCCCAGGCAGGTATAAAGTATACAAATTAAAAACCAGAAACACACTTGACTTCAAATTATATGAAACAGAAAGACACAATATAAAGGAAAGAAAACATAACTTATACAATAGCTGCAGATAAATGCGAGATACCAATTGATACTTAAACATGCAGCATACTGAAATCCAGTAGCAGACAAGAAAATGTTAAGCTTCACCTCAAGTAAGTAAAAAAGTTTCAATATGCTGTACTTGCAATAACTGATTGTATATTACATCCAGTGGTGATTTAGTTGAATAATGATCTTTCAGTATAAAGTCCGCTCAGTTTAAATAAAGTGGGTGTTGCTAATCGCCCCTTTCTTTTAAAGCAAGTATCAAGAATGGTGTACTGTTGCTTAATGGGCAAAAATAGCCTAGCTGCTGATATCATTTTAAACAGTGACATTCCTATTTCTTACCATGTCTACTATTGTTTGCAGGCTTTATATCCTTGAAATATTACTAGCCTTGGTGCAGGCGGAAACTGCATAGGGTCTTGTGTGAAGTTTTTAATATGTCACAGGCATAGTGCTGTTTGGAAATGCAGTGTATTTTACTCAGCCCCCAATAATCTATTCTGTTCAGCCAGGCGCATACATTGACAAATGTTTCCAGCATTAGGTATTTACCTAGTGGAATGTAATGGATGTAAAGAGTTTGAAAATGCCTGGCGCACTAACAGCATGGGCAGTAGCAAGACTATCTAGACTGAAGGAAAAAAATATACTATTCAAAACGGGATCAATGGTTCTGAAGGATGGTGTATTTGTGTTTGTGTGTGTGTGTGTGTGTGTGTGTGTGTGTGTGTCCATGGTCATTTTGTGCGCATGCACGTGTTTTTGTTTAGCTCTGTCTAAATATATGTGTGTATATCTGTTTGTGCTCTGAACCACTGACTGTAAACTTACCATAAGTCACCCTAGACACAGTAATAGTTTCAGCACAATCCATGCAGTGGAAATGTAAATATGTTTCCTTATGCAAAGACGGTGTAGAGGCATTAATTGTCACAAAGTGTTCCTGTCTGAAAGAATAAATGTGCATCACCCAAAGAGTTGAGCGAGGAGAACTTACGGAAGGACTAGCAAACTGCAGGGTTTCTAGAAAACGATGGCTTGGCCAGGCATCTCACAAAGACCCTCAAGGAAAGTAGATTTTTTTAAACACGCCAAAAACTTCCTACTTACATTACATACATCATTTATTTATTTTCCCACAAGAAAGTAATTAATCTTCAGTTGTGTATTCTAAAGTTTGAATCCAATAATTTTTTACATGCTAGACTTACTGATTGTTATGTTGTAAAATCTGTTTCCAGCACCAAAAACTTTTTTGTTTTCTTTCTTTTCAATATGATATAAATAATATATAGTATAGTGTAGTTAGTTAATATACAGCAACTGCATAACTTCCACTTGTAAAATGTAAATCACCTCAAATCACCAAAGCTCGCACATACCAAGGAAGAAAATCCAAGGACAAAAACAAAAGTGTTCAGTATGTCATGAATTTCTAACATCATTACCATGCAATAATGCAATAAGAACATTTTAGCAGCTGTATAAAAAAGAATTTAAGAATCTAACTCTCTATCTCTTTTTCTTTTTAGTTTAATTTAGTTTTCACGTTTAGTTTTGATGCCACGTGCTGCAAAAGTATTGAGGTTTCATATTATCTCTGCAGCCCTGGCAGGCTGAGAAATCTAAGTTTCTGGTGGGACAGAGATCTTTTTGGGACAGTTTGAAGGGGTTGATCCCCGGTTCAGCTTGAATTCTCTTCTCTTCATCTGTTAACTGATCCCTTTCTCTCTCCCTCTCTCTCTTTCTTTTACTCTCCCTGAAACTTCTTTTTCAGTCCTATAGAAGCTTACATCAACCGACTGATTCATTACATGTAACATGCATTTTGTCAGATTTACAGTGCAGGCGGCAGGACACTTTCAGGCAAAAAAAAGGGGTAAGCTCATTTTGATTTTATACGTTTTTATACTTTTCTAAATTATTGCTGTACAAGTGATTAGATTACTTAAAGGTCTGTTAACCTTTAAATAGATTTAGGAATACTTGGGTTCTAAATAGGAAGAAGAAAATCCAAGTATGGTACAGCTAAAAAAGAGGCAGGTCTTTCCCATCAAAAGTCTCATATATCTTTTAGAAATGTGATTTAAAATCCAGCCTACAACATGAGGGCTGCTATGATGTGCAGTCAATATATGGGTGGCACTCCCCATAAAGGCCTTGGCCTTCTTTCTGTGTTTTGATTTATTGTCACTGTAACTCAGCTCAGACGGACTCGTGAAACAGTCAGTCAGTCCACTGTTGACACTGTTTTTCTTATTTGTAGCACAAATTTTTTAGTCTTTTTGTTTCTTTTGTCTATTTATCATCCATTGTTTTCTGTACAACCCTGCCGCCTCTACTGCTAAATATTACAGTCCAATATTTTGAAACATAAGCCAGTAGAGAAGAGTCATAAAAGCTGTATTAATACCTTTGTTATGGCTCTATTAGTTTATTATAATTCATATTACTAATGCAGTAATTCTTGGTTCTATGATTGAAAAGGAATTACCAAATAATTACTTACTAGTTTTTTATGATAGTGAACATTATAAAGATCAGTTTTAGTTGTAGTCGGGCTTTGATATATACTACTAGAAATAATTTAGTACTTAATAATAGAGAGGTGGACATGAAGTTCTTTTTATTTTAGATGTTTAATATCCTTATTTACAGTCTTTTTATAAACACTTATAGCAGATTTGTGTTCCACTTGTCAAAATTTTTAAGATTTAAGCATAGCACAGGTAACAATTGAAATTACATTTTGTTGGGAATTACCTCTGTTCAGTGTTTAGTTAACCTTGTGTTTTTTAAATTATTAGCATTTTTAATGACGGAGAAGACTGACCTTTACCAAAATCCCCCTTGTAATTTGAGCTCAGTGTTGCTCAGGATGAATTAAGTGCAAGTTAATGATTAAGCTATGAATCTATCAGATATTCAGCATGGGAAAGTTTTAGGGAGGAATGGCTTGGCTTGGCTCAACAATCATTAAAACGTGCTGACAGCGATGAGAGAACAAGTTCCCACTTTGATCCGATGACAGACCCGAGCTTAGCCTAACGTCATCCTTCTACTCTGGCTCTGCTCTCTCACTCTGAGTTTCACCTAGAAAAGCAGTCCACTTGAAAAGTGAAAACACTTCAAATATTCATGTGAAAAGAAATATGAGAAATAAGGACCGTAATCCACAAAGAGTGAAGTATCTGCATGGAAGGTGGTGTCATTTGAGTTTTCTTCTGCAAACTAGCAAAACAGAAATTACAGACAAAGAGACAGGTTTTGGTTGTATCATCAAAAAATATTCGTTTTTACATCTTATTAGGATGTTTATTGATTTTTTATTCAACTGAGACAAGCTAATTTTAACTTTTACATTTATTGAATGCATGAGGTTTGATTGATTAATTGATTTTTTTGTATAAACGCATAATACTAAATATATTGCCAGTAAATAATCCATTACTGATAATTATGACAAAGTAATATTCAAAGCTAGCTTAGCTATATGTGAACTCAAAGACAAACACCATTGATCTAAATTTGCGGCTTTTGTGTTTGCGAGAGTAAGCTTTTTTTCGTTTCTTTTGAGAAGATTTATCAGCAGCCTGAATCATGTCCTTACTTGAGCCTCAGCAGTAGGTGACAGCAGTGTAAGTCAGTGCTAAGCAGCTGAACTGCTGTGGAAACCAAGGTCTTCTGCTGCCCCCCAGGGGCTTGTACAAGAGATCACAGACAGCTCTATGTTTCATAAAACACTCATTTGATGTGGTACAGCTTTAACATATGTGTCCAATCATGCCGATAGCACAGCTCTCATAAAGTGTTGTGGATATTGTGTGCTTGTAGAAATTTTGCTCAAAACGATGTAAAATGTTAATACATAAAATATAAATAAGGCATTAATTAATGCTTTCTGTTTCTATAATTTACTTTTTATTTTTTAGTTAAATAGCAGATATTTTGTTACTGGGTAATCTTATCTTCTTGAATCTTGAAAAACATTCGTAAAAGCAACCTACTGGATTGCTATATGGAACGTGCCTGAAAAAAAAATGAAATAGTGAAATGCATTAAGACACAGAAATGCTCATAACATCTGTTTCCTCTGTGTTACAAAGGATATTGCTTTGTAGCAAGCAATATGTGCCATCAGTGACTGGTGGAATAATATTTGTGTTCCACCCTCAAACAGACACACTGTCAGAGAAGCACTTGTCTACATTTTGTAGTTTCTTGAGGAAAATAATTGCCTTATCTGCAACTGTCAAAATGATGAATGCCCTGGAGAGCACAGAGAATTGACTGATGGAATTGGGGGAAAATCTAATCCCTGATCTGAACACTTTGTATAATACATTAACCCCTCTGGTACAATAGGCTGCACAAAAACAGATTTGTATAGACTTGTAGAAATAAATTCAACAGAGGCTGAAGGATCGATAAACATCAGGAGTTATGGCATTGTCGGTACTGAGTCAAAGGGAGCGTTGCGAAAACATGAAGTGAGATGTATGCAGGAGTTGCAAAAAATATAAAACCATGCCAAACATATTGGCATTATCTAAATCATATAACATTTCAAATGATATAAAGCATAGCTGTGGTGTTACAGCATCCATGTAGCATACTAGTAATACATTAGAAAGATAATATATGATACCCAAAATTAAATTAATTAAACATAGCAGGTAATATGTAGGTAAAATAAAAAGTAAGTTAATGATTAAAAATTGGGCTCTTCCCCAATATATATTAAATATACAAACAATGTATTCTAATCATTGTTACTAAATTTTAACATTTAGTTTTACACATTTTTAACTGCATTAATCTGCAATCAATATATTTTGCAGTTCTGTGCTTGCAGCATGCAGAGCACATGTGCACAATTTTATTATTTTATTGAGAACAAGACATAAAACGAAAAGCCCAATAAGATGCAATGAATGTAAGCATCACGTAAACATAGTTTAATGTTCAGTGCAATGAGTTGCGGTCCGACATAATGTATAGCAGCTGACAAATCTCCTTTTAGTTGTTTATGTTTTAATTACCATATGGTTGGAGTCAATGCAGTTTGGTAAAACAATATGTTCAAATTATTGTGATACAGTTATCACTTAGCCATTGTGTCCTGCACAATAAATACCATTTTCATTAATAAGCAATAAAAAAGCAAAATGTTCTGCTCCAAAGCAAAGAAGAGCAGATGGATTGTCATTCTATTATCGTATATTTTTATCATATATTTATTTATTTTTTAACCAAGTTGTTTGAATGCAATCTTATCAAAGTTGAATATTTAGGCTCGGCTGCAAAGAACATATTAAGTATAAGAATTCAGTGTTATAAATGAGCACACGTTGATATGCACAGGAGGATAATGAAATTATCCTGTGCTCTTCCTCTATCGGTCCACAAGCAGCAGAGTGTAAAATCTCACCCAGATATGAAGGGATTTGTCTCCTAATTAAAAACGATATTAACTTTTCATAACCTAATGTTCTGAAATGAAGTTTTCTAAAAAAACGAATGCTCAGAACCTACCTGTGAACGAGCTTTCCCTCTTTTTTGTCACACTTGGGTGGAATACATTATCCCCAATATTAGGAGAGAACATACCTGTAACAGGTTAATGACCTCACACTTTCCACACCATTTCACTTAGCGGGCCATAGCCAGGAAAAGCTAAATGCTTCACTCCCAGTTCACTGAATTATGAATCACCTAAAAGGTGAAGTGATTAAAGATTCAGCATTTTGTGGATTGGCCAATAGATGGTCTCTTTGCTGAGCTCTGGTGGGTTCCCTTCTAACATTAGCTGAAAAGTGTCTTGATATCCATTAGGGAGGACATAAATATTGGAAGAGGAGTACAAATAATCCAGAAATAACCAATCAAACTGTCAGAGAGAAATTACGATGTGAGTAATACTTAAAATCAACATCACAATCTCATCTGTAGCCATTAATAAATAAATAACACATTGGAAAACATTGAATCATGGGGATATTAGATTACCTTTTAATGAAATTATTTCTTTTTCACATTATTCAGTCTGATCTTATTATTATTATAATACATTTAAAGATTATTTTCACAGAAAGAATCCTGAATTTATCAAACGTAGTCTAAAACATAGGCATTTTCAAACCAGCCGGTGCATACAGTGGCCTAGACGTGTCAGATTTCTTCAGCCTTATCCGTCCTGTAACGAGCACTGACAGGTCACATGGCACAAACTGAGATGTCTGAATAATTTGAACAAATGCTAAATCATTGCAAAGCAGCCAGAGAGATCAGCGATGTGAGAGTGAAGTGTTTGCACTTCCCCAAGGCTCAGTGGCATCTGTTCTACATGTGTGCAGTAAAAACATCCATGTTTCACTATATTAATCCCAATTAACTGCGCTAGTATTAGAGTAAATATTCAAATTTGAAGTGCTAAACTATTAATTGGCGTTGTTCTTTGCAAGAAATTAGCATTGCAGTGTAATGGGGGGATATTTAATGAGAATTCCTTTTGTTGGTGTCATCAAAACTTTCTAACATTTCAAAAACTCAGTCATCGTGTTTTGGAAAGCTCAGATTCAGTGTCTATATTGCTCAACGTGTTTGCCATGAGCAAACAAAATGAGCAAACAAATGAGCAAAATAAAGACTGGCTGAAGTCCGTTCTTAATTGTGTAAACCGGAGAGGTTTGAGTCTAATTACTGTCCTTTGGTTCAGCTTGAGGCCACCAGGGAGAGCTGTGCCTCAGCGTCACTGGAACAGTAATGATCACCCACTCCTTCAGATTTTTCTTTGCACTATCCCTCCACATGTGACCCTGAACTTTAGCACTTTAGCAGGAGAGGATAGAGATTTTGGCATTGAAATTGTCCCCTAAAACAATTTTGCATGACCCTAATGTGCTTTCATAAGGTGGGACTCAGGTTGGTTTTTTTTAAACCTGGCAGGGGAATTAAGTGCAAAAAACCTCTGCAGGCTGTGAGGTTGTCGGGGTCTGTTGCCTCTACTGGCCATTAACTGGGGATTAGTGCTGGTGGGTCACACATCTCTTTGAAGAGGTAATTCCTCACACTTCCTTGCTATAGAAAATCAGGAAGCAATCATAGAAAAAAAAACATGCAGATGGTCCAGACAGGGAAGCCCGGGACCATTTTTATTCAATCACAATTAAGACTTGGAGTAGCTGCTGCCTTTGTGCAAACTTAGCACATCAGAAAATTACAGCGGACATCAGGATAAGCAGGAAATCCTCAGAGTCCAGTTAAAAACTGAAGGGGGGGAAAGGGTAGCAGTAAGATCAAATGTTTCTCTTTTTTCTTTGTTTATGAGCTTGTGGAGTCAACCTAACTCAGCATAGTTGCTTCACAGTTTCTCATATATCTGTCAACACAATATATTTGAGGGCATATAAGGCTGTAAATTGAACTATAAAAGTAGTCAGAGAGGGGATCATCATGATGTCACATTGAGAGGCTTAGAGAACTGAAAAGTATGTTAGTGGGCATGAATTGGTCTTCTGCTGCCGGAAAACAGTTTTAGTTATTGTGGAATATATTTGAACATGCTGACCTCTGCAGGGACAGAAGGTTAATTTTCTCACAGGAAATAAAGGCTTTCTTTTATTATGTTTAATCCTTGTAAATTTAAAATACTTAACATGTTTTGTCTGTGGCGACCACATAAAAAAAGCAGATTTCTCTCTCTGGTTTGCTCTGGTGGTCTCTCTGGTAAACTGTTAGCATGTCGTCCAAGCCAACCTTACGGTGTTGTATATAGCACTGAGGCTTTGTTCACCTTCTCTGAGCTGTTTTCAGTATTTTTGTTTTTAAATCACTGACTTTGTAAAAACCAGGGGCAGCCTAAATTGAAGGTTGAAGATTTCACTTGTATTTAAAGTTTGCACATAAACTGAGAGTCTTGAGGCATTTTTAAGGGCTGCAGTTGTGCTGTGGTGCTTGCAACGGGTGTTTACTCATTTTAGGTTTACGTGCAGCCGAAACACAAACATATGAATTATCTCTTTTATGAGGTGCAGCCATGCCCTTGCAGCCCAGTAAGGAGTCTGTAAAGAGATTCAGTTGGGCTGTGTTATGTTTTATCTTTGTTTTGATTACTCACTTTTAAAAATTCTGCTTTATATCACATCATGTGTAAAACAGTATCATCAATACTTCAGCAGTATATCCAGCTTCTGGTGCTTTTGCAGCTGCGGGCTGGGAAAAGAAAAACTAGGAGCCAATAAACTAACTTTAAAAGAGATGTTGCTAAGGAAACGGCTGCAAAGCAAACAATAAAATAAATGTTTAAATGCTAAAGCAAAAAAGCAGATTCACACTTTTAGTGTCTATTTATTTTTATTGATGTTAGCCCATGGACCATATATTATATTATATTATATTATATTATATTATATTATATTATCTTATATTATATATGAACTATATTTGTAGCGTGAAGACATGTAAATTGTTATTTATAATATTTAGAAGTTTATTTTTTTATGTACATATTTATTTTATTTTTTATGTCTATTGTCTACCTTTAATGGTTTCATGAGTTAGTTCAACTTCACTGATATTGTGAGTTGTTGTATATTTGTACAACTGTATTTGTAACATCAGTGAATATAATTTAGTGTATACACTTAAATATCCTGTTAGTTTGAGTACATAAACTATGAGGTATGTTAAACTGCAAACTGACAAAACAGATTTGTTTCCTTTAGCCAGACACTAACTATGTGACTCCACTGGAGAGACCTCGTTGCCACAGTTACAGCTTCTACTGTTTAAACCTATTTCTGTCGGATTATCAGCCGTAGGGTAACATGTCAGTCTGCCAGAGATTAGCAGCATCTGTGAAAGACGAAAGTCAGGGGTGAGCATGGGTGCTGACTTATCTGCCTGTGAGAAACTGGTCATTTTCAAGCCATCTGGGAGGTCAGTGTGTCCAGAGTTAGAGCTTTGTTTAGTTTTCTTATGATGTAATTTAACCACACATCTCCTAAATTACTGTATGAGATATATTCATTATTGCCACTGCAAAAACCCAAAAAACCCCAAAACAAAAACACATTAAAATACAGTTTGTTTATAATTTATTATCGATCAGAGTCTCCTTTGTACATTTAGAAAGATTTTGTGAACCTTGGATCTAAACTAAATTGGTGTTTTACTATCAAGATCAACTGTGACAAATTACTTAGAAAGAGGAACAAGGGGTTCCATCATCTTAAGCTCAGCTTCTGCCATTGGAAAAGTAAAGAGAGATGTGTGTTTTCCCTCAGAGAGGCCTCTTTCCTGCACAAACGTACCAAGTAAATAGGGAAAAGCAACTCTTGAACTTTCTGTGGCCAAAGGACCACAGATATGAAGGTAGGAATGGCTGTTGGTCAGGTAGAAAAGAGAGTGAATTAGTGACTTGATTCCTAATCTCTAATTTAGGAACCGAGAATCAGGTTCCTAAATTGTTAAAGTGTACACAATAAATCACTTCCGAAGAGTGCTTGTTTAAAATTCCCATTTATCAATGCTCTGGTAGCTCATGAATTTAGAACCTTTAAAGTGAGCATTTTTTTTAATGGTTTACATAATGTAACAAAAAACCCTGCACTGTCTGTCATCTCAAGAGGCTAATCACACTGGTGCTTATCTGTCATCAGGCATTAATGAAGGGTCCTAGCCTTACCACCTGTTCTGCTTATTCTATTGCTGCGCAGATGTTTTTGTATTTCAAGGGGCATTGCTTTGCCCAGTATGTGTAGCACTTGTCCAGTTTGCTAATAATCAATGTAACTATAAGAGACTTATGTGTTTAAAAGTGTGCACACCTGAATCTGTCCTCGCAGGGACATTTATGTGCACCACAGCAAACACCTGCCTTTTATACTTCTCTACAACAGAGGTAGAGAGGTGCTTCCAAGTGGACTGGCAAACTGCATGTCATATAGTTTATGATGTTCAGTGCTTTTATTTTCATGACTTTGTGGGTTTATTATTTTATCCCCAAGAGAATTAACAGCATAGGACCCACGTACATATTGCATATAAAATTCTGATAATTCAGACAATGACAAATGCACTTTCTAAATTTTCTTTCAGCTCTCTATTTTACATATTATAATATAGTGTTAAACATACAGTAGTATAATCCATTACACTTTGCTATGGTATCATAACTTAAAATTATGAAATTCATTTTTAAAGAGTTTTAAGACAAAAATGAATCGAACATGTTTTAAATTACTTCAGAAAAATACATTTCAAATATGAAATGTCAGTCAAACTCAGACGATTTGAACACCAGAGGCCAATTTGGCAGCAATCGACTGCTTTAGTTAAGAGTTCTTTAGCTTGGAAAAAACTTCATGATTCAAAGTAGCAACAACCTTTTTAAGCTGCAGAATAATTAACTGAACCAAGTATGTAATTTTATCAAAAACAATGTTTTCATTAATAAATAACAGCCAAGGAATGGTCACTAACTAAATTTAGTTTTAGCTGTTGCAAGTGCTAAGTGCCTATATATAGTTAAGAAAGGGTCTTTGTTATTTTATGAGTGGTGCCACCTTACTGACTGAGAACAACCATGCAGCACTAGCAATGGTGTCACATTATTTAAAGTTAGCATAGAGTATAGCTGCTGTTGACTGGCACTGTATGAAAACATATCTTTTGTCAATTTTTTACTAACTCTTGCCCTTTGTAACGGATACAGTGTAGCGTATACATGCAGCGCAGCAGTTCTGCTGCACTATTGTTACTGTAAACCACTTTGGCTTATGTAAGGCAAGCTTACTTCTTGCGGTGGGAATAATGTCAGTAAATCTTTCCAATGTCCTGTTCACAGAGCACTTCAATTTTTTGATAAGAATCTTTCAATAAAAGAAGGTAAATGTTGGCTCACTCAAAGCACTGGCTCTCCCTATATATAGCATGTTTTTCTCAAGTGGGTATTTTACCCAGCTTTATCGTCACCGACATACCATATAAGACCACAGTCCTTTGCACTAGAAATAGGGTGGCTTTGTGTGTGAAAAGTGGCAGAGGGAAAGGTATGAAAATGTTCTTTTCCTGCTCCTGCAATCAGTGAGTAACCACTTTGTATAAGGCTGGCTTGTTTTCTCCCGTGTTGAGTCCTCAAACAGTTTAAGAGAGGGTATATTTAGAGGGGCAGAGATAGAACAGGACAAAGGACGGCTGTCTGTCTGCAATAAAGCTTCCTTTGCAATTTTATTGTTTGGATTTTATTTGATTGGATGTCCTGAAATTACCTGTCGTGATTGCAGGTGGTTTGCTTTCTTGCCATAAATACACAAAATTTTGAATATAAAACCTTTTAGACTTCATTCTTATTCCAAAGTTTCACATTTTCTAGTAGTGAGAATGTATAGTCCCTGTCTGGCCCTTGTGGTTATTTTGGTCTGTTGGGCAAACTTCTAAGGAAACCATGCAGTAGAATCACATGGGTCTTGCACACATGACGTGTGGTTTGTCAAAACATACCTGTCTTTGCACTGCTGAAGCTGGAGATTAATCTGTACGTGGTAAATGCATCAGCACCACTTCTTATAGGAAATGAGGAGATTCGGGGATGCATAATGTTTCTCATTAGCCACCCCTGCTCCTTATAAAACCTCAACTGTAATGCCTGTTTTATTGTGACTAGTAGTGGCAGTAGAAAGGCGCTTTGTGTTTGGAGCAAAGCCAGCAGAGTGGGACAAATGGAGTGACCCATTCAGTAGCTCTAAATTCTTTTTAAAGACCTCCTCGTTCTAGCTTGGTGCAGGCACAAAAGGAGGTATTGATGTAAGGAAAGACTGAAGCTTTGTGGCATAGGAAGCCATTCTTTCGCAAACATGAATTCAAAATGCAAATGGTAGCACTTACAGTGGGTGCATTTTACTTTAGCTCTGCTGCGTTTCAAGAACAAAAAGTAGACTTGTAAGAAATGACAGTGTTTTTTGTGATTTTTGATGTTGATTGATCTAGTGAATGATTAAATTCTGCTCCTGTTGGCAGTTCTCATAATTTAACTATTATGTTATGTTAATGTCCCCCACACAGTCCTGTTCTCCAACAGTGTTTATGGCGTAAACTTATCCTCTGTGAAGCCTAAAGAAACAAAGTATATTGAAGGAAGGAAAAGTGAACACTCGGTGTTTTCCACATGTTTTCCACAAGTTAGTTTTGTGGTTTTAAATTATATTTAAAAGCCATGTTTCATAGTAAGTGCAACAAAAAAAGAATGCACAAGTATTAGCATGATACTTACTCACAGAAAAACCAAAGCATAGCTTTGTCAGCTTCTTTTCTTTGCACCACCTGCAGACCTCACCCCAAGTATTTGCTTTAAATCTCCCCTCACCCACAAACCCATTGTTTGTGTTGCAGGGGCCCAACTGAAAGTAAATGCCACACTAGTTTGACATATCCATGAAATGTTTAAGCTATTCTAAACTAGAATGGATATCTAAATTTGAAATGAGAGCCATGTTTTATGTTTTCCTATGGGAACGGGTAAGGGTTGGCAGTACGGTGCATAAATACTGAGGTCACAATTAAATGATAAAGGGTGTTCCAGTGAAAACAAATGCAAAGAAAAGAAAACTAAATGAGGGAGTCAAAGATTGTACTGTATTTGGAAAGAAAACCCCTGGTGTTCATCACCTGTCACATTGCCTATAACAAATGTAACCAAATGTTTTGGCAGCCAAGGGGTCATTCAACCAAAAAAAAAAAAACCCAACCAAGCATAAAAAAATGTATTAGTCAAAACACCAAAACACAACCCAAAATTGTCTTCTGCTTTGATTTTTTTATGAATTCATTTGTTGTCAGAGTATTTTTACATTTATGAAAACACATCAGAGAAAGAAACTAGACACTTTACTGTTTTGAAAACTGGGTACTGCATTTTTTAAGCTGCCACAATTCATCACAATTATTGTAATTTTCTGCCTTTATACATTCTGTTGACCATAATGGTCAGACAGTGCGAGCTCATGCCCACATCTCTCAGTCACTTTTCACATGTTTTGTAGAGTCTAAATCCAGAGAAAATGGGCATTAATTTCCGTTCTGTCAAAGGCTTTTATGTTGTGGTCAGCCACAATGGAGTTCCTGAAAAACAAACTAAAAAAAAAAAGCTGAAAAATGTTATGTCACGCAGAAATTTGAAAATGTTGCTCAGTAGTTCAGTACATTGTGATTTCACAAGTCTTCCATGACACGGCTTGATAAAGCATTTCCTACCATCTTACTGGAAGATCAATGGACACGTACATAGATGCAAGTGAAAAAAATGTGTAATGTATGTATGTAAGTGAGAGAAAAAGGTCTTTCTTTTCATTTTGACATTGCTTTTAGAAACATTGCTAACAGCAGACACACCAGTGCAGCTGTGGTGCAACCACAGATCTCTGTTGTCTGTCCCTGGCCGTATGTTGTGGAAAAAAAAGAAATGAAAGCAGTTAGCGCCCAGGTTAGCGCACAAAAAAGGAAAATGTCTGGCTTTGGAGTGTCAATAAATGACAGATAAACCTTCCAGCTTTGCTCTTAACAGCTAGTAAGTTGTGTACTGGATGAGTTCTTGAGTGAAATTCTGCTCTCACTTCACGTAGTCACTCATTATCACATGCAACAACCTGAGTTTTATGAATTGCATTCCTCAGTGTGAGATAATTTGCTGTGTATTTAGATTTATGTCTCCTGCTAAACCATCATTATCGCCTACAGCAGTTTTATATGTCGCTCTGAGACATGTCTGAATTACCTCAATTTTGTGTCTGTTTGTCGCAGATCGTACAACACACTATCATTCGGATCAACGGCGCAGGGTTGTTTTGCATATTTCAAACCCCTCATGGTTGATGTGGCAAAGCACCATATAACAGAGTGCGAGGGTGTGGTTACCTAAATGCCCTTATTTAACTGCTGAGGAGGGGGGCTGAGAAGGCTTTAATTCACTGGAAAGTGGTTATTCTATATTTGCCCCAACCATACAGTGACTCCACCCTCCACACATCCCACATAAAGTCACTCCACTAAAAAAGTTTATGAATACTGAACCCATTAGGTTTGGACTCAGATGCTGCAGACCTGGCAGCTCTTTATTACTCAAATAGAACGACCAAAATAACCAGATAATGACCTGTTAATATGAGTGAATGCACTTGCATTGAGGTGGCTTAGCTCAACAGTAGAGGAGGAATGGATAATGAATGATCCTTTTTTATAAAATCTCTCTATTTAATATAAAAAAGATAGAGAGTCTTTATAAACTGTCTCTCTGCATTTCTGTAAGAGGGTGTGGTCAGGTGGACAAAAATGACTTGGACCACATTATATGTAAAGTTCGGGTAATTACTAGGTTGAAAGACTTAAATAGCTGGGCCCACAGTGGTAAACACACTGGAAGTCAAGGCAGCTGTCACTGCAGTATCCTTCCTCCTTGCCTCCTTAAAGACAAACATAATGTACCAAAAGCTTAAATATTTAGATATGACAACAAAGCAATGGTCACTTTAGATAACCACTCATACGGGAAATAAGTGAGTGGTCATGTTTCACAACTAAAACAATGAAATTAACTGTGAATGTTTACTGACTGTTTTTTTTCTCTGTGGATTACTTTCATGTACAGATTTCTAATTTTTTTTAAAAAGCTTTCCAAACTCAAAAGAAAAGGAGCATTGGAAGGCAATTGCTAGAAGTGCTGTGAGGAATTCAAGCAACACCCTGCCAAAGTACCACTGGAAGAAATAAAAGGTGAAAGAATGAAGCCAAATTAACTTGAATCTGCTCACTGAGATATAGCGCAGTATCATTTATAAGTCACTCTTGCTTGGTTCTTATTTATATCTCAAGTGCTGATTGTTTCAGAGATAAAAGGGCCAGACATAAACAACAACAATAAAAACTGAGTTGAGACTGAAATGAGACAAAGGCATTTTCAACTAGAAAAACTTGCATTTCCTGCGAAAATGCAGTGTGAATGCTGTGTAGTGGAATCTGCTGAAAACAGCTGAAGAACTATCTGCTGAAAAGAGGTGAAGAAGCTGAAATCTGTGCTGACAAGAGGTGAAAAAGCTGAATTTTCTGCTGAAAAGAGGTGAAGAAGCTGAAATTTTTGGTTGAAAAGAGTTTAAAAAATTAACCTGTCTACTGAAAAAAATGTTGCCATGAGTGGGATTCGAACACAGCTCACCCTGGCAAGCTAAATCAGCGAACACACTTCTAATGTGGTCCTATTCATCTACAGTGGGGCAAAAAAGTATTTAGTCAGCCACCGATTGTGCAAGTTCCCCCACCTAAAATGATGACAGAGGTCAGTAATTTGCACCAGAGGTACACTTCAACTGTGAGAGACAGAATGTGAAAAAAAAATCCATGAATCCACATGGTAGGATTTGTAAAGAATTTATTCGTAAATCAGGGTGGAAAATAAGTATTTGGTCAATAACAAAAATACAACTCAATACTTTGTAACATAACCTTTGTTGGCAATAACAGAGGTCAAACGTTTACTATAGGTCTTTACCAGGTTTGCACACACAGTAGCTGGTATTTTGGCCCATTCCTCCATGCAGATCTTCTCGAGAGCAGTGATGTTTTGGGGCTGTCGCCGAGCAACACGGACTTTCAACTCCCGCCACAGATTTTCTATGGGGTTGAGGTCTGGAGACTGGCTAGGCCACTCCAGGACTTTCAAATGCTTCTTACGGAGCCACTCCTTTGTTGCCCGGGCGGTGTGTTTTGGATCATTGTCATGTTGGAAGACCCAGCCTCGTTTCATCTTCAAAGTTCTCACTGATGGAAGGAGGTTTTGGCTCAAAATCTCACGATACATGGCCCCATTCATTCTGTCCTTAACACGGATCAGTCGTCCTGTCCCCTTGGCAGAAAAACAGCCCCATAGCATGATGTTTCCACCCCCATGCTTCACAGTAGGTATGGTGTTCTTGGGATGCAACTCAGTATTCTTCTTCCTCCAAACACGACGAGTTGAGTTTATACCAAAAAGTTCTACTTTGGTTTCATCTGACCACATGACATTCTCCCAATCCTGTGCTGTATCATCCATGTGCTCTCTGGCAAACTTCAGACGGGCCTGGACATGCACTGGCTTCAGCAGCGGAACACGTCTGGCACTGCGGGATTTGATTCCCTGCCGTTGTAGTGTGTTACTGATGGTGACCTTTGTTACTTTGGTCCCAGCTCTCTGCAGGTCATTCACCAGGTCCCCCCGTGTGGTTCTGGGATCTTTGCTCACCGTTCTCATGATCATTTTGACCCCACGGGATGAGATCTTGCGTGGAGCCCCAGATCGAGGGAGATTATCAGTGGTCTTGTATGTCTTCCATTTTCTGATGATTGCTCCCACAGTTGATTTTTTCACACCAAGCTGCTTGCCTATTGTAGATTCACTCTTCCCTGTCTGGTGCAGGTCTACAATACTTTTCCTGGTGTCCTTCGAAAGCTCTTTGGTCTTGGCCATGGCGGAGTTTGGAGTCTGACTGTTTGAGGCTGTGGACAGGTGTCTTTTATACAGATGATGAGTTCAAACAGGTGCCATTCATACAGGTAACGAGTGGGGGACAGAAAAGCTTCTTACAGAAGACGTTATAGGTCTGTGAGAGCCAGAGATTTTCCTTGTTTGAGGTGACCAAATACTTATTTTCCACCCTAATTTACGAATAAATTCTTTACAAATCCTACCATGTGAATTCATGGATTTTTTTTTCACATTCTGTCTCTCACAGTTGAAGTGTACCTCTGGTGCAAATTACTGACCTCTGTCATCATTTTAAGTGGGGGAACTTGCACAATCGGTGGCTGACTAAATACTTTTTTGCCCCACTGTAAATGGGTCAAACATGGCATAAAAAGCTTACTATTTATAGTGTCGTATAGTATAAAAGTTACTAGCACCAACAAATATAGGAGGCATTAGCAGAAAGAGCAGAACAGTTTAAAATTTGAATGGTGAAAATCGGATGAAAACTGGGGGAGTAGTTAACCAGCAAAGAACTGAGCAACTAGAATAATAAGGTAGAAGGTAGAAGATAGAATAAAGAGAAACAGGATCTCAATAGTGTGAATGCTTCATGGTTAAAAAAGGATACATTTTTATTTCATTTTCATATTTTTATCTATTGGTATGACTTGTTCTGTCCCTTATATCCACAGATATCTGTACCATATATGCACTTGACATTGAACCTGACATTGGGTGGCACCATCGTGATAAATGCTTTGATTTTTCATTTAGCCCCAACATCTGGTCAAAGTTTCAATCAGTCCAACTGTGCCCACTGTACCCACGCAAAGTCTCTTCAGATGTTAGAGTATTGTCGGAAACCATCTGGAAAACACCGATTTCACTGTGATCTTTTTCTAAAGACTGCAAAGAATCTTTCAGTGTCCACTTGTGTCCATCCTTCATCACTCTTCGCTAAATTAATGTTGCTACATAAGCAAATACAGGATGTAGCTACAAGCAAACCCCCGCTAACACTGATTGAAGTGGGATTCTACAGGAGAGCTGTTTACTGTGTTTGTTTTATTTTACGCCATCTGTGTTGTTTTATTTTACACCATCTGTGTATGTATGGCTGTGATGTGCCATATTTGCTTCCTGTTACACTGTCATTGTTTAGCCTCTTTTTAAAAAATATCTGACAAAGATGACAAAATGGGATGTGCTCATGCTCAATATGCTCCTGTCAGCAGAATGTAAAATTTTTTCAGACAATTTATTGAATTTGAACACTCCTGGATGGAGTGCTTTCATGTGAAAAATATGTCCTCTTCAGAAATAAAGCGTTTTTCAACTGTAAAGATTTATTGCAACAAGCTTTTTCTTTTCAAAAATAAAAAAAAGAACAGGTTCTGTGTCAACAAATCGCCTGACAGGCCAGAGCGTCAAGGCCTGTTACCAAAAGCCAAGAGGCTTGTTTCAAAAGACAGAGACCTCCTGACAAACTTTGCACGATTCTGCAAACCAGCTGCAGTTGGAATGTTAACATAAAGTAGCACTGTTACAGTCTGTTTTACAGGATGGGTGCTTATATTCCTGAACACATTTTCATGTACAAAAAACTACAGCATACATGTGCAAAAACACCCCTGCATAGTGGGGGTAGAACCTGTGGGGCACATTCAGACACTTTGTCATAATGACTGTTTAGCAAATGGAAAAAATAAATAAATCATCATGGGACATTACCTATAAATGACGAAAGTGAAGTTGCCTGGCAAGACACTGGTATTTCCTCTCAAGTATATGAGCATTGCTATACAAAGCGGTTTCTGCAAGGTTCTTTGGCATAAGAGCAGCATATGTTGCTAAGGAGTGACTTTACAAAAATAACTAATTGAAGTTCCTGGAAATGTTTGAAACAGCTCATTGTTGCTCAAAAGCTCTCCCTAATAACTTTCTATATTTGCTAAGGAACAAATATGGGAGTGGTTTGCAGGACGAGCTGAAAGCACCATTTGTGTAAGACAGGAAAAGAAATTGTGCAGAGTGCAAAAACAAAGATGTGCTCTATGTGAAGATTTTATCAAAACTCCAGACTGTTGCTTTCATAGTTAAACGTTTCATGTGTATTTTCTGCTCAACAGTCTATTCTTTGTCAAATTGTTTTAAATAGTAAAAAAAACTTTAAATAGGACATTATCAGAAAATATATCACTCTGTATCAGGATCTTCATAAAAATAATTTATCACAGAGGCTTTAGAAAGGTTGAAATTTTCTGCATCAAGTGTTGGAGTTAACATTTTTTAAAATCTATAAAAAGCTGAACACTTTGTCCTCAATGAGACTGATAGATTTATCTGTTAGCATTTCCTCACTGCTCACAAATTTGTACCCAAAAAGCTTCATTGTTGGTCCACAAACTCTCTGTACCACTTGGGCTATCTTGAATGGAAGCTTGAACCTCCATTTCTCCACTTGTTCAGATGAGTTTTTCTGTGTAGAGTAAACTCCGCTTGTCTCCTTCGAGGCCTGGGTGTTCTTCAGAATCCAGGATTTCACTTGTGGAGTGAATGGGATTCCAGTAAACTTGTACATCTCGGTTGCTTTCTTCATGGGGAACCGAGCAATGTCCTCATACCGCACCAGCATGTATCGCCTGCGCAGCCAAAATGGCTGTCTGAGGCCGAACTCGGCAGACATTTTGATATTGTCGCAATTTCCTTTTAACTTCCTCACCTCGTCATCGTCAATAGGAACATTTCCACCCATGGCCCACTCCTTCCAGTTCTTGTATTTGGCTGCAAAGGCCACCATACGTGATGCCAAGATAGCCCGGGGATCGCGAACCAGCTGGATGAATTTTACATCAAGACGTGTGTCCTCAGCCAAAGGACGCAGAGTCTCGAGCTGGCGCACTCGTACCGACTTGATGGCAATGTGCTCTTTCTTAAGGCAGGATTCAGACGCCATTGTCAGGTTCAGGGGACCACAGCGTCTGGTCTTACAGTGATATCGTTCAAAAACCCCTTTGACAACAGGGCTGCAGACAGACTTCTCACACAGAGAGCTGCTGGACTCCCTGCGAAACAGGGCTGGGGTGATGTGGTCCACGGGAAGGGGGTCGATGAAGGTTTCTAGCAAAGAAAAGTCACACAGTAAGAGTTTTTGGAGCACATCACGGTATGCTTTGGCTGCCGCTGTAGCATTGGTGCCTCCAGTGTCCAAAGTCAACATCTTTTCCACGTGCCACAGAGGCTCAAACAGGTAAAACATGTTTTCTCCCTGCTGGTTGAAAAACTCGCCCACAAATGAAGAGCCTGTCCTAGTCGTGGTTAGCAGGAGAATGTGTTTTCTACCCCTTCTCAATGCCCCTCGGTGCTCGCTGTAGTCCTCCACCCGCGGCTTCATCAGCGTGACATTCCTCTTGCTGATTGACAGACGGAAACTACTGTGCTTCAGCAGTACGTTGGACAAACTGCTGGGTTGTTGAGAGGTTTGAGGGGTCTGCTTTAGCTTATCTGACACCCTGAAAGCATGAGAGAAACCAAACGCATGTTACATTTCAGGTTAACATAGAGTCAGAGCCTTGACGTCTAAAGCATTTTTTTAATATCTAATATCTCGCTCAGAAAAGAATTCAATCCTCCTTTCGTGATTGAAATTGACTTACCTTGAGATAATGTTGTTTTCTTTCTCAATGATAACAAGTGCCATAAAAAAGACAATGGGTAGAGTGTATTTGATCTTCATTCTTGGATGTGGCTGAGCCTGGATATGCTTTTACAGACTGCTTCTTAATAGCTTCTGCCAATCTCGCCAAGTCACCAGTTGCGTTCTTAAAGAGCCATCCAGTTATTTGTGTTCCCTGTTGTAGAAAATGTTTTATCCTGCAAATGAAATGAACATCAAACTGTCAGCTACAAATTTTACACATTTGAGCAAGGCTGTGGTAGAACACTATTTTTGTAAATGGGGAACCTAACAATGCACTGTGATGCTGAGTCACAGAGGTTCCGCTCTTCTTTTATTTCTGAATTTGTTAGTTGCATACAGCACCACTGTGTTCTGCAAAACTATGATGAGAGTCACTTACTAAAGAAAAAAACCCACCTATAAGAAGATGCTAAAAATACAAAAAGGTATAACACATTGTTTCCCATTGGAATTTAAGCTAGTCCTTGCCATGAGGAAGTACTTGTTATCTTTAAGTGCAGCAGTGCGTTTCAGGTACATGCCCACCCACCACTGCAAGTCTGAGGGATGGTGCAAACTGTATTTATGAGTTAGTCTTTGTAGAAGTTGCTTTCAAAAATGAGTGGATAAACAACTATTAGGGCACAAAGAAATGTGGGTACAGACTGCAATCAAGGACAATTTTGTCAATTAAACTGCAATCCCACAGCTGTCAAGCTGCTTGCCAAAAAAACTCCAGAGTTGTCTGGCTTGGAGTGAGATCCTTTACCTCCCACTGATGTAGATAACAGAACAGTCCAAATTGCCAGCTACTCCTCCTCAACACCAGGAGGATATCTTACACAAGGACTAATAGAAGTCCAAATGCTAACAGGACTGCAGAGTCGTGGAATTGAAAGGGGAAATCCTGCTTGTCACTGAACCATAAATTGCCGTGCTCTGAGCCTGGAGGCCATTCAGTTGTTTTATAAGTCTGCAGAGGGCAAGTGGTGGGTAATCAAATGAAGATAAGGGTGGATTTAATGGGGACTATTTGTGAATGTCTTGCACATTCTTGAAAGATTAATATTGGTTCACTTTTAAGATAATGGCAGCTTGACTCAGATCCCTGACTAATCTTGAGAATTAAGCATAATCCTGCTTACCTTGTCTGCTAGTGTTGGGTCAATACCACAGCAAGAGCAAATGAGGCAGCCTCCACCTGGAGGATATTTGCAAAGCATCATCAAACTGCTGTTTTTTGGGAGGTTGTGGGGTGGAGGTGGGGGTTAAGATCCATAAGTAACAGGCCAACCTTTTCATTTAACTGCATCAGGCTACGATAAGATGCCAAATCCTGTTGGAAACCCAGTTGGATGACCACTGTTTTCTCAATTCTTTAATGTCTTTGCCTTTCTGTGTTTCACACCTGGAGGTCCGCTTCTCACATCCTGTTACAACTTCTGTCCAGGGCCATGTTTGAGAACAGAAGCCAGTTCAGATGACTGCAGTCTAAACACGGGGAATGGTTAGACACTCCCTGTGAAATTCTCTGAGTGGGAATGGGAAGTTTACAGCTCCAATAGAGCACTGTTGACGTGGAACGGCACGTAATGAAAAGGTGAACAGCCTGTATACTGAGACACGTTTTCACTGGAAGGAAAACTCAGCGCTGTCTTGCACCACCTTGCCGCATGCCACAACCACAAAGGCCTCTTTACACATGGAGTGAGTTTAAACCTTCCTTTGGGTAGAGATTGCAGAACATAAACTTTCAGGTCATTCAGACGTCACAGGGTCAGTGACTAAGCTCGTGGATGTTCCAAGTCATCTAGAACTGGTCAAATAAGACAACTGCACCAAATTAAATGAGTGAGTCTTCAAACCCATGGGAGTTTTTAAAGTGAGCAAATGAATTTCCAATGTCTGACCAAGCCAACAGATATTTAGCACATGGAAAGATAGAGTACAGCTGTTGTGCACTCTGTGTAATACTGTTGTGCATTAACAAATTACGACATATAGCAAAAATGATTTAGCTTAATAAATAAGACACAAGAGGATGATTAGCAACAAAAATGTCTCTTTCTGTAACACTTACAGTTCTATGGGATTGAGTGTGTAGTTCTCCTCATATATGATTCAAAATAAACAAAAATATTCAACATCAACCATTCATCAAGAAAATAAGTAGTCTGATGTTTTGTCATTTATATGGTAAATTAGATGTACACCAATTATCTCAGCCTATTGCATCTGCTGGGTAAAGCAGAAAAAAAGAAGCTGACATTCTTGAATATTCACAAACCACTGAGGCATATGACACGTTTGATCATCTGCTCATAACAAAACTGCCACTGCACCATTTATCATCTTGTTACAAATGCTTTTAATAGCTGCCTCTTATTTAATGTAAATCTTATGTGGAGACAAATTAAACACCAGCCAACCAAACCCATCTTGCTCGAGATTGCATTGCAAATGTGCACTGCGGTGTCCAACACATTTTTCTGATAGATAAAAAAAGATAAAGGGATTACAGTGGGGAATTTTTTGTATATATTTAGTTGCATTAAGTCATTATGGGAAGATTTTTATAATCATCGGAGGAAATATTGTACTCTAAGTTATTTACTCAGTCACTAAAAACTTTTCCAATAGTTTATTGAATTAATAGTGAATGAGTTTGGGCTACAAACCTGTAGAAACTGCTAAAATCATTCGAGTTGTATGGACGCAGCCCTAACTGGTTTTAGTTTAAGGGTAAAGGTCTGAGTAAAATAGACATAGAATAGACAAGAATGAAACAACCCATTTTCCCCACGATATGACCTATACCCCATTAATTAAGATTATGCTGGGGGATATGCATGTGTGTTTAGTCATTGTGGTTATTTCAGAGCAGCTGTGGGGGTCATGCAACACATCTGTTTGCCATAAACATATGCATGCAGTTGTTTATGCAGAGGGAAGGTTTTTACTGTAAATAAATTGTGCTAATTTTCCGGCAACTTTATCTGTTAGTTTATAAAGATGCCACACTAAAAGACAGAAGGGCAAAGGGGGGAGGAAGTCAGACTGAAGCAGCAGTCTCTCTGGAGATCATGTGCCGCATTAAAGGGTCACAAGGACAAACCGAAATCATGCTTTCTTAATAAAAAAAAAGAAAAAAAACTGAATGAAAAGTCACGAGTCACTTGGAGTGATGTCGTTGTAGCCAAGTGTTATTAATGACGTGTTAGTTTTTCTTTATTCATTTCTAAAATATCATGCGAATATGTAAAGAACAGCTTGTCCGCTCTCTGTACCCACCATTATAAATGAACTGCGGTCTCTGAAGGCGTCCCGCTTTTCATCCACTTGATCAGCCTTCCCTCAAAGAGCGACTCCGGAGAGAAATTAATTCCATTACTTTGCCAAGACTGCTTCACTTGTATGACAGAAAACAATCGAATTCAAAAGGAGAGGCTGGCCTAGTTTCAGTGAGCAAAACTCGTAGATGAGATGAAATCATGTTTGAGGGGGCTGCAGGTCAGGCTGCTCGCTGATCTGAATGACAAATCTATCCAACAGTTGCGAGTCACTGAATCACACGGGAAACTTTGGTCCAAAGGAGCGGAGCTTCAGGGAGCACTGGCGCACTGCCACGGCCCCTCACGGACCATTTCTTTAAAGTAAAAAGCTGACTTTGCACACATAAACGACATGGTAAACAATATAGGTTAAATATAGCGGTGCTACCTAAATAATAGCCTATGTGTTCCTTTTGGGGGTCAGTTTTAGGTTTTACTTTTTAGTTTTTAATGTCGTCGCAAAAAAAAGGGCGAGCACTCCACCTAGTGGAGAAAAGTATAACATAGAGGTTACAGAGAGAACAAGGTGGTCTGCAAATAAACATGGTTTTCTTTTACATGATATGATATCATAATAGCGTCGTTAAAGATAGGCTGGGTCAATCTTACTTTACATTTTTACTTTAGTGTAACCTAAAGAGCAATTTTGTATGGCTTCTTTGCAGGATGATATTGTTTTTGCATACATGGATAACGTAATAATTCAACATATGACCTTTTAAAAGTGGTTTGAGTACACAACAGTATGGAAGTGTCAATTTAATGTCAGTTTTATTTATATGACACATTTCATTACATTTAAACTTAACATGGTTAATATCAAGATAAAAAAACTTAAAATGTACAGTAACATTAAAGTAAAAACAAAAAACCCCAGAGGAATATAAGTTTACAAAAAATAAACGTAAACACGCACACACAGTTATGTGTATCATCCGCATTGGATATTTTATTCTTCTTTATTTATTATTCTTTATGATAGGGCCAAGAGAGAGCAGGAAGATTCGAGAGTAATGGACCAAGAACAGACATTTGAGGAACCACTGATTGAATTTTTAAATTTGTGCTGATCTCAAACTATTAATCGAAATGTAGAAACCTCTACCCTTTAGACATGATGACATATCTAAATCAACAAAATCATAAAGACTTTGAATTAAGAAGTCAAGAAGTCAGTGTCGATCATGAGTCTTCTAATTACTGGTGATCTTTAGGTCTTTAGGTTGTTGATGGGTTTAATTGGTGATGAAATCTGATTGGTACTCATCATAATGAGTTGTTAGGTATGCATTCAGTTGTTTATAAAGGTTTTTAAAAAAATATTTTTCTGAGAAAAGATGATAAACAGTTTTTTGGTAGCAGTGTGATTAGAGCACATCAGAGATAAACACTGAAAATGCCACCCTCTAAAGAACTGTTGACAATAATTACTAAACAAAATGCATTGTTTTAATTAACTGTTCTTTGATCGGTTAAAAACAACATAACACATTTTTGCTATTACTCTCTCAGTAGTAAACTTTAAAAAACAATGATGTAATAATGCAAATTATATAACACTGTCATGCCATGGAGACTTAACCTCTGATAGGTTGTTGAATAAACTCTTGCAGCCGCAGGTTGTTTACGGGAAATTTTACATGTACTTTATTCGCATTAAGATCATTTTCTCTTTATCAGCCGAATGCTTTAAAAGGTATAACGTCTTTAACGCAATATTGAGGATCACTGCGTTAGAACTACAATTCCCATCAAATCTGTCGCTTAGTGATGACGCATAAGTAAAGAATTTTCAGGAAGGTTACAAAACCGTGGCGTCTTGTTTCTGGAAAGGTGATAGACGACATTTCTCTCGGTATGTAACATTTACTTTCTATTTAGTATTTTGAACGTTGTAATCATATAACAGATAAGACATATTTAGTCTGTAGTTAAATATGTGTTTGTTCAGCGGTCGTTAGGCTAAGGGTTAGGCGCATGATATTACGGCATTAGCTAGCTCAATTTTTGTGGCGTTTTTTAGTGCAAGAGCACATTTTACACTGTTTTTGTGACTCTTAGCTCAAAGTTCAGCTTTCTGTCACACGAATTCCTCTCAAAAAAATTCTTCTCTGTGTTTGTGTTTTAGAGTGACACGGGACAGTAATATATCGTGACAATGTTGGTGGCGAGGCTAACGTGCCTGAAGGCTCTCCCGCTTGCTGGGCTCCGACCACTGCTCACTCAGGGCTCCCCAGCCCTGCGGTCACCCATCCTGAAGACCTGTTCACCCTTGCTCAGGCCCCAGCAGGTACTGTAAACTTTGTCGCCAGGCACTCACTCACACACACACACACACACACACACACACACACACACACACACACACACACACACAGCTTTTTTGGCATTTCTATGCTTTGTGGCATTTCTATGCTTCATTAGCCAGACTTTTTAGCAGTGTTTCCCAAATATAGTGCCTCCTGGCAAGTATTTGGGCTTTCGTCTCAGCTATACACCAATTAATACATAGTGAAGTAAAATAAAGGAAAAATGTCAGTAGAAAATATACCATCACATTTGGGCCTAATCTTTGTTGTGTGGTCCAAATGTCATGAGTCAGGCTTTTTACACGGGTTATTACATGTGCTGGTTTTGACAGCTGTGATAAACTGTATGTTTAGGCACACCTGCCATCTGGACCACATATATGGCTGAGTTGTAGCAGTAATGCTGACACCTGAGTCAGTGCTTTTAATATCAATTGTGGGTTGCACTTGGGCCACATTTTCATCGTTTTGCATGTTATGGCTTCAGCTGCTTCACAGATGTCAGCGTTGTTTATTGGGAGGTGTTTACGATTGTTGCCAATCAAGCCAAAGAAAAACCTAGAAAGTAAACATATGTGCTTTAAGAAAATTGTGGCCTTCAAAATAGTATTGGAACCGAGTTTTATGGACTTCTACCGACTTTATGAAGCTGTCTGATAAGGTGGTAGAGGCAAGCTATAATCAAGTTGAGTGGACGGCAAAGCAACACGCAATCGGTTCAGATGGTCAATAATGCCTTTCTTAACCAATACAATAAAAAAAAAAAATTTAGGATGCTTTTTTGTACAGGTCAATGCACGTATGGGCAAAACATGCCTAAAAACCATTGCTTTGTAAAGTACTAAAAATGCAGCTATGCTTAATTTTTCATCTTGGATAATATTGGTAGAACACCTTAGAAATTTTAGTCATAAGTTTGTAATGATCACAGGGGGTGCAACTTGCAGCTGGACTAGAAACAGTGCAAATGTCAGATTGCCACTGCTCTAATTTGTTATGTAAACATGGTATTTTTTTGAAACTGGGTATTTGCTGCTTCCCTACTTTTGATTGATGGTGGGTGTGAAACCCTAACTCATGTTCAACATTTGAAGAGTCATGTAAAGCTGCTGCTGCTTCTTTCAGGGTTATTCCTCAAAGGCCAGGTTTGGGTTTCGCCGTGCAAAGACAACCAGAGACCAGCTAAAGGAAGCAGCTTTTGAACCAGCCACTGATACAGCCATCAAAAGTAAATGCTTTGATACATACTTCATTTGGCACCGTTACATATTTTCTACTCGTATATAGCCTGAATTCTATGCTGTCTACTGACTTAAGGGTGACCTGTTAAGCGTTCACATATTTTTTTGTTATTCATGTCTATGGATAGATAAGTAAAATTTTATTTGTATAGCACCTTTCAAGACAAAGATGACTTAATTTATTAATGTTTCTTAAGTAATAAAAGCAAGACTGAACCTGAGATTTGACATGAACATCCAAAGTGAGAGTGGAATCAAAAGTTAGCCCAAGGTTTCTGATAGATGATTTAACAAGTGTTGAAAGGGGACCAAGAGATTTCATTATCACATACTGTTTACACCATATGTCATACATTCAGGTGAGAAAAAAAACTGTCTTACCTGTGATTAATTGGCTGGGGGTGGGACTCAAAACCCAGTATTAGATAAATAACAAGTATTTTAAAATGTAAATCCTGCAATGCAACTTCATTTTTAGAAAAATGTGAGATTTCATGGTTTGAAATGGTTTTGTTATAGTAAATCTTTTTTCCTCTGAGGCAAAAATGTAAACTGTGTCTCAAATGATTTTTGTGTTGTGTCTGAAGTCGATAGCATGGGGAGAATGATACTGGCTGGAGGTGCAGCAGTTGGCCTTGGAGCTCTGTGCTATTATGGACTTGGCATGGCTAATGATATCGGTGCCATAGAGAAAGCAATGTGAGTAACAGATTTATTTTACCAACAGCACTTGAATTTTATTTTGAAATGCAGACCAGTAGAAAAGTGATGGTATCATACAAACTAAAGGCTTCTTTTCATCTTTGTACAGGATCTGGCCTCAGTATGTGAAGGACAGGATCCACTCTACCTACATGTACTTTGCAGGCAGTGTTGGGCTGACGGCTCTGTCAGCTGTAGCTGTGAGTAGGACCCCAGCTTTAATGGGTCTGATGATGAGAGGATCCTGGCTGGTAAGCTTTACAATACTTGCTTGCTTTTTTGTTTTTTAATGGTCTTCACTCCACTGCACCATTATTATTTTAACCTTAGAATTACATATTACAGAGCTTGTTTAGTCAAATACCAATTTTTAAACCGTAGTTTATCTGATGTGCTTGAATTTTTCCGTTGAACTTATTAATATGATGATTTGTTTGTTCCCACCTAGGCAATTGGAGCAACTTTTGCTGCTGTGATTGGTGCGGGCATGCTGGTCAGGTCAATTTCATATGAGCACAGCCCAGTGCCAAAACATCTTGCTTGGATGCTCCACGCAGGTTTGTGTTTTTAAATATCTTTTAAGAAATTTCTCAGCCCTGTTGTCTCTGGTATGTAGTTGCCTTGGGTGAACACTAGAAGGCAGGCTTAGAACAGGTTAGAGGAAAAAGCTGCTTCAACAATACACTAGTTGATGGCACTAATATCATTTGTTTTTTAAAAGAAATCGTTTTGTTTTGTTTTTAACTGTTTTTTTTTTTTTTTCAATAATTGATAAGGCGTGATGGGTGCTGTGATTGCCCCCCTCACTCTCCTGGGAGGGCCTCTGATGGTGAGGGCTGCCTGGTACACCGCGGGCATCGTGGGAGGTCTGTCTACTGTTGCAATGTGTGCCCCAAGTGAGAAGTTCCTCAATATGGGAGGGCCATTGGCTGTTGGACTTGGAGTGGTGTTTGCCTCCTCTCTTGGTTAGTATAAAGCACTTTTATTTCATCAATCTTGTTTATAGATAGCCATGAGTATTACAAGCTAGTGAACATTCAGGCTGAAAATGTTCCTGATAATATCATCTTTGTATTTCACTCTGTGGTTTCATTGAAAAGTATAAGGGAGCGGCTGCTTTTTTGTTGTTGTTGTTGTGTTGTGGGGTTTTTTTGTTTTGTTTTGTTTTTTTTTTCATTGTTGAAAGTCTGATCTCCAACCTAATGCAATGCACTCTATTTATAGGGTGTCACATATTTAAACAGCAGTCTCCTTTTTGCATCAAAGTGGTTCTGTGCTGAAGTACTTATATTATGATAAACAATTTCTAAATGCACATCATTCCACTAAATGCTTTAAGACTAAAGCAAAGTATTGAATGCAGGATTTTGACTGTATTTATTGTGTTTTTGTTCCTGTAGAACCACACAAAGCTTGACATTTTCATAATGACAATATAAATACAGCTTAAAAACCTAATCTGATAAGTAAATTAGTTTTTCTTTCTTCATCCAAATGATTTTTGATTCCCATGAGATTACAGTAGATATCATTTTTGTGTAGAAATGCATTTTAATACTATACAGTAATTAAATGCTAAAAAGTAATACATAGCACAGTGTTTGTGTGTTGTCAGGGGTAACACATATGTTCAAATTAAACCGTAGTGGAGTCGGTGAAGTGAAATGTATATTGGGAAATGTACCTGTAAAAGGGCTTTCTCAGTCTTCTCCGTATCTTCTTATTGGATACTTTGTAAGAGAAGGTGTACACCTACGGTGTAGTTTGGGTATAAGAAGTAAATAGAAAATGGGGTGGATAGTGTGCGTCTCTGTCCAGAAAAGCAAAACAGAAGTTATTTCAAAATTCAGTTCACTTTGCAGTTGAGACATATTTATGAATTAATATAAATGTATAAATAACTGCAAGGTGGTTAACAATTGAATCTCCCAAGTTAACGTCTGTGACAGCCAGCTACAAGTTTCAAATGTTTTTACAGAAGCTACAGCCAAACATCAGATTCATACTCGCATATGTGTGTTGTGCAGTATTAGAGCTGTATCATTACCTACTTATTAGTTTTCTATATTGTAACTTTTAGTTGACAGCTGCACAGAAATTGTACTTGTCAGACTCAACTTTCTTTTGTCTTCTTCAGGATCAATGTTCCTGCCACCCACCTCAGCATTTGGAGCAGGGCTCTACTCCATTGCTATCTATGGAGGCCTGGTCCTGTTCAGTATGTTCCTCCTCTATGATACACAGAAGGTTATCAAAAAGGCAGAGACGCACCCACTCTATGGCGTACAGAAATATGACCCTATCAATGCGTAAGTCACTTCAGGAATTAAAGTACACTAAAAATAACTGGTTTTGAAGATTATTGTTGGTAATCTACTTGTACCGATATGTGGATCTGATACATTTATTTAATCTTACAGGTGTATGGGGATTTACATGGACACACTGAATATTTTCATCAGGCTGGTGATGATTCTAGCTAACGGCGGTAGCAGCAGGAGGAAGTAAACACCATCATGACTCGAGCTTCACTTTTATCTTCCACGGAGCCTGAGACAGCATGTTTACTGCTAGCAGCATAAACCAGATGACCGATGTTATCTTATAGAGACAAATCCTATCTAACTGTTAGATCAACATGAATGCTTTGAAAGCATGTAAAGATGTGGATTGCACTGTGTGGTACAAGATACCTGTCAAAGTAAAGAAGATAACACAGAGATCTTACTTTGATTTTTGAAAGTATCTGGTTTATCCTGGGGCGCTTTAACAGATGAGTTAAATCTGTCAGTTTAATTTTGCATCCCTCAGAAGTCATTTGTATTATTCTCTGGTTTCTATTTCCACTTGGTGGTGTTTCAGGTTTTATTTGGAGTGAAAATACAGAAAAATGTCACAAAACAACCAAAAGGCCACATATGTCAACCATAGATTGGTCCACATTCACAGTACAATAAACAGACTGTGCTGGATGTAATTGCTGAAGAAATTCTCTGGTATAGCACTTATGTAATGGGTTAAAGAGATTCGTAATGTGTTTTTTTTTTTTTGGGGGGGGGGGGGGGGGGAATAAAAGTAATTTAAACAAAGTAAATATGTCCATGTGATGTTTTTGGCACATGTTGCTGATGGAGATTTTTTGGAATTTTGTCTGCACTGGATAACGTATTGGGAATGATAACTTAGTTAAGTGACATGAAATACTGCCCACAGTCAAATAACTATACTTGTGCTGTATATGCATTATAATAATGCATATTAATAAACTGTTTTGATCAAGTAATTACAAGTTAATTATGATCGATTAATGGATATGTGGTTTATATTTCAGGGTATGATACTGAAAAAGGACATTCTACAGGAGTGCTTCTACTTCCGTTGCTGTACACACTGTCATGGCAGTTTGTAAAATTGTCATGACCTCTAATCTGTTGATTGCTCATTCAGAACATGAATTTCATGGCATGTTCCATATTTCAAACATTCATTGTATTTTATATTTATTTATTCCAAATATGTTAGTTGGGGCACTGAAAACAACTCGGTTCAGTTTAAACATTAACAAAGAACTTGGTTAGTGTTGGGAAATGGCTTTGTGGAGTTTTGGAATTAAAAGCTACTCATTTAGGTTTAGAAAAAGATCAGTTTGGGTTAAAATACAACAGTTTTTCTACAGCTGTGGTTTCTTGGTTGTCACAGTGACATGTCCCTCCTTTGGACAGCATGCAAATTCATGCGGCTATGAAAAATATGGGGGGAGAGAGTCATGAACATGCACAGATAGATCTTTTGCTGTGTGACTGTTTCAAATTTTGCAGCCCTTAAGATTAGACCATTCTAAAACTTGCTCTTCTTAAGTAGGATTATAGTTTCTATTTAAGGTTCCAAAATACATGTTCTGTCACTTGACTAAAGTTATTAGATAGCAAAGCAAATTTTGGGATCCAGTGCAATGAAAATCAGATATTCAGTTTTACATTTTACAGAAACACTGGGATAAATAGTAGAACCGTGGTTGAATTCTTTCTAGAAGTTTCTGTTACTGTTACAGCCCACAGGTGCACTCGTACACAATGAAATGCTGCTATTCTTAGTAACACCTGTGCTTACGTGCCGTGTCGACGGTGCAGTAAAAATATCTGCTCTGGCCAGTAAGTCAGAGCGATAAAGTTCAGTGACCTGTAAAACAAGCTTAGGGCACCTTGTAAATTTAATTGGTGTAAACTGTGGTCTAAAAAAATTGCAACTAAATAACCTCAAACTTAAATATTTTTATGTTTATTTAGCTCTCCCCACTTCAGACCAGACTGAGACCAGCGGGAGTCCACCTTGTATTTCCCTATAAACAGTCAGCGTGTTGCAGCAGATGACAAAGGCTTAGTGTAGTAATCCTCTTGTGTACCATCTGGCTGTTCATCTAAAATTAAACCTTCAAACCAGGGCACTTGCAACAGATGCTAACATCTGTAAATATGCAGGTGTTTCATTAAAGCACATGCACGTGGCGCACGCAGCTGTCAGGCATGGTTTTAAATCTCACATAATGTTCACGTTTAGGACACGTATGATTCATATATACTGTGTATTGAAAAATCCCACAGATGGGAGGGATAAAGAGGGCAATAATGGATGAGCCTGCACAAAGCTCCAGTTTGCAGAAACCTGCCATTACTGGGGATATGTGACTGCCAGTCATTTTCAGATTGATGACCAATATTTGGTAGAGTTCCAAGGCTGTTGCTGCATAAAATAGGCATGAAGCAGTTTGTGATTAAAAGTTCAGATGACAGTAATCTGTGCTGGACGTTTTGTCACTTCAACCCGTGACACGGTAGAAACTGATGCGTCATCAGTGCTATTTTTATTCTGTTGTCAGTGTTTTGTTTTTAAAAAACATGATTGTTCAAGCAAGCAGCATGACTCTAAGGATGGCATCTGTTAGGTCTATTGCTCTCTAAGCAGGGGCTATGTCCAGGGGTGTGGCATGGGGTGGTATAGCCCCTCCCCAGTTATCTCCTCTGCAAAAGCCACTGGACAAGACTACTGTGAATTGTTCAATACTCAGCACCACCGGATAAGATAGATAACTTACTTAACAGAAGTTACAGCTTTAACAGAAGTTACCGAAGTTACTGACATTTTTAAGTGCTTTTATTTAATGTTAGTTGTTTGAATGTTTGATTCACATTTTTAACTCCATCGAATTTATTTTAAAGCTTTATTTACTAATTATTCTACCATTTATTTAATAAAAGGCCTCTATGCTGTATTATTAGTATTATTATAAGCTATGCACAAAATGAGTAAATAAAATCATATTCAGCTACATTAGAATGACAAACTAATTCATTATAAATAATAATGATCCAGTAATATAATGCAGTATAGGGCATATGCATATTGATCTTTTCTTTCATATTATATTATTTTGGTATTTGACAGTGGTACTTATCAGAATAATTTTTTTATGTTTTTCTACTGGTTAATCCACCTCAAGCTCTTTAATCAAAATGTTAAAATAGAAAAATATAATTAAAAAAATTATATAATGCTACTGTACATCTATTATTGTGAATGTAGGAGATCTAATTAATAATGCTGAGTTTCTATGCTTGTGCTCTAACATTTTTCTGCCTTAAATGAAAATGTTCAGCCAGGGACTATTTTTATACCTGTGAATACAGGAAGTGCACACTCTACACCTTGGAATACAGTTAACACGGTAGCTCAAATGACAGGCAAACGTGCAGTCACATGACATGAAATGGTGCAAAACTCTCTCTTTAACTGTTGTCAAGGTTGCAAGCTCAAAACGTCATACTTGATTTTTCCACTCTGCTCTTCAGAGTGTCAATTTTTTTTTCTTTCATAAAATCAGCTCTTCTTAATCGAGCATTATGCTTTGTCTTTCGCTTGATTTGTCTGCTGGTAATTCATACCGGAAGGACATATTACAGTTTAAATTTTGTATTATTTATTTTATTTTTTATTTGTTCTTGTTTTTGTTTTTTGTTCGCCCACATGGTGTGATTGGCTTCTCTCCTTTTTATTTATAGGGTTTTAACAAGCCCATTAGTCACATATAGCCAAGGTGGCCTTAACTGCCCGCTGTTGCCAACCTTGCCTGCTCATTTACCAACACTAGCCTTAGCTGCACTCATGCACTTACAGCCAATAAGCTTTCTTTAGATCTTGCAGTCTACTTTCCCCAGGAAACCTAGTGACCTGCCAGGTGGCCCGTCTCAGCACAAAAAAACATGACAAAACAAACCGCTGATAATAACAACCAAACAAAAATCTGAGCTGCAAACATTTCCTATCAATGTTTCCAGACTAAACATGGATTCTGTGCCTCATGTGTGCGCCTGTCATATGTGTGGCGAGGTGCGATGATCACACCATATTGTGTGAAACTTGAACTCTCGTCTCTCAATGATCCAGGAGAATTTGGAGTGAGAGCAATGTGGTAGAAGATGTGTGCAGAGAGAAGGGATGCGTCACTGGATTAGTGCCTGAGACGCTGTCCCAGCCTCTTCCTACTTCTGAGCCTGCTGAGACGCTTCAAGAAGGGCACGACACTCACTGCTCGCTTTCCCTCCACCAAGCCTTCCACATGAGCCAGCCAAGCCTTACCTCCCCACCAGGATGAAGAAAGAAAAGAAAACGCATGCTTTACTGTTTCTCCTTATGCTTCACTTCACCTCGGGTAAGGCTCTGCTTTTCTTTTACTGTCTTTGTTGTGTGTGGTTAAGACTTCTTGCCTCGCACTTATCTGGTTAATCCTCTAACACAGAGAGGGCATGTCTGTCTTAGTGTGGACTTTCATGTTGCTTGTACTTCATAAATTTCAACATGCAATGCCGTTTTTGTCTGGGTCTTAATACTACAGCCTTATTATTTCTAATTTAACTCTTTTCTCCTCCCTGCTTTCAATTCCTGCCCTTGTTAGCAAGTGAGTGCAACTCTTCTCACTGTAAAATAATAATTAAGGAGAAAAATAATTTGATGTGGTGAGAGACATTTGTGGGGTTTGTACAGTGTGTGGAGCAGCTTCCTTTTAGATTAGGTCATTGTTTTTCTTTTATATCTCTCTTCTGCTCAAATAATGTGAATCGTCTTTTTCTTTCTTATTTTTTTTTTATCACAAAGGGCAATCAGACTATGCTCCATATTTTTACGATAATGGTCCCAGCAGTACAAATGGAAATATGGCCTTGTTCAGCATCTCTGAGGATACACCCGTTGGTAAGGCTCCCGTAAAATTACATTTTTTTTAAAAATTATTATTGTTATAATTTAATATTTTTAAGTTTGGTATAATTTGAGCATGTTTTTACATTTAGTGTAGTTTGAGATGTGTGTTTTAAGTGCCTAAGTGTTGTATGAAATGATCTCACATGGTGCTAAGGCTCCAGCTAATCGCTATAAGATCTTTTGGATTGTGACGTACATCACAGTCTTACGGGAAGAAAACATTATGGGTAGAGGGCTCATCTGACCTAACCTGTCAAACGTGCCTTTTACACTAGTGCTGCATATAGACATGTCACGTTTCTGCCCCATTTCAAAGGTTTTGTCCCTGTATGTGTTCTTTTCTCATAGGAACACAGATATATGTCTTGAATGGCACAGATCCGGAGGAAGATCCAGTACGATATGGTCTTGCTTTTGAAAAGGGCTCTACAGAATATTTTAGAGTGGACCCAAAGTCAGGAAATGTGACTCTAATTCAGGAGCTCGACAGAGAGGTAAGCATTTTAATAAAGACTCCTGGTTTGGAAACACACAAAAAAAAAACCCACTTTGGCTCAAAGTGATGTGACATCTTTATTTTTCATAGAAACAAGATGAAATCTCAGTGCACGTGAGCATAACGGATGGCCGTAATAAAGTAAGCTCTATAAGCTACAGTGCAATTCAGTTTACAGTCACATTTTAATACTGCAATTTAACTGGAAACTCTATCATAAATATTAGGATTAAATAGTACTTCAAAAAAGTGCCATGACAGCCTGTAAAATCTATTTAACTGTGCATCATGACATTTTCTCTGATCGCTATTTAGATTATTTCTCTGCAAACAATGTCATTTTTTTAATAAGCTGTAGCAAAAGCAGCTGTTTTGGAAATTTGTAATTGCTTTTCACATGTGTTTCAGGTTGTTGAGACAGTGAGAGTCTTTGTCATGGATACCAATGACGAGCCACCTGAATTTCTAAATTTGCCTTTTATTATTGATATTCCAGAGGTATATTATATAAAATAACTATACAGTTACATGCATGCATTCTAGAGTGTTTTTTCCTGAATGTAATAAAAGTGTCAAACTAATTAAATAATCAAAATTCAATAATGTTTGAAAATTATTGAACTTTTTGCTCCTTTCCCAGGACACTGCTCCAGGAAGTAGCATCTACAGAGTCCAAGCAGTGGATAAAGATATGGGCTCAGGAGGAAGTGTTTCCTATTATCTACAGGTAACTTCACAGCCTCACTGTAATGTGCTTTTGTTACCATGGCAACTTCAAAACAACTTGAGTAGTAACTCCCAAATTGCAAATATTTTTGAAGTTGAATTGAAGTAAAGATGCACAAAGTCACCAGTAAAATTCAGGCACGTTAAAGAAGCTGTTGTGAATTTTAAGAAGTTTTGTTTAAACTCAGGTGAAAAATGCCAGCCACATATCACAAATTAGAAACTATATAATGCACAAAGATCCAAATATCATACTTGATTAATTCTGGCTACTGCATCTATGTTTACTGAGCCATCAGTCAGAAAAAAGCACTCTCCAAAATATAGCAGCTAGGCTTCTACGGCAGCACGTGCGCTGAAAAGTGACCCAGTGTAACCTAGGCTAAAGTTAAAGCTTTTTTTAGCCGCGTTGCACATGGCGTCCAGATGAATACTGAGTTGATTGTAAGAGAGTACTAATCACAGAGAGGGCTCTTTATAGCTTTACACCTCTTTACATCTTCAGCTCTCTTAACTCTCACATCCTGGAATACTCCCTGAAGTCTGCCAACACCTTTATCCTCTTAGAGCCCAAAATGTATTTAAAACTGTTAACAAGTTGGGTTTTTTTCATAATTTTAGCATTTCATTTTTTTCATATCTTAATTTTTCTGGTTGTTCTAGGTTTTTTTTTTAAGCTCTTCTATGGTTTGATTCAATTTCTGCTTTGCAATCCATTTAAAAATCAATTACATTTTTTATTACCAAGACTGCAATGCAAAATAAGCAAATAGCAACACTTTTAACTAGCGTTGTATGACCCTAACACTCAGGGATAACCAGAGGTCGACCTGACATCACGAGCATTGCGCGTGATGGAGGGAGGAAAAGGGCATATGAGTGATGGGACAGTGATGCAGGGAAAGATTAATCTCATACCATAGAGCAATCTGGAAATCGTGTTACTTTAGTGGATTAAATTTCAATTACATTTGAGCATGGCATTGAAAGCTTAATAGGGGCTTAGGTTTGGTCTGGGCGAACAGCTGACAGCACAGTGGTTGTTAGTCTCCATGTGTCAATTGTGAGACAAAGCTACCCTGAAATGCCAAGGTTAAAATGAGCCAGGCTAAAATTGATCGGTACCATATCAGAATTAGCTTTATTGGTTTTCATTGCTAAATTTAAGTCGAAATAAAGCACTCCTACTATCTTTATTAACTGTGACTGTTATATTACCAGACCTCCCCATTCACCAAGTTCACCATTGATGGACACAGTGGGATCCTCAGAGTTAAACCTGGTGAGACTTTGGACTTTGAGACCACACCAACGCATTTTGTGACAGTAGTTGCAAAGGTGAGAGGTCACTGTGACACTTTTACATTTGGGTTGTGCCTTTATTTGCTTAATCAAATGGTCTTAATACATGTAAACACAGTAAGTAGCTTAGTTTGCAGGTATTTCTGTCCTCAAATGTAAAGGATTTTCAACTTTAAAGTCATGTATTTTTGACATGCAATTGCATCAATCATGGGGTTTAAAAAAGATAAATGAAATTGCAGTTTAAAATTATTTAATTCTAAGTAGAAAATTACATAAAATCTAAAAATTAGTTATTGGAGTTTATCAATAACATTCCTTCTGATACAATTTGTTCATATAGAACCAAATCCTGCATATTGTAAAAAAACAACAACAACAAAACAACAACAACAACAACAAAAACAAAAACAACATTATACTAAATACACACATAACATAATTATGTTCTATGAGCAACCCATTGCAGTGACTGAGAGGAAAACTTCCTTTTAATATGAAAAAAAAAACCTGCTGCAGAACTAGATTCAGAGTAAAAGTTGTTTTACCTTCACTGATTTGGGTGAGAGAAAAGCAAAGAGTGAAAAAGGGGAACAGGGAGCTAAAAAAAAAATCTGTTGGGAAGTGGTGAGATTTTAAGTTGCTGGTCTGCTGACGCACTGAAAGTCCTGCTCCCAAAAATAAGTATAATTTATCACTGTGAATAATAGTTGGTGGTGAGAGCTAGTTTATTTTTTGTAGCCTCGGCTCTGGCTACTTAAATACCTGGCTGTGTAACATTTAGTAGATAATCCAGTTATTAAAAAGGTAAAGCTATGATGTATAAAAAATATTATATTATAGTGTTCCCAATTAAAAATGAATTTCATTGCCTAACTTTTGATTTTTATTAAGGTGCAAGTTTTTCCTAGGTTTTTTTGGCCTTTTTCAACTTTAGTCGATAGACACAGTGAAGATAGGACAGGAGAACAGAGGCAGAGAAAGAGGGGAAGACATGCAGCAAAGGACCTTGGGTTGAACTCGAACCCGGGCCAGCAGATCTCAGTTGTATGGCACGTGGTCACAAGCTCAATGCACTGAACTAAAGTGGCAAATAAGACAATAATTGCTTCTAAAATTATACTAAACCATGAACATGTATCTAAAATCTTATGCATGTTCTTTCTGCAGTTTGTGATTTTTAGCAAGTTAAGAAAAAACAAACTCTTAACTTTTTCAAGCAAGACATCTCTTTAAAGTGCAAGTAACATAGCATTTAGGTTAGAATACTAAAAAAATGTATATTTTTGGTTAAACTAAATTTTTAGTGTTTTTTGTGAGCTGGCTTCAAGCTGTTGTGACAGATAACATGTAGCAGAGATCCCATAATCCCAACATGGCCAAATGTAAAATAAACTTAACCATGTCTTTGATTAAATATAAAGGGTTAGCTAATTATGCCATGTGGTAACTTTGCTTTTACCTTGTTGTTGTCACAGGATGGAGGTGGAAAGTACAAGGGGAAGCATCAGGTGTTGACTTCCACAGCCACAGTAACAATTAATGTTATTGATTCCCAAGACATGCCTCCATACTTTGTAGGAACACCATATTTTGGATACATCTATGAGGTCTCTGTTCCTGTAAGTTCTTGTCGCATTCACTGAATTAAATTTGATTTCAGTTATTGCTTTTGTCTCCATTGTGTTGATGTACTTTTTTACTTCTAGGGCTCTGAAATATACACAGTGTACGCTAAAGATGGTGACCAAGGCAATCCTAAGCCGATACATTATTCCATTATTAATGGTAAGAACAATAGCAAAAAGAGAAAAGTGCAAGATTTAGTTGCTTGTTTGTAAGGCAAAAGTGTGTTACTGTGTCTTCTTTTAGATTATGATCAGATTTCAAACAAAACTTCTATCAACACCTTTCAGGTAGTGATGGTGTGTTCGACATAAATAGCACAAGTGGTTGCATCACCCTGACAACTTTTCCATCTTTGCTGAAAAATGAGCTGTATGAAATCAAAGTCAAGGTAACAAGTTATTTTCTACTTATCTTCATTTTTAAAAGAAACTTTTCACCGCAGTAGCTTTTGAAACCACCTTCAGCAGCCATAAGTTGAACGGATAGATTTTTTTCTTTGTACGACTTTATTAGTCTCTCACATGGTTGTGGATAAAGTTTGGTCCACTCTTTACAATATTGCTTCAGTTCATTGAGGTTTGCAGGTATTTGTTTATGCACAGCTCTCTTAAGTGCCAATCAAAGTATCTTAATCAGTTTTAGGTCTGGCCTTTGAGTGGGCCATTACAGCACCTTGATTCTTTACCTTTTCAGCCATTCTGTTGTAGATTTATTGCTGTGCTTAGAATCATCATCGTGGTCCATGACCCAAGTTTGGCCAAGCTTTGTCTGTCAGGCAGCTGGGCTCACATTTGACTCTAGAAAGTATAGAAAGGAGTTCATGGTTGACTCAATAATTGCAAGGTGTCCCAGTCCTGTGGCTGCAAAACAAGTCCAAATCATGACCCCTCCACCACCGTGTTTCACAGTATGAGGTGTTTGTGATGATATGCTGTGTTTGATTTTCACCAGATGTAGTGCTGTGGATTAAGGCCAAACATTCACTTTGATCTTGTCTAGCCAAGGGACATTGTTCCAGAAGTCTTGGAGTTTCTTCAGACACAACTTTGCGAACCTAAGCTGTTCTGCTATATTCTTTTTAGACAGAAGAGACTTTCCTCTGGCAAACCTTCTAAAACATGTTTGTCAGGTTTTGCCCGGCCTTGGGGCGTATTTTCTGGGATGTCCACTCCTAGGAAAGTTGCTACATTGTGTTAACATACACCTGAATGCTCCAGACCAGCAAAATTCCAAAACTTGTTATCGTACAGAGGTGGTCTCGCTGATGATCGGTTAAATAAATGCATTTGATTAGAATCATCTTGCTGCTTCTTCTTCTGCTTCTGGAATAGTTTTTAACAGGACTGCATAGAGTCCCATGAAAACCTTTTTTCACCGGTGCTTCTTACTCTCATTGACTATAATTTTATTTACTTGTGTATTTTTTAAACTGAAGGCATCTGAGATAGGCCCAAACAATGAGCTCCAGGACTATGATGTTACCACAGTGACTGTCCGTGTGGTTGATCTCAACAACCATCCCCCAACCTTTTATGGAGAAAATGGGCCACAGAACAAATTTGAAGTCACCATGTATGAGCATCCACCTGCAGGGGAGATCCTCCGTGGCTTCAAGATCACAGTCAACGACTCTGATCAGGTACATGAATTCCCAAATTGCAAATATCTGATTCATTCCTTGGACATGCAGCAGTGTGCTATTACTAATCAATAACTGTGATCAAAGGTGGTGCAATAATATTAAAATTTAAAGAATATTAGCCAGTTGACAGATCCATTTAAAGAAATTACGTACAAAGTTAACTAAATATGTGAAAACAAACGTGTTGTGCAATAATGCCGCCCCAAAGTTGCAAATATCCAGCAAAAGTATTGAAAGTAAAAATGTCACTCACTATGCCACCATGGTTAGTCTCCTCTACCTGTTTATAATAGCTCATGTAGCATTACATGACACTCTTATACTCTTATTTATGTGGTGGCAACAGCTCAGGAGGTAGCACAAGTTATGTTATAATGTTAATAATAAGTTGGTGGTTGCTCCAGTCTGCATGCGAAATCCTTGGGCTAACTGCAAACCCCAAGTTGCATCTAATGGCGTGTGAGTGTGTATGAATGTATGTCAGAAAGCACTTAAGCATAAAAAAGTGTTTGTGTGAATGGGTGAATAAGACATGTTGTATAAAGCGCTTTTAGTGCTTAGGTAGAGTAGAAAAGCGTTCTAAAAGAACCAGTGAGTTTATGTAATGGATTTCTGTATTGTGCTGACATTTTTAGGGAGCAAATGCCAAATTTAAACTGAGGCTAGTTGGGCCGAGCCGAGTGCTTCGTGTGGTTCCCCAGACAGTCCTGAATGAAGCACAGGTGACCATCATTGTGGAAGACACATCCGGCATCGACTATGAAAAGGGGCCAACTCTCTCTTTTAAGGTGAGGCGCCGTATGGGCAATATTACAACATTACAATACGTTATTATTAACAAGTGTCGAAGAAATAATCCTGTTAGTTATTTTACTGGGTGGGTAATCTCTTTTGGTTACTAGGAAATATGATTTTGATTAATGGCTTTAGCCCATGAATTAACTGCATTTTCATTAACTTAAGCTTTGCCTGTATACTAATACTTTGTGAATGTTGCAACATAAATACATAGCTCACCTTTTGTAAACTGCCACAAAGATAATTTACTCCAATCATTTGTGCTTTGTAAAGGACCCAGGCTAGAAATCCATCTATCAATATGACTGTAGATAAGCAATAACAACATGAGCGCCCTAGCAAGTCTCTGATTTATTTCACTGACTGCAGTGACATTAATTTTAAAAATCATAAATCAAATCTGAAAATATTTTCTTTGCTTGGTTTACAGTTTCACAGAGTAGCCAGTGTGGCTTTAGATATCTGTATATCCATGAACTCATTGATTATTCATTCATTTATTTGTTCATTTTCAGGCACAACAAATACCTATATTGAACATAAAATGCACAAAACAAAAAACAAAAATTGCCTGAAAAAATTATGAGTTGACTAAAGCTTTCAGCACTAATTTAATCACTCTGAGTGTGTCTTCCTGCAGCTCCTGGCAGTGGAGATTGACACTCCCGAACGGTTCAGCGCAACAGCGGACATAGTGATCAACCTGCTGGACACAAATGACAACATCCCTAAATTCACATCTGAGTATTACATCGCCAGGGTCCCTGAGAACTCTCCTGGAGGCTCCAGTGTTTCATCTGTAACAGTGAGTCAATCACAGTTAAACTCAGCTTTAACCTGATCAAAGTGATTATATAATCCATCTTTCCTCTATTAAATGCATATTGCTCAGCACAGTTCATTAGATAAAAGCAGATTGGTGCCAGACAAAAACAGGCTTAGCGCTCTCTTGCTTCAGTTTGCTACTCCTGGTTATGAAATTTGTTATCTCCATGTCACAATCTGGCATGTTGGCCTATGTTACTCCTCATCGAGGGAGATTATTAAAAAATATATTGGCACATTTGTCCCTTGCTTGTCATCATACTGTAGAAACCCTGCAACCAGGCAATGTGTCCAAGTTAAGCAGTGAGAAGTAAAAAGCTTAATTTTGCTTCAAGGTTAATCATGTTGACCGATGCTTGCTGAACATCCCCTCGCAACACACTGTATATGAGCTTAAGACTCTATCTAGTTGTCCACAGGGGGTTTTAGTAAAAATAAATGACACAATAAATTATTTTCAGTCACCTTAAAGTAATCATATTTATTTAAGTTACATATCTATACACTATTATGATGTAATTTTCCAAATAAGTAATTAAAAAATTTTAAAGTGTAATTTTTTAATATTTTGTTGTGTAAGCATGAGTATGTATGTGTGGTATGTAGGAGTATGTAGGTGTATAATCGCCTTCCTTTTTTTCTCTGTAGGCAAACGACCCAGATTCCGGGTCTTGGGGTGAAGTCAAATATACGATTTATGGATCAGGATCTGATTTGTGAGTATAAACCTTTCATTGCTGCCAATTTAGGTTCATTCTGATCAGATCTTTAATTCTGGCATTTCCACAAAATGCATTTCACAGCCTAAAGTTATTTTGAAAGTATGAGTCAAAAATGCTCAGAGGCTCAGGGTGTTTAGTGCCAGCAGGACACTAGTCTTGAGTCATCTTTGTGTCTTTGATGAAAGAGGTAAGCGGGAAACTGGTTTGATCGGCCCCTCTGCTGCACAAACAGCTCGCTCTAAAATGGCTGTAAGATGCTGGCTAATCTCCTAATTGGATTGGTAGGTTAAAAATAGAGAGCCTGGCCCATCTCACATAGGCAGAGCCAATTAATATGCAATGTGACAGCTGGAGCCACAGAAACGGCAGCTTTGAGAAGCAAGGCAACATACAGCGAAGGGAAAGTGAGAATTTATGCCTGTCTGCAGGCTGCAACCTGAGTTAATTGTGTGAAAGTTATCAGTTCCAAGAAAACTTGTGAAATTTCACAGCGAAAAACAAGACAGAAAAGTCTGCTGAATAAAATGGCTGCATGCCCAATGTTGAACTAGAAGGCACTCAGAAAGCTCCTGGCAAGCTTTAAAATGAGTAAACCTGCTGTGTGTACGAGCAAGTATTTATTCCTTATTGTATCCCTGAAATTGTTATGAATGTGTTTTTAGGTTAGAGAAATATAACAGGTGGTAAAAAAAATTAAGCCCTACAGGGTATAGTCAAGCTCTCCTGATTAGTGATCACTTTAAAACAACCTCTGGAAAGTCTGAAAATCTCAAATATACATTCACAATGTTTGAAATGACAAAATAGTTAGAAGCTTTGTGGTTCCAGATCCTCAGAAAACACAAACAGTGTATAACAATAAGAACAAAATTGAAAAAAAAAACTTGGCAATTATTGTGTAAATCAATATTTCTCTACAGATGTACATATGCATTTCATATGCTGGAGATCTGTCTTTAAGGAAGCAACTCATTAAACATATTCTCCCTGCAAATCAGGGTTCAGGATTTTTCACCCAAACAAATAAGCATAAGCAGCAAAAATGTACAAGTTTGTTTTTCCTACACGTTTTTTAAATCAACTGGATTAACATCTGAAGCCTTACAGTACAACACGTCTGTCCAACGATGGCTGTAAAGTTGTTTTTTATAGCAAAGTGTGAGTCATGTAGAGATTCACAGGGAGCAATGAAAATCTGTCACTTGAGCTGTGAATTACGATGCCTGTATTAGAAACGCCTGGTTAGTTGAGATGAAGCTAAATGGACATCTGTGGTTGTGACTCATGCACTGTGTGATCTGAACTGCAGGTTTTCCATTAACGCTTCATCAGGCCTCATCACCACACAGCCCTGGACCAGCCTGGATGCAGAGGTCAGGTCAAAGTACAACTTTTTTGTCAAGGCTGAAGATTCAGAGGGGAAGTACAGCTTGGCTGAAGTCTTTGTCACAGTCACTGACATGAACGACCACGCGCCAGAATTTGATGAAGTGCTCGTGGAGAAGACGATGATTATTGGCACGCCTGTCAAAATAGAGGTACATTTTGCTTTGAAATTGATCTATCTCGTCTCTTTTAGCTTAATCTGTGATTCTACTTTCACCAAGTTTCAGCTTTTTTGTTGTAAACTGAATGTTTTGGGAGCTTAGATAACAGTAAACATTCAATGTATTGAGCTTTGGTTCTAGAAAAGTTATGATTGCATAATTTGGCATCAAAAGACTAAGATTTTGGTGTGTAGAGCTTTCTAAATTTGTTAATATTCCATGGCTATAAATACAAAAAACACTATTTGCGCCTTTCTGATAAAGACTACAAAAAACAGCTGTTTAAAATGTATTCAGTTGTGTGGATTAACTAGAAACGTGTAACTAAATTAAATAAAATTTGATTTCAAATCTAAGGAAAATCTGAAGCCTGCAGTGGATATTCTGCATTAATACCTGGTTTAAAACACTTCTTATAAAGTAATCAGTGTGACTAATTAAAATTATTAATAGGGAAACAACAATTCCATAGCCAAGTATACGGATGATAAATTGACTCATCTTAAAATGTATGCATATATGTGCCAAAGCTAGGTTAAAGAACGACATATTGCATGCAATATGTCAAATCTAATGCATTTTACAGAAACATCACAGCCTAAGAATAAAGATTTATTCGTTTACATTTTAACTAAACGCTATTGATGCATGATGCTTTTTACAGGCCGTGGATGAAGATGCGGAGTCTCCAAACAACGTCATTGAATACTCCATCATGACCGCAGATCCTGACAATGCATTTGACATCAATGCTGACACTGGCGAGATCAAGCTGAAGCCTTATATTAAGTCTATGGAGATTGTACAGAACATCACCAAGCAGAAGGACTGCAAGTGGTCTGTGGTGGTCGAAGCCAGGGACCGAGGCTCTCCGTCCTTCAGCACAACAGCTGTGGTCAACATCGATATCACAGAGGCGGTAAGACTTGTTCCGACTCGGAGCATGCTTGCAGTGCTTCCTGTCCCAGAGCTGAGCTGTAGACGTGCATTTTAACATGAGTCAATAGGGACTGTTGCCATGCTACTATATGCTTCTGCTAAATCAGCGTCCTTGTTTCAGCTAGTCACATTTCACTAAGTTCATCTACTTTAAAGGATAACACTGGTAATTTCTTATAGTTTATTTAAAGATCAGAACTAACAATAAAGTTTCCTACTAAGAAGTGAAAAAAAATCCATTAATACTAACTGGACTATCAGGTTCTGAATGCAATCTAATTTGTGGCTTTAAATATGAATTATTACAGAGTTTTAAAACCAATTAACTCTAAATTTGTAGCTTTCCCTTTCAGAACAAAGTTTTATCATAAAAAATTATTTGGACAAAAAAACAGTTTTAACCATTCTGGGATTGATCCACTGAACAGTCAAAGGCCACTTCATTAGTTACACTTTTTCATTTACTGGTTAACACAAATATTTAATCAGCCAATCATTTGGGCTCACCAAATAAGACAAGAGGAGACTCAAAAATGTTGCCTAAACTGATGAGTCACAATTGTTGCTGCAGCATCCAGATGGTGGGTCAGAATTTGGCATGGGCAACATGAATGCATCAATCCATCCTGCCTTGTCAGCAGTTCAGGCTGGTGGTGGTGATGGTGGTGTAATCATGTGGGGAAATTTTTTGGCATACTTTGGGTCCCTCAGTACCAAGTGAGCATTGTTTAAACACCACAGCCTATCCGAGTAATGTTACTGCGCATGTCCATCCCTTTATGGCCAATATGTACCCATCTTCTGATGGCTGTTTCCAGCAGGATAATGTGCCATGTCACAAACCTCAAATCATCTCAAACTGGTTTCTTGGTCATGACCTCCACAGTCATTCAATAGAGAACCTTTGGGATATAGTGGAGCAGAAGATTTGCATCTTGGATTTGACACCAACAAATCAGCAGTAACTGTGTGACGCTATCAAATCAATACTTAGCTCTGAGGAATGTTTCCAGCACCTTTTTGAATGTATGCTTTGGATTATTACAACAATTATGAAGGCAAAAGAGCCAAAGCCAACCTAGTGCTGGCAAGGTGTGACTAATGATGTGGCCAGTGAGTATATATGGTCATGGCTACACATTTTACTTGTTGATGGAAAAATTCACACTCATTTTGATCTTTGAAATATTGATATAAACATTAGCATTATCCTTTGAAGTTTTTGCTCATTTGCATTGATCCATATTTTTCTAATACTTTTTGTGTTTTCATCCTGAATCCATTATTTCACTCTCCATGATGTTTTTGGTTCTGTTTGTGTGTTGTGTATCGTGCTTTTCAGATAAAAGGTCGAGTTGTTTCATACTTCATGGGCCTCAGCAAGCGTCCGCTGACTGTTTTTGGAATTTTTTTGAGCATTCTCACGTCCCTTGTTTTACTAACAATCTGCATATCCACCATCCTGTACTGTAACGCAGTGAAAAAGTCCCGAATCAACCCTGAGAGTAACTACATTAAAGTGGTCCGCAGAGTCAAGTGAGAAATAACCAATGCCTCTCCTTCATTTTCATTCATGAACATTAAAATAATGTTTACTGGCTGGGTTAGGTCTGTAAAAGAGTACCGGTGTACATTGAAAGAAAAGTCTTTTTTATTATTTACTATTTTTACTTCCACAAACTTTTTTGGTCCCATGAACTGGTCATTATTATTGTTTAGCCCTCGTCAGTCAAAGAGAAATCCTAATGCATCGCACTGCCAGACGCATTCCTAAACATTAGAGACATATGTAGTTGCTAGCTTTCCTGTATTGTAGGGCAGAAGATGGATGTCTGGGTGCGAGTGTGAAAGTGCTAGAGTGTTCATAGACATGTTGTTTGGGCCTCCTCTGTCAGTGCTTTGGCATCCAATTTCATGTTTGCATGCTTTTGACAAATACTTGGAATTGAGGTTCAAACTGTTTTATTTATGCTCTTTTACAGACTCCTCTCAAGGGGCCTATGGCAGCCTTTTTAATGAAAAGTAGGGACAATCCTTTAAAAGCTCTAGGCATGGTCACTTTTATCATTAGTGTTTTGGTAGGAGGGACTGTCTTGATCTCTACGGCTATGTACATGCGCAACTCAAAGTCCAACAGGATCATGCCAGCACGCCGCATCATTAAGAGGCGACCCAGGGACCAGCAGCCTTGGACCTTCAAGATACCTGTTATCAAATTCACCAACCCTGGAGAAAAGTTCCTCATAACCAACCCGGAGAGCAGCCTCCAGCAGGAGACAGGTAGCCCCCGGCTGAAGCCTCCACCTCCCATTGCTCCCTGTCTTCCGCCTCCACCTCCCTCTAACGTGCGGCCCAATGAAAGGCTGCGTGCAGTCCCAACAATATCTGGCGCACTGGCATCCAAAGGCTCCAAGAAGGCTAAGTCCAGCCGCCGTAAGGAGGGAAACATCAGCTCTGCTTTAGTGTCGGAGCTTAAAATGAAGCTTGAGCAGAAAATACACGAGAACAACCAAGGTTATTATTAACTTTAATGCACAAATATCTTCTTTGATGGCTCTTAACTCACTTCATCCGAGTTCTGTGTGATGATGAGGTTACGTGAGCCTACCTTTATGTTATTTACAAGCAAACAAAAGAAGAGAGTGGTTTACATAATTATGTCTTAAGACAAGATAGAAGTGGGCTGCAGTGTATTCTCAGTTGACCTGCTTTAGATAAAAACAGGAGACAGCTTGAGTCAGCAGTACAGTACTAGATAATTCACCACACTGCCATCTTGAGGAGGATTATCATTTTAACATTAAGAAGCATTACAAGAAATTGAAAGCTGAGAAGTTGCTCTTTTGTATGATGAAAATGTGCCACTGTAGGTTTTCACAGTAAGAGCATCTTGCTTTTATTTTGTTGAGTGAGTAACTGTAGAAAATGCTTTTATATAAGTGGATGTGGATCTATTTTAATTGTACAGCACTGTAAACATGGCAAAACCGCAGCTGTATCATGATGCAGTAAATACAGCAAAGTCAAAATTAGACCGTCTAACTCCTCTTGAAGGATGTTGTTGATAAAAATCAGTCATATGCTTGAAATTTTTAAGCTCAGATTACTATTTATATAAGCTGCTTGGACACTTAATTCATATGGGTATTTAAATGTAGTGTCAAAAATGTAGGGTCTTTGCACTGCTACTTTCCAGGTTACTTTTAAATGCCTTCAAATGTAGGCAAATACAGTGTCATCACTGCAAGAAATATGATGTTCTTGATTCTATCTTAGCTTACTATTGTAAATAAGTTTAGAAAAACTATATATGTTACATATAAATAACACTTGCCTGGTATTTCAAAGTAACATATTTGTACTGTCTTTGTACTGTCTTGATTTTGAATAAATATTCAAAAATATCTTGGTCTGTGCTCAATTTTGTCCTGGTGGTTTGATGTAGTTTTTTAGTTTTTTGGGGTTGTGGTAAAGACACAAAAACTAAGACACTGATTAAAATAAAGAAAACAATACATACATTATTTTTACACAGCAACACTGTCCCCATAGTTGAAAAGTTCACTGCAAATAATGCATTGGCTTAAGTGGACTGGCTTAAGTACAGCGCTTAATTTTGATGTTTTGGTACTTTTTATGGTTAATCTTGCCTTATGAAGATCATAGCAATGCAAGGGGAGGGATCACTAGTGCAAACAAGCGTGGGACTAATGTCAGTCTGTTATGTAATGTAAATCACAATGTTATAGCAGCTGTGCTTTGTTAGTCTCTTGTTGTTGTTGTGAATTTCTAATGTAAATGTCACTGTTTTCATGGCTGAGGGTGGAACTCAACCTGGCTATCGATGAACCACCATGACTAATACTACAGCAGTAAGTGGTAACATGTGGCCACCCTTTCCATGTCCAAATTCCAGTACAGTTGTAGCCATGGGTTTGACCAGTGCATAGAAGTCTTTACCTTCTTTTAACCCTTGTATGGTGTTCGGGTCTGTGAGACCCGTTTTCAGTTTTTCTCAAAAGAAAAATTAAACAATTAATTATTTTTTCAACCTGAAATTCATTGGCTTTGGCTTATTTTCTGTGAAGAACATGAATCCGAACTAATTTTCAATGACCTCATACTGTACCTCCCCCCACGCATTTACATTACATACAAGGTGTTCGGGTCCACTGGACCCAGGCCTAATAAAGGAGGTGGAAGGAGATGGACCAAATTGATCTGCAGGCCTACTTTGGGGTTCTTATCCTTGCAGGAGTTTTCAGGTCCAAAGGGGAATCCACAGAATCCTGTGGGATGCAGAAACCGGCAAGAACCTTTCCATGCATCAATGTCTCTGGAAAACTTCCACAAAATTTCCAGGATTATCCGTTTTGATAGCCGAGACGACAGACCAGCTCGACGGCAGAGAGACAAGCTAGCTGCCATCAGGACAGTGTGGGATAAGTGTGTGCACCACCTACCCCTGTTTTACAACCCTGGGCCTAATGTCACCATTGATGAGCAGCTGATCCCATTTAGTTGTGAAACATATTGCTTCACGTGTAAATGTGTTGTCTTTCCACTCACTCCACTTGATTATAACTGATTTATGTTTTTATAACATTTTATAAAAAAAAAAAAAAAAAAAAAAAAAAACGAGAAGCACATTAATTCATAAATGTGATCTAACAAAGGTAAAGGGAAAAAATTAACCATGTTTACTGTTCATATGGCTTGTAATTGGGATGAAGTAAACATCTGTTGAGTAATTTAACATAAAATTGTTTGATAGTGTTAATTTGGAAAGCCAAAACTCTAGCGGGTCCACCAGACCCATGAACACTGGCTGAGTAACAAAAATATGAACACCACACAAGGGTTAATTGTTGAGCTTATTGGGGTTATGATGGTAGGTTGTCTACCTCCATCCTATCCCTAGCACTCTCTGACATGCCAATCATGAGTATGTTCTCCTCCACTCTATGGTCTTCTTCTGTTCCTTCTGTCTAACCTTTGCTCAATATCTCCAGTATCCCTCCTCTGCACATGTCCAAATCATCTCAGCCTTGCCTCTCTAACTTTGTCTCCAAACTGCTCAACCTGAGCTGTCCCTCTGATGGACTTGTTTCTAATCTTGTCCGTTCTAGTCACTCTCAACTAAAGTCTAAGCATCTTCAGCCTCACCACCTGTCTTCTTGTCAGGGTCACTGTCTCCAAACCAAACATCATAGCAGGTCTCACACCCCTCTTGTAAACATTCCCTTTCATTCTTGCTGCTATCACAATTCACCCCTGACACTTATCTCCACCAGCTTCATGGTGCCTACACTGTCTTCTTTATCTCTCGTGTGCACTGTCCATTGCTTTGAATAGCCGATCCCAGGTATTTAAACTCATCCAACTTCACTATCTCGATTCCTTGCGTCTTTACCTTTCTACCAGCCTACCAGGTTTCAACGTAACTTTATTCTTTCATGAGTTATTTACAAGTTTCTGACCACTTATAAAATGTGTTCAATGTGCTGCCCATTGTGTTGGATTGTCAATGCAACCCTCTTCTCCCACTGATAGCAACACCGCAGGAGAAATGCCAGCACAGGCATCCAGTATCCGTAGTTTCAGGTGCTGCACATCTCGTATCTTCACACCATAGACAATCGCCTTCAGATGACCCCAAAGATAAAAGTCTAAGGGGGTCAGATCAGGAGACCTTGGGGGCCATCCAACTGGCCCATGACGAACAATCCACTTTCCAGGAAACTGTTCATCTAGGAATGCTCGGACCTGGCACCCATAATGTGGTGGTGCACCATCTTGCTTGAAAAACTCAGGGAACGTGCCAGCTTCAGTGCATAAAGAGGGAAACACATCATCATGTAGCAATTTCAAATATCCAGTGGCCTTGAGGTTTCCATTGATGAAGAATGGACCCACTATTGTTGTACCCTATATACCACACCAAACCACTCTCCAGTGACGTGCAGCGAGTGCTACGCTGTGGGTTCTTGCTGAATGAAGCTAGGACAGCCACTGATGTTTCTTCATTAGTGACAGTTTTCTTGCGTCCACATTTTGGCAAATCCAACACTGAACCAGTTTCACGAAACTTAGCAAGCAGTTTGCTAACTGTGGTGGTCTCGTCAGGTGTCTTGCATTGAAATCTGCTGCAATGACCCGGTTATTGCATTCACCAGATATCAACACAATTTTGATCCGCTCCTCACGTGTTAACCTCTTCGACATGTCAATGGCTGTGAACAAAGAGAAACTTGTAAATAACTCATGAAAGAATAAAGTTACGTTGAAACCAAGCACACCATTGTTTTTCTTGTGACATTACCAATAAGTTTGATATGTCACATGGCCCTCTTCCTATTGAAAAAACAAAAGTTGTATCCAAGATGGCCGACTTCTAAATGGCCACCATGGTCACCACCCATCTTGAGGAGTTTGCCCCCTCACATATACTAATGTGCCACAAACAGGACTTTAATATCACCAAACATTCCCATGTTATTACGGTGTATCCATATAAATGGCCCACCCTGTATTTCTCCAGGCTTTCTTGCACCTGCTCCCTACTCTCACTACAGATCATAGTCTCATCTGTGAACATCACAGTCCACAGAAACTCCTGCCTGATCTCATCGGTCAACCTGTCCATCACCACTGCAAACAAGGTGCTCAGGGATGATCCCTGATGTAATCCTACCTCCATCTGTTACTCCAATAGCACCTTTCCTCACAGTCTTGCTACCCTCATGTATGTTCTAAAAACCATGTCTTCACTCACTAGTATATTTGCATCTCTAACCTTATTCACTTAATCTACTGCACATCCTTTCCAGCTCGATTTCTGCCTCTAGCCAACTAGTACAAGTCCTTTTCAAGACTTTCTTGGCTTGGTTTTTTCTCAATCTTTCCAGAATGTCTGGAATGTGAACAATTTCTAAAATACTTTACTGATAAAATTCTATCTCTCAAATCCTCACTCCCCCCAGTGGTGAGCCTTGCTTTCACTGGAGAATGTGCTTCTACTTTTCATCAGTTTGAGCCAGTGTCACTCTGTACACTTAAGCAAATTGTCAAGCAACTGAAAATTACTAGTTCTGCATATGAACCTCTTCCGTCTCGCATTGTGAAGGACGGCTTTGATGTAATTGGGCCCAGTATTCTATTTTTAATGAACTCATCATTGTCTTCTGGCTATGTTCCCTCTGTTTTTAAACATGCTATAGTGCAACCTGCTCTCAAAAAAAGGTGTCTTGACCATTGTGATTTTGTTAATTATAGGCCGATATCCAAACTTCCATTCCTCTCCAAAATCCTAGAGAAGATAGTTCTCTCGCAACTCCAGGCTTACCTGGATGCGCATGACATCTGTGATAAATTTCAGTCTGGTTTTAAACCACGCCACAGCACCGAAACAGCTTTGCTGAGAGTCCTTAATGATCTTCTCTTAATTACTGATTCAGGGCATTCTGTTGTATTAGTCTTATTGGATTTGTCCTCAGCTTTTGATATGGTTGACCATAATATCTTATTAACGAGGTTAGAACGCACTGTGGGCATTCGGTGTGAAGCCCTTAACTGGTTCAAATCATACCTTTTGAACAGGTCTTTCTCCGTTACCTTGGGTACTTATTCTTCCTCAACTGCATCCTTATGCTGTGGTGTGCCCCAAGGCTCTGTACTTGGCCCAGTGTTATTCTCATTATATATGCTCCCCCTAGGCTTAATCTTTCTCGAGTGCATGAGAGAAGTCAGAGAATGGCTTTCAGGCAATTCCCTTATCCTGAATGATAAGAAAACGGAAATTGTGGTGTTTGGCAACCATATCCCTTGGGGCCTATTAGCTGATACCTTTGGTTCCTTTGCCACTTCTTTCTCTGACTCAGTTAGTGACCTAGGTGTCCTGCTGGATAGCTCTTTCAAATTTAACAAACAAGTGTCCTCAGTAATCAAATCTAGCTTTTACCAACTGCGCCTTATTGCTAAGGCTAAGCACTATGTTCCTCATAAAGATCTTGAAAGGCTCATTCATGCTTTTGTGACTTCTAGATTGGATTACTGTAATTCTCTCTCCTTTGGTCTTCACGCCGCTCTCCTTCACAGACTCCAGCTTGTCCAAAATGCGGCGGCTCGCCTCCTGACTGGCACTAGAAAGCATCACCCCTGTTGTTATTGATTTGCATTGGCTACCCATAAAATATTGCATTGAATTTAAAATATTGTTGCTCACCTTTAAAATTATAAATAATTTAGCCCCTCGTTATCTTGTCGATCTTCTTAGTCTATATGTCCCTGGGCGAGCCCTCAGGTCTTCAGCCCAATTACTCTTGACTCAGCTTAGATCTAGACTTAAATCTAGGGGTGACCGTGCTTTTGCCCTGGTTGCACCTAATCTGTGGAATAACCTTCATCGCTATCTGTGCGTCAGACTCCATTTTATCTTTTAAATCCCGTTTAAAAACTCACTTATTCAACATAGCTTTTCCATCTAGTTAGTGTACTTATTTTATATTTGGTTTAATTTTTATTTATGTACTTTACCTTTTAGCTTTATCTGTTCTTAGTAACTTTGTTCTTATATTCCCTTTTATTGCTGTATAATTAGTGCCCTCAACCTGATGACATATGTGGTACTTTGTAAATAGTCTTTTATTTAATCATGTCTTAATTTACCTGTTTTTATTGTAAAGCACTTTGGTGTACCGCTGGTTTTTTAAACGTGCTATACAAATAAAGTTGTATTGTATTGTATTGTATTGTATCTTTCCATAATACACAAAATCAGTCTTTTTCTTTGTTTTTTTTAGCCAACTCCTACAACAGGATCAAGAGTTGGCATCTTAGGCTCCTGCAGGTACTTATGAAGATCCAATATTATAATGTTATTTTGACACCTAACAACCACCAAAAAAATACAAATCACAAAGTTTCTATAGCTTGGACAAGTACTAGCTGCTATAATGAACGTACATTAGGGTTCCCATTGTTCTTCTAAAATAAGCAAAACCTTCACTAAAATTGATCAAAGCTGAATTAACCTTGTTTTTTTTTTATTTAGAAATACATTTATTTGGAATAATTTGCTATACTGAAAGAAACAGGTAACAAAAAAGAAGAAGAAAAAGAAAAGTCAGCATTACATAACTTTTCCAGTCTTTTACTACTACTGTCCCTACTTTTCATATACCATCACTTTCTTTTTAACTGGGCTGTACATATTATATTAAATCAATTTATTAATCAATTAATCACCTTTCGGTGATTAACTTCTTGAAACAACTATGTCTGGAAAAAGTACTATATATTAATATATTATCTAAATAATAGCCTTTTTCAATTGTTTTATTTATCTATTAAAACATAAAATTATTATAACATGCAGTAACTGATGCACATGTAAAAATCATGTGAAAATACAGTCACCGTGTGGACACAATCAGCTCAGAGGCATTAAATGGAAATATCATGTTCTGCTGACTAGGATTCAGATAGAAAATCACTTTAATCTGCTTAGCAGTGTATGTATAAATTCATGGGAAAATACAGCTTATGTAACAAATCCTCTGAGTGATTGTGATAAAAAAATCTGAGTATGTCTCAGCATTTGTCTTTGACTTCTTTTTAATCCACATCAAACGCATTTCATTCAGTCATAATAAATCTGCAGTCCTTAAGAGAAAACACAAAAAGATTAAAAACATTTTCAAGACAAAGTAAATCAAAGCAAGCCAGAAACACACGTACAATCCACAACATCATATTGCAGTACTGCATGATAACTTAATTACACACGATTAATTTTTTTATTTCACAAAGTGACACTAAAATAGAAAATAAACCCTCCATTTAACAAGGAAGAAAGGCATCTCCATTTTCAGGTGACAGCTTGCAATATACATACATTCAAAGTGGATGTGTGCGTCTGAGTTTATATAAGCAGCAAAGTCAAAAAGAGGAATTATAACAAAAGTCCAACACTGAAAGGGAAAACATGTTTACCCCATGAACAAATGTGTTACTTTACCACATAATATATGTACAATTCAATTTTTTTTTAAAGTTTTATTTTAATGTTTTTACTTACATGGTCACAAGAGTCTTCAAAGTGTGAACCAGAAAAATAATGGTGCATGTATTTTAGAAAATAGTATACTTAGCTTTGTAATTCAACTGTAACACATACATTTAGAGGCACAAACTTAAACTACAAATAAACTTCATGTAGAAATGTATTATGAATGCAGTTCTTGACTTTGATGCTAGTACAGGTAAGCTGCACTTCCTCCTTTGGACTTATCCTCAGACCTCCGTCTCTTTGTTGGCTTTTCCATCGAACTTTTGCACAAAGCTTCATCGCTGGTTGCCTGCAGGCTGTCAAAAGTGCCCTGCCTCGCCCCCTCCTGCAGGTTTTCATCATGCATTCTGTGCATCCTCCACAGATCCACAAACCGGTCCACACAGCTGAACCTGGCCTCTGTGGTGCAGGCATACATGCCAACCGGCACAGCCAGCACCATTGCGCACACAATAACTATAATGTGGATTAACCTTTCTTTCTGCTCCATCTCACTAATGTCACTTCCTGTTACAAACACAATGCACTGACCTTCCCTTGGTGGGTGGTTCTTCAGGGTCACACACACCTCGTATTTGGTGACAGGAAGCAGATTACTGACCGAGTAACTGTTGATGCCCGGGCCAATGTAGATCATTTCCTTCTTTGGTGAATCATATTTGCCAAAGTGGATGGTGAACCAAGTTTCTGCAGGATTTTCAGTTGCTGCGTGCCACTCTAAGGTAATTCCATAAACTGTCTGTTTGGCTATGTGTATTTCAATGTAGGCATTCTCCTCAGATGACAGCATAGGGACAGGCGGGAGGAGAGGAAGGGAGGAATCAGAAGAGGCGATGTTAACTGTAATGTTGACAGAGGAGTTGCCAATGAAATTGTTGGCCGTGCAGGTGTAGAGTCCTCGGTCTGCCAGATGAAGAGAGGGGATCAGGAGCTGGGAAGAGAAGGTCTCCTCATCGATGTTTGTCTGTGATGCTGCAAGGTGAAAACAGCATCAGAGCAAATCACAGGATTTTTTTCATCTGGTAATGACATGCTCAGGTATTCTGATATTATGCAGTAAGTATTGTCTCTTTCAAAACACTGCAGCCTGGGAGTTCACTATATATACTTCGCTAAGTGCTCCAACAGCAGGTTCACAACAATTTAATGGATGGTAGTGATTAAAAAAAAATCTTACCAACAAATCCTCTTATAATCTTCAGACTGTACATCCACTGAATGGTCGGCTCTGGCCTGCCCTTCACTAAGCATGTTAGGGTTGCATTTGCTCCCAGAGGTAAAGTGATGTTGGTTTCTGGGGCAGAGGTCACTGGCCTCATGCATGATTTTAACTGAATCTCGTGGAAAAACTTGTGAGCTTTGAGAGCTGGACCTGAACACATCAGATAAGAGTTCATCAGGATGATGGGAGGGCTGACTGCCCTGGTGAACTCCACAAAGCCTTTGAGGCGGCAGTCACACAACCAGGGATTATCATGCAGCCCCAAAACCACATTTGACACCATCCCTTCTTTTGCCCAGGCTTTCTCAGCTATTTGAAAAAGGGGCCAATTAATGAAGACTTCTTTTGCTATGACACTAAGCTGATTGAAGGATAAATCTAAGTAGGTCAGTGCAGGTAAATATCTCAGAGCATGTTCGGGTAGCACATCCAGGTGATTGTGTTTTAGGTCCAAAATCTTGAGTTTTGGTGTATCCTGAAATGCTGTCCATGTTACTGAAGTCAGCTTGTTCCCTTGTAGCCTTAGCTCAGTCAAGTTAGTGAGCCTCTCTAGGCTTTTCATGTTCATCAGAGCGATCTCATTAAAATTTAGCCAGAGGAACTCCAAGGCAGGCACTTTTGAGAAGGATCCTCGAGGTAACTCAGTCAGATGGGATTTTTCAATTCGGATTTTAATGAAATCATGTGGGATGTCCACTGGGATTTCTCCCATGGAGGTTTCCATACATAGTAAAGACCTAAAATGACAGACAAGAAAATTTGTGCTATACAAAGATAATGGTGTAGTACACTTAGCTTAAACGCAAATTTTGGATAGTGTTTATTTGGGCATTTCACACTAGTCATGCTATAAGTAATGTTTATTGTAGCACGTAACTTATTCAAAAGAGGACAGACTCATAGCAAATATACAACCGAGCTTTACAATGTAGCATATTTTTAGTGGCCACTTACCTTCCTAAGATATCATCTGTGCAGGAGCAACCGAACAAACAAGTTGACGATCCAAAAGAGATGAACTGGAATACCAAAGTGATATGCAATGTGACATAAAAGGCGTCCATGATCCTAGACACGCATATGAAATAGGCCTGTCAGGGCAGGACATGCTCATGGGCTGCGTGAAAGAAAGCCCATTACCTTAATCTCCCTTGACGTAACCCTTAAGAGGCCAAATGACATGTGAGACACAGGTGTATTTATAGCAATGGTCCACTTTTTCTAAACACAATGTTAGATCTTTTCAAAAGGACATAAAGAGTTAACATTCACAAGTGTTTTTCAGTCGAGAGCTATGAGTTCGGCTTGATAGTAGTTCTTGTCTCAGATATGACCCCAAAATGCTTCGCATCAGATTAATTTAATTTATTTGTTCCCCACTAAAGCAGCAGCATTGACATGACAGGAGGCCCATCTGTGTTAAGTGGGCCGGAGCCCGTCAGGCTTAGCAACACTGAGAGGGAGGGCTGCACAGAGACAGAGACAGATGTCTGGAGAGGACTGACCTCAATAATCTAAACACTGTTTGTCTCTCAGGTTGATAAAGGCCAAATCAGCATATACCAAAGCGAGTGCGAAAACAAACATCTACACTATAGCTCTGCAGTTTCACATCCTTTAATACCCACGCTTTTTATACATGCGCATTATAATTTAACAGATAAACAGATTAGCCACATGTTCAGCATTTCAGGAAATGTCTTTTACATAAGGCATATCATAATCGTCGTTTATTGCTACAGTTTGCTTGAATGCTGAGTTAATCATACAGAGACTGTACTAGTAGGTAATTTAGATGCTGGAGCACCCATAATCAAAATGATAAAGACTGATCCAATGGAAAATATGAATATTAGTCCAAATTTATGCCATTATATGTATCAACTGTAGTGATTCATATATTAATGCTACAAAAACTGCCTTGGATTTGTCTACAGCTGTATTAATTGATTGTATTTACTTAGTTTAAGCATGTTTTGTAGCAGTTTATAGATACAGGGGATACGTGTGGGTGTTTTTAAGGAAAGTAAAGATGTAGGAAAAAAGTAAGCATAAATCAATATAAAAATATTTATTTTTATACAGTACATTCATACATACACATATATTTTAGGTTACAAATATTTACACATTACAAAATGTACTGTATTTCAGGTTTTTCACCCAACAGTAAACCTGGCACATTCACATCATACTGACATATAAAACAGGCTAAATAAACTATTGTTTCCCTAAATACGTGTAGAATAAAGATTTTCACACAAAGCATAAGTTACATCTTAGGAAAAAACAAAGAAAAGTGAATGTATTGGGTTTAAGAGAGTTTAGGGCATCGAGAGAGTTTTCTCTTATTCTTAAAAGTGCACGATGAATTAAAAAAAGTTATTTCTACACCACTTGTAAATTTACAACTGCGTTACTGTGTATATTTTCCCTTTTTGTTGTTTCCCACCAAATGAATGGTAGCTTTTACTCCCACAAGGCTGTAATTTATTTGAATAGATCCAGTCCTAAAAGAGCTACAAGTGTCCTCTGGATACCCCTTTAAAAAGAGGATCATTTGAATCTTTCTAACAGTGGAGCACGGCGGTGCAAAGTGCATCCTTTGGGAACTGAGGCATATGTTTGGTTTTAACAGAAGTACTCATTAGGTAGCCCTTCAGTCCTGGCTGTGGCCTCTGAGTCAACACTAGATCTCGCTGAGAGCAGCCTGTTGGATTCGTCAGGATTTAGCCTCGTTAGATACTCGCCTTCCATCCCCTTAGCTTTGGTCACAGGGCCGAGGGTCTCAAACGTGACATACGAGTCCTGTATTTCTTTGGATTGCTTCCCCAGCAGCTTTTGGCAACGTTTCTTTATTGCCCCACAGCACACAATCAGTGTAAGAGGAACAGCAATCACGCATGCCACCGTTATCACCACCACATTAATGAGCTTCTGAGTGCCACTGGCACTGGCTGCTTCATCGGTTGAGAAGATTACACACTGCTCCTTTTTTGGGATCAGGCCTTTGACGCAAACACAGGCAATGTACTTTGTCTTTGGCACAAGGCCGTCAATTGTGATTCTGTTTCTTCCAGAGCCCACATTGATTCGACGCATGTCTCTCTCACCAAATATAGCATATAGGACGCTAAACTCGGTGGTATTTGTGGCTGTAGGGGCTCGCCAGTTCAGAGAGACAGTATGGTCAGTGTCACCAATCACCTTTACAGAACGCACTATCCTTTTCTTAGGAGCTTGCTGTAACGATGAGGCATTGGCCGATAGGTTACTTAAAGCATCCTGTTGCACGTCCAGTGGCTTCTGTGCATCCGAACCTTTGCCTCGTCCCTGAGAAACACCATCAGAGATGCTGTAGCTCTCAATCTCATACTTCCCAGTCACCCCCTTGCCATTAAGAGGTTCAATGATGGGCTGTGCAGCTGTAGATGTAGGTGGAGGAACGTATCTGGCAATAAGCTTTTCCTGGTATGCCGCTCTGCCAATGCCACCATTTTTCTTCCCCCTTGATCTCTTAGAAGTACCACCACCGCCACCTCCTGCTTCTTCTGACCGAAAGGAATCTGTGATCACCAAGGAGATGACAGCGTCTGCCGTGCCCACAAAGTTGGTCGCCTTGCAAACATATTTCCCAGAATCCCGGTAAGAGACAGCAGGCACGCTCAGAATCGACCAAATGATGCCTTCCTTTGAGATCTCTTGCTGAACTGAAAAAACAAAAAGGTAGAGATCCACAGAGATAAGCAGATTGATAAAAAAAGAATAACTTTAATGTAATTGACACGTGTGCAGAAATAAATCAAATCTAAGCACATCTGGAACAAATGCAACAAAACTCACTGGTGCCGTTCATTTTCTTGCCATCAGCACGGCTCCAGAACAGCTCTGGGATGGGGACTCCAACTGTGCCGCAACGCAGCAGCACGTTGTTGCCCAGTGAGCTCCGAACACGAGCCACAGCCGTATGCACTCGAGGGCCTTGGCACCTCTGCAGCTCTGCTTCAGTGAAAAAAACCCCTGATAGGCTCTCAGGATCAGCGCATCTTAGTCGAGTGTCAATGAGAGCCACGGAGGACGAGGGGGACTTCTGAAACTGAACCAGATCATAGAGTCGACAGTCACACAGCCACGGGTTATCATGAAGACCTGCAGAGGAATGTATGGAAAGACTTTATTAGTGAAAACAATAAATTAAGTTGTTTTACCCAACACTGAGTCATTTTAAGACCAGACCATTACCTGGGATTGAGTATAAATAAACATAATTAGCCTAACAAGTTGACACACTGCACACACAGTATATTCACACTAATCCCTAACTGAGCTTTAAAGAAGTAGCTCTCATACAAGGCAGATTACAAAGAAATCTTAATACATTAACATTCAATCCTCACCAAGTATTAGTTTAGAAGAATCAGCGTCCTGGGGTGGCTTCACACTTAGCCACATTGTGAGAATTTCACCAGGAACGGTTGTGAGACTGTTGCTAGACAAGTCCAGGTAGGTTATGTTCTGTATATACATGATGGCTTCTGCAGGCATGCTGGAGATCTTGTTGTTGTGTAAGTCGAGGAGCCTCAGGTTTGGCATGTCTGTCAGAGACTCCCAGGGGAAGGAGGTAAGGGAGTTGCCATCCAGCCTGAGCTCATTAAGGTTGTAAAGACCCCGGAAACTGTCAGGAGTCAGGGAGTTCAGGGAATTGAAAGACATCCAGAGAAACTCCAGACTGTTGAGGTAGTGGAAGGTGCTGCTAGAAATCCGTGTGATTGCCGTCTTCTCAACGCGGAGCTTTGCCGTGTCAGTTGGGAAATTTTGAGGAACCACAGTGATTTCCGGATCATTGCAAAGAACACTCCTGCAAGAAAATAACAATAAAAAAATATGACTACCTCTACAGAACATGTAGCAGTAACAATATTAAAGATACTTTTAAATTCAAGATGAAAGCATATTTTATACGTTAGTTTTAAATAAAAAAAATAAGTTTAAAAAGTTCAGTTTATTAAAGAAAAAACGTAGCAGACTATTTTTGAGTTATACGCAAATGGGATTAAGGAACAAATCCAAGTTAATTCCAGCACACGGAGTCACTGAATATAGCAAAGCTATGTTCTCACTTTTATGGCAAAGCATAATAATACAATTGTGCTCTGAATTCAATTCACAGAGTTTACCTCGCTTTTGATCCGTCGCTTAGTTTGTGAAAGAAGCAGCTGCACTGGGCAGGACACGGACTGCTCATCAGAGGAAGAAAAACTAAAGCCAAACAAAAAGCTGCAGGAAAATGTCGACTCATTTTGCAAGCTACTGAACACTATGCAACTAAACTACAGTTACAAAGCATGCGCCGCTACTCGGTCTAACGGGACGCGGGATGCATCGTGGTGTTTTGCACGCTCACAGATCCACTCTGCTCCGACTGGTCTGAATCCTGAGATAAAAAGGATAGGCAGGGATTAGAGAAGGACTTGGGTTATTTTCATTCACACGATTAGGCTATTGCTTCCTGGAAGCTGATAGGTTACCGCGTTTTTACTTTCATTCTTAGACATACTTTCCAAGCAATGATTGGATGGACAGTTATGTCACAACTACCTGCAATTATAGGACATAAAGAAGCAGCAGGTGGACGAACTACAATCGCTAAATCTACCATACCTGAGTGAGCATTTGCTTCTTTTTTTTCGAGTAAAAGGGGAAATATCTGAACACATTTAAAACGTTATTCTTATCTTATCATTTTTATCCGTCTCTAGGCTTTCTGCTCCACGTAAATTGACCAAGTTTCACCAAAAACAAACAAACTGAATAAATTCTGATATGAAACACAAGACGATAAAAACTCCTCTCGATTAGGTTTAAATGTCCTCAAACCGTCGTTTTTGTTAGAAACTTCATTTACAGACTGTAGTTAAATAGTAGCAGTGAGCGACCACTAGATGGCAGTGGGAAGTCACTGAGTGTAAACAATTGTTAAACACTTACACTGCTTGTCTCCGTCCAGGTAATCAGTGGGTTTGAATACAATTTTAAAACAGTTTTTCTTATGGAGAGAATTTCTAATCTCTGCAAGACTGCATGAATCTACTTCCCCCCAAAAAGAACATTAATAAAAACTTGGATTTCATCATGCTTTGTGATTTTTTTTCTGTGCTATTAACACATGTACATTCATACATCATCATATGCAGGCTATCTGAGTATGACATACTTTGTGGATGACAGATGTATTGTCACAGTCTGAGGGTTTTTTTTCACAGGTAAAGAGGTTTAAAGACATGGCTGCTCGGCAGGGTTTTCAAATCCTTTAATCCAGTCATCTCTCAGTCTCTTGATAATACAACTTTGTTCCATTTCTTTCAAGAGGGCTGTCCCAGACAGGAAAACCTCCAACCCCGCATCTGTCCCTATAACATTTCCCCATATGACCCCACATCTTGAATTGGGGTGTAAGGCGCATCTTTTAATAATGCCTTTATAGCAATTAAGATTTATTTACAAGAATAAATGATCTATCAACGGGAAAGTGTTATAATAATGAAAGAAACTGATGCAAAATGACATTTTTCATTTTTCATTACCAAAAATATACATTTTAAATAAATACAATTATTAATTTAAAAAATATTAAGTCAAAATAGAAGCAATTCTCTACATTATGGAAAAAAAAACATGTATCGCTTTCACAGGACTCTATGCATAGATTTTTTTTGAAAACAAAAGAATTAAGAAGGCAAGTAGCAGCAAGGGGCTGACAGTCAAACACGGCAGCCTGCACACTAAAGAAATAATAAGACTTCTAAAACAATATCCTTTGGACAGGGAAGGAAAGATATTTGCCAAAATGCACAGTTCATGAAATCCTGTCCTTGACCAGTTCATGAACTCCTCTGTCTACCAAGCAATACAAAGTATTCTACAGTCAAATTTGGGGCCATCTGTCCGACAGCTGAAGCTTGGCTGAAATTGGGTCATGCAGTAGGACAATGATCCCAAGCACACGAGCAAATCTACAACAGAAGGAGCGAAAAAGAAAAGAATCAAGATGCTGCAATAGCCCAGTCAAAGTGAAATGCTGTGTTAGGACCTCAAGAAAGCTGTGAAGAAATTAATGTCTGCAGGCCTCAGTGAGCTGAAGCATTGTTTTGAAGAGGGGTGGGATAAAATTCCTCCACAATAACATGAGAGATTCATAAAATCACACAGAAAACTATTACTATTATTGTTTATAACGGTGGTTCTACAAGCTCTTGCTCACTGGGTGTTCTTAGTTTTTCACAGGAGTCCTGTGAAAACTTTTCTTTTCACATGCCTGAAAGTACAATACCTAAAGTAGGTGCTGTATGTAAACACAGTATATTGGCGCCTGTATGTGCACTGGGGTGGGGGCATTTCCATCTGAGCTGTTTATGAGAAAAAGGTAGAAAAAGACCAGTGTCTAGAAAATGGGAGTTATCCCATTTAACTGCTTCTAGTTTTAAATTAGGAAATATATTTTTAAAAATGCTTTCAGTTCCTGGTCATTTGTTCAAATGGAGTTTCAACAATAAAGCCTTTGTTTCATTGCAAAACCAACAGATTATGCTGCAGTAATTAACTATTTGTCAACGGATCAATGTTTAGCCTTTGTAGGGAGTTGTAGCCTTGTGTTTTATGCCACAGTTTCATTTGTGTGTGGCTAAACACGACGAATTCTCTCTGACTGAGATGATGTTAATTAAACAGTTAAATTAAAGAAAGCTACAGTCCTGATCTCTGGCATTATGTTAAGTCTGGCAGTGCAGGTCATAGTGCAGCTGTTGGACTAAAACTTATTCAACCTCAAAACGCTCTTTAGTTACTTCAATGCTCATATTTTAATCCTATTTTCTTCACACTCAGCCCCAGCAGATTAACAGATTGTGCTATTAAATATTTTGAAATTGAGAAACTGGCATTGCTTTATGTTCCTGAATGGCATCACACTGCTCCACCAGCTTCTAACAAACACCTCGCTAGGCCTTTTGTTGGGATTGAGGGCACCACACAAATATTCTTCGATGTGATTCAGATGCTCCAACTTGTCAATTTATCTGTGAAATATTGGCATTTTTACCGCCCCAAATGTTCCAGAGCAGCAGATGCCAGCAGATGACAAGTACACATGTCATAGCTTTTTTGTGTGTGTGGATTGAACACAGAGCTTACAGAAAAGACAAAATGGACAGTTTAGAAAAGGGTATTATAAGTCCATTGGGACAATTCATTACTTCATAGTTAATGAGGTTGTGGTAATCTGTGGCAAGCTTAGTGGTGCAATCAGACTCTACCCAAATGTTACATTTTAAAAGGTTTAAGCAGCCACAATAGCCAAAGGTAACTTAGGACAGCTGTGACATGGGATGACAACATGCCATGTCACAGATCCTCAAATCCTCGCAAACTGCCTTCTTGAACATGACAGCAAGTACGTAACAGCAAGTATCCAAATGGCCTCCACACTCACCAGATCTCAATACAATCACAGACCTTTGGGATGTGGTGGAACAGGATGTAATCCCACACGTGCAACCAATAAATCTGCAACAACTATGATGCTATCTTGTCAATATGGACCACAATCTCTTAGGATTTTTTCCAGTACCGTGCTGAATCTATGCCAAAAGGAAATAAAACAGTTCTGAAGGTAAAAGAGGTCTACTTCCTGAAAGTGATGTGTAGGCTGGTCTGGAAAACATTTCGTTCTTACAGCAGAAAGAAAAGAGATAGCCTGATGTAGTCATGAAAGTGAGTACTGGCTCTTGACATTAAGTAACTTACGGTTGTTCCCAAAGTTGCCTGAAAAGCCTCCAATTAATCCAAAACTCAACAGTGACTCCCTGTTAAACCCAGAATTGAATTTAAGATCCTTCTTCTCAGATACAAGGTCTTGAACACCTCCCTTGTTATCGTAACAGAGCACTTGTGATTTTTGAAAAGAGCTAAAAGTAGAATTGGAGGAAAGCCTTCAGCTTTTAGGCTCCTGTGGAGCCAGCTCCCAGTTTTAACTCAGGAGAAAGACACCTTCTCTACTAGTTTTTTGGAAACCTGGAATGTAAAGGTCTCTTTTTCTAAAGCACTTTGGGTCAACGTCTGTAATTTGAATATGCTATTTACTATAAATAAAATAGACAGGACGGTCAACACAAAAAGTGCATGTTCGAGGTATATTTTTTTTTCATTTGCAAAAATTTCATAGATCCGCCCACCTCTATTCTCCACTCCCCATGTGTTTATACACCATTATTACATTAGTCTGTGCTTCATCTTGTCTTCTTATGCCCACCCCAATCGGTGGGGTGAGGCCTAAAGTGCATTTAAGAGTTGTAACTGTCCAGACTGCCGGTCAAAGTCTGCTTAAGAGTCCAACACTCTTTTAAGTTAAAAGACAACATTTCCCATGTTTCCTTTCTCTTATCGCTTACAAAGCTGTAGGTTGGTTTCGCCACAGAGTGTTCGGCAATAAACTTTCAGAGCCTTTAGATGACAGAATTGCGCAGAAAACTCGCAAAGTGTTTGCAACCACTCACTTGCAGAATGTGTGCAGGAAGTCTGCTTGTTAGGACATTCTTCGGGGGATTGTAAAGAGGGCTTTGCTAAGATTAGCGCGTTCGTGCTTTTTCACGTGAAAGCACCTTTATAAGGCCTTATTGTGGCACAGACTGTGGGTGGCTACGCTGCAGGAAAACGACTCGTCTTCTTTGCAAAGTCTAATTTGTGTGCTTCATCATGGCAACATATACGTTACCGGAGGGATTCACAGAGTTTGACATGTTTACATTCGGTTCAGCACTCCTTGTTGGCGGTAAGTGAAGCGCGCTGTATGGTTATACAAGAAGGAAGGACCCAGATAACCATGAATAAATTTGGAAGAGCTGTATTTTTAGCGGGATTCCTTGTTTTTGTTTGTTTGGGGGGGGGGGGGGGGGGGGGGGGTAATGCTTGGAGATGAGTTAGATGTTAAAAGTTCCAAACCAAAACTACTTAAATTGCATTTTGTTTGTTTGCACACTTTGTGGGCCAAAAAACCAATAAGATCGGCCATGCAGACAAATACAGCTAGAGGTTAAATGTGAAACCAAATAATAGAAACGTAATTTATTCTTTGTTTTCACTTTTAGGGATGCTGGGATTCTTCCTCAATGCCATCAGCATCCTTTCTTTCCTCAGGGTGAGGGAGATGCGCAATCCCAGCAACTTCCTGGTGTTCAACCTTGCTGTAGCTGACCTCAGTTTGAATATTAATGGACTCACTGCAGCCTATGCAAGCTATCTCAGGTAACAAACAGGGCATGCTCTGTTAGAAATGTATTTTCTGGCCTTCTACAGTCACTTTATATCTGAATCTTTCAGCAGAAGTTTTCATATTAAGCTGTCCAGCACAAGCTGACTAAGTCTCGGGGTTTCATAATAAAATCCACAATCTACTTTGTTCACATTTGGCAAGAAAATATGTTGAAAGTGACCAAACAGCCCAAAGTTTATAAAACTTAATGTGCACTGATGTTGTGAGACATTTCCAGCTTGACCTATTAAGAAAGCTGATTTTTCCTTAAAATTATTATGTAAAGTGTTACGCAAGACAGTTGTTTTTGTACAAACTACAGTGGGGGGTTTTAATTAATACATTTATTTAAGTAAAATCAACTTGGTTTTTGCATTTCTCTTCTCATTTTTTGCTTATTGTAAAAATGTCCACGTGTTTAATTGGAATCCAGTTATCAAGCTAACCACTTTTTCAAATTTTAGAATCAATTGTTTAAGTTTAAGTGGGATCATTTGTAAGTACACCTTCATGAACCCAGCAGCCCACTGCACTCGTAGTGTCACAGCTATCATAAAATGAAGTTAAACTTTATTTAGTTTGTGCAGTTGAACATAATGAAACACAAAAACAACAACTTATTATGATACAGATGTGTATACTGACCCATCATATGATATTTCATATGCTTGTTGTCTGCTGCTTTTAATATGTGGCAAAGCATCCATCCATTCACAATTCAAAGACTTCTCCTTCTAGAGAATCGATCCTATTTTAGTGACACGTGCATACAACGATAACCTATTGATGCTTCACCCAAATTCTGCTCAAGGTCAGAGACACATTTGGTGTTACATTGGGACTTTTCCCTTTTCACAACATAAGCTTTATGGATTTTATTTACAGTTTGAATTTAGTGTGCACAAAATGATAAAGAAAACTGCATGAAATACCAAATGAGGTGATAGCTTGACTTTTTGCTTTGCCTCACATGTGCCCTACATGGTGATAATGACGTTATTGTTCATAATTATGGAGGGAGTGATCCTACTGGTTGACTCCCAGTTAGGGCCTTTCTGTCACCACTGTCTTAACATCAGTGATATGGTCACATATATTTATGCCGTTTACTGAATGGCGATGGTTACTGCTGACCATGTAGTCATAACACTCCTCAACTTAAACACTTTTATTTTGTGTTGATCTACATTAATATGTCCTGTATATGACTATTTGTGAAACTTTTTGACTTCTTTCAATTTAAATTCTCATTAGAGAACTCAATGACGAAAAAACTTTTTGTGCTTCACAAATTACAACAACCTATGAATTATGATGGGTTGTGATCAGAATAGCCTCCACATCAATGAGTTTCTGGTTATTTTATTTTATTTTATTGAGCTGTATACCTTTATACCTAAGCACTTTGTTTTTATATATAAGTTTGTGTAACTTTAGGTGCATTTTTCTGCAAGTTGTAGTATGACACATGTTTCTTTGTCTTCTTCAGATACTGGCCATTTGGTCAAGATGGTTGTGCCTATCATGGTTTCCAGGGGATGATATCCATACTGGCATCCATCAGTTTCTTAGCTGCAATCGCTTGGGACAGATATCACCAGTACTGCACCAGTGAGTAAAGGCACTACAAATAGGTGTTCAAAATGTTAGTTAATGCAGTTTTATACACAATTGAAATGAGATATTCAGAGAAAGTCAGTCTTAAAAAAAACTGAAACATGCATATTTTATCTGCCCCTGGGAAATGGTATAACTTTTTATTTATTCATTTTTTGTTTCATGTTGGGCAGGGGATAAGCCGCTTTATAAGCCGCTTTGTAAACCATGTGGAGCAACTCTTAAACGTTTACATTTTATATTTCTTCATGTTTTTGTCAACTGAATCGACTTTATATTTTGTCGGCGATAACCTTGTGATATTTAGTCAACTTAAAATAAAAGCATTTCGATTCCCAAAATAAGACTAAAACTAAGTTATGCTCACGTCAAAAGTTTGTGACTAAAACTAAATCAGATTTTTCTGTTAAAAAATGAACACTGTGTAGGACAGAAGCTTTTCTGGACCACATCTATCATGATCAGCAGCATCATCTGGATTCTCTCCATCTTCTGGTCTGCTGTTCCTCTACTGGGATGGGGCGTCTATGACTTTGAGCCCATGAGGACGTGCTGCACGCTGGACTACACCAAAGGGGACAGGTAAATGTGTAAATATTAAAAGATAATCTTACCATGAACAATAGTTTTCTGTTTTCATACCTGCCAGTTCACATGGAAAACGGGTACATAGACTTTTACAGCTGTTGTTGTTGTTCATGGTTGTTTTTCTAACAGGGACTACATCACCTACATGCTAAGTCTGGTGGTGCTCTACCTGATGCTCCCAGCTTTTAACATGTACTCGTGTTATGATTTGATCTACAAGCATTTCAAGAAGATCCATCACCACCGGGTAATACATGCTGCAGTCTTACTAAAAATCATTGTGTATTAGCACATCCAATTGTGCCTTCAAAATATTTTGTTTTGTTAAGTATTGGACAGTCGTACAAAAGAGTCTGATCACTGGCTGTGTAGAAGAAAGCAGCTTAAATGTTATTTTGCTCTAATCAAAGGGGCTCTAATCAAACCACGAGTTTAAGAAGATTAATTTTACGCATAATGAAACACAACCTTTAAACCTGCTGGTGAGTGCTTTTCTTTTTCTTCTTTATTTTATTTAATCTTTAACAGGCTTATTATTTCTCCATTCTTCTATTTGCATGCCACTCTTTATTGTAGTTTTTTTATGCTGAGCATAGAAGTGAGACCGGTTGCAATATTAGGGCCATTGTAGGTAAAAATAGTCATTATTATTATTAAAGCACTCAGGTACAAAAGGATAATAAACTCAGGCAAAAAAGTAATTTCCAAGAATAAGGTTATGAATAAAATAAAATAAAAACAGGGCAATTTACAGAGGAAAAGTCAAGAAAAACATTCTCTGAAAAAATATTCTGTATTTATTTATTTTTTCTGTTAATTTCCAAAATTGTATTATTTTGCTTAAAGTCCACAGACAATGAACTGAAGCAAAGTTGTAAAGAAGAAAATCCTCCAAAAATGTGAGATAATGATTCATTTGTATAGAAAATGAAAATTATGGCTTGATAAAGGCACGGCACTTATCTTAGACAGCAGTCTAAGCAAATAAGCCCAGATTTCCCTCACCCTAGCCACTTCCTCCTGCCCATCTAGGGGTATTAAGCCCAGAAAACCTCACCTAGGAGGTGTCCGGGAGGCATCCTAGTCTGCCCAAACCACCTCAACCGGCTCCCTTTGATGTGGAGGTGCTGCGGCTCTATTCCAAATCCCTGTTGAATGATCAAGCTCCTCACCAACCCTGAGAGAAAGCTCAGATGGCAGCCCTGGCATTGTCCAACACTAATCAGAATTAAGTCCGACTTACACTTGGTCAGCATTCTGGTGGAGTGCTGGAGAGGGTTTCACCAAGGGACTCTAAGAAGGCTGGGCCCTCTGAACTGTCATTTGGCATATAGGCACAAACAACGGTCTGGATCTAATCTAAACCCCAAAACACAGGCAGCAAAAAACAGGGATACAAGTATAAAAAACAACATTAAGCCTGACCATAGCTTCTCACCGAAACTCCAGAATGGAACAGAGTCAAACCCCTCAGTGAGAAGGAAACTGGTTCCATACCCCAAGTTGTACGTTGAGTGAGTCAGACTATATCTATATCAGCTTGGACTCGTCCCTCATAAGTGAGGTGATATTGAATCTACCACAAACCAGTTTTGGAAGCCAGGGATCAGAGTACCAGGACCTCTGCTCTGACTGCCAGTCAATCCACTAAGCACTGAACACCTCCTGTGGGCCCCTCCTGTGGGTGGTCAACAGGAGGATGGACCTATGTTGCTTTTTCAAGCTGACACCAGCTGGGCCCCATGGCTTAAGGCCTGGCCATCAGACAATTGTCCTCGAGACTGTACCCCAGGCCTGGCTCCAGGGTAAGACCCCAGTAACCCTATCCCAGGCAGAGAGCACTGGACCCCTGGATTGTTACGCTGCATAGGTTATGTGTACCACTGTTTTGTCATAGGTAAGGAGTCAGACAATCTGCCATGGCAGACCTTACCAGAGCAAATTGCCCCAACCACATAGCTCCTAGATCAATGGGAAACATAAACCCCTCCACCGTGATAAGGTGGCGATTCATGCAGGGGATCTCAAAAAGATGGCAATCTGAAAAGCAACCCATGTAAGGTTCTGAGTTGGTTTCCATCCTATTCAAGTGTGATCTGTTGTCTATTAATTATTCATCCAGCAGTTATGCCACATTCTAACCTTGTGTTGACCACATACTTTTGGTCACGAAACCACTGAAGTGCATCTCTACTTCATCTCTTGTTTCAGCAACTACACACAAGCTTGATAAGATCATTATCACTATCATTATTAGACTAATTGTGACACACTCTTTCTGTTTTTGAAGCCTTGTTGTATGTAACACAATGGATTTTATTTTACAGTTTAACACCAGTTTGCCTGTGAGGGTACTGCTGATGTGCTGGGGCCCATATGTCATCATGTGTGTCTATGCCTGCTTTGACAATGTGAAGCTCATCTCTCCAAAGCTAAGAATGGTATGTATTTATTTTGTTTTTTGCAACCTAACACTATGTGAAAATGAAACAGTTAAACACCTCTTTCTTCTTCTTATTGTTGACTTTTAGTTTAACAGTTTCTTAGTTGCAGTTTCAGTCATCATTCTTGTGACTTATTCCACAAGCAAGACAATGAAAGGAGTCAATCATTTTAATGTCACACTTGCCATAGTATGTGAGACAACTTAAACCTTTGCTTTTTTGTGTGCCTTTTCCCTTGTAGATGCTTCCAGTTATTGCAAAGACAAATCCTATATTTAACGCTCTCCTCTACTCATTTGGAAATGAGTTCTACCGAGGGGGAGTTTGGCATTTCCTCACTGGACAGAGGATTGTTGAACCAGATATTAAGAAGTCAAAGTAAAAGAAAACCCAGTAAAATCGGGCAAAAATCCAAGATCATCAACTGCTTTCATGATAGGTTCCTCATTCAAACGTAGTAGGATGTTTTGAAATAAACATTGCCAGGTCAGAGATGTACAGTTGTGTTATTTTCATATTTCATATTTGTACAGTACATGACATTACAGGACGGTCTGTTTGCTTGGAGCCACCATACCTCATGTTGGACTTAGCTCAATCAACAAAAAAACATGCTGCAGGTAATCTGACCATTTTAAATGTTCATGCATTCTTTCTTTCAGCAGCTTGACTTTAACCTGCACTGCTCAAGCATCCACGTGAATCCAGTGACAATAAACACAGATGTTGCTCCTCTTCTGCTGTTTGCGCTTTCTATTTTAATCTGATTAATGGAGATGCTTGTAAGCAAGAAGCCTAATTGCTGCAAGCAGAAATGTGCCTTTTATCACATGTCAGTGTCAAATCTAAAGTATTTTAATAAGCAGATTATTTAATAGTGGTTTTGTTTTGTAGACAGCTAAATAATACAGCCCCTCTGTACAGTGAGGAAATATTTACTGTGTTAAGCCCGTTGCGCAATTAAGCTCCTTCTTAGGCGACGTGGACTTAATCTCATTTCAGGTACTTGTCTAAATTAGGAAATGCATACACTAAACTACACAGAGTTTGGTAGCGTTTTGTCTTCATTTCATATTAACTTACACTGAGCTAAATTTGATGACATATTCAGTTATATTTAAACATATTTAACAATTTTGTTTTTACTTTTCAGTGCGCCGAATAGTTCTAAAACAAATGCTGTAGTTTTTTTAGTAAATAGGCAAACGTTTGCATTTTCTGTCTGCATGCACATGAATAGATGCTTCAGAGCAGGAACACAGTTACCCTTAAGCTATATTGGCTTAGCAATTTCATAATACCAGCAATGAAATGTCTTTGTGGGTTGAGTTACTAAGCCACGTATATTCCAAAGATCACCACAGAAGGGGCACATACTGTAGAGCAGGGCTGTCAAACATAAGGCCTGGGGGCCAGATTTGGCTCATGGAGGACTCTATTCCGGCCCACTTGATGACTTTGGAAAATGTGAAGGAGGGCATAGATTTTGGATTTTTAACTGTTTTACAGTTTTTCCTACTAATAAGGAACCTCCTTTACTGTCATTCATACTACATCAAAGTAATTAAGTAATAGATAAACAATAACAAAACACAAAAAAACGGTTTTATCGCAATCTACTAAAGAAATTTATGTTAAGCTTTAGAGTAAATTTAGATTTAGCTTTTTCTGTCATTTTAGACATGCTCACAGATGTCAGCATTTCTTTATTGTGTAGAAAAACTTGAGTTGTACTGCTGAAATTGCACTTCTTTTTCTTGGATTAAATTGGATTAAATGTCTATATAAACTTCTTTACACTGACAAATAGAGGGGTTTCCCTGCTTCGGCCCACTTCAATTCAATTCAATTTTATTTATATAACGCCAAATCACAACAAAAGTCGCCTCAAGGCGCTTCAGATCAAAGTGGGCTATATGTGGCCCACGATGTAAAAAGAGTTTGCCATTTCTGCTGTAGAAGAAACAACTCCAGCTCTGATGCTAAATGTATCCACAGCAGAAATAATCCACTGTGAGACGATCCTTGTCACACTAACCTCCGAGGTGTGACGTTGTTGCCCGCAGGCTGGTCGTAAGGGGATTAAATTCTCTCACCATCAATGGCAGCCTTCTTTAAGGGAGAAGGACTCAGCCTAATGAGCAACAGTGAAGCAGTCCTGAAATTAGACTGTTGGCTGCTTAAATTAGAATGATGAACCCCTGCATTTAAACGTTGAATTGCATGAAGTCATAGCCCTGATCATTTTTACCCCAGTAAGGCATCTCTTAAAGTTGCTATTTGAACGCTTTTGTTTTTAATAGTGCAGACAGACAGAAGACTCGAGTCAACTCAGAACTAATGTACAGTATGAACAGTGACAATACCTGCAAATTAAATGATATTCCCATTTGCTTCAACTGCACTTTCAGTAGCATGCCTAACCAAAATAAAAGGCTGAACATTGTGCTAAGTTAGCAATGTCTTTGTGAGTTTGTATTTTTTTCTGTATCTTTTCTTGAATGTAAAAATGTGACAAGTGGGGATAAAAGTAAGTTGAAAAGCTTGAGCAGGGGGAAAAAAAATGCATCGCCTAATCAGAAGCTGCCTCGGGAATGCTGTTATGCAGCCTGCTCATTAGCATCGGATTTCCTTCCAGTATATGAGCAAGCTCTGCTCATTAGGAGGAGTTAAATATTTGGCACAATCATGTCCTTCCTCCAACGTCTCCTGCTGCGATCAGGACTTTTCTTGAGAAAGATTAAAGAACTAAAAGATCAGCATCAAGTTCTTAGAAACAGTTGGCTGATTGTGTGTGTGTGGTCTAGTGATCTAATTTGGTCAGAGCTGTAGATAGACACTGTGGTAATAGCAGAAAGTTCACAGGAAGAAAGTAGAACCTGTCACAGACAGATAAAGCCTGACTGAGCCTTCCCCCAAAACAAATAAGCGATTACAACCCTTTTCATCCAATAGAAACGTTAAGATTTGGGATCCACCCACCAGGCAAGCTGAAGGTTAATAGAAAATAGAGGTGTGCTAAATTTATTACTCTTCACAGACAATGTTAGAAAACAGAATGATGCCTGTCCTTATTTGGCAGCTTTCTCTAATATAAGGATGAGGATAATAATAACTTCAATTAAAAAAAATAAATAAATAAATAAATACATCCCTAGAAAATAAAAGTCCAAGATGTTTAAAGAAGAGCCTTAAAAATCTACTGTGTGCCATTTATATTTGGCTGGAAAAATAAATTAGGTCACTAAAATACAGAGGATATCACTGCTTTAACATTATCTTCAGTTCTAAAAAACACTTATTGACCTACCACGTCAACACCAATCAATTGTAGGCTTGGTTAATGAAAAAGCGTCATAACTTCCAGTGTTGTAATCACTTGTGAAGATTGTTCTTTTGCATGCTTCAAAAGAACCTCAGTTTGTTACATGCCCTCCCCTACTCTTCTATCCTAGTTTAAATTGGCACAATAGTGTTTAATTCCGAAACAGCAAGCCGATATAATGGAAGTGTATCATTCCAAAAGCATTTATTTGTGCAGCTGAATTAAATTGGTGAAAACATTTTGAAGAATTTTGGTCGAAGAACACTCGCTTTGCTAAACGGCCCTAAAATATCTAAAAACAGGAAAAGTGAGTGATGCAAAAATCATCTTTGAAGTTTAGCCACAAGGGGCGGCTGAGTGAAAACACTATTTGTAAAACCTCCAGAGACACTATATGGACCTAGCTGGTGAAGTCCTGCATGTTTACAGCATTAATACTGAGCATGTGTTTACTCATGTAAGAGACAAAGGTGAAAGCTGCCTATCAAAGAAGAAAGCCAAAGGGCAACTAAACCCTCCATTAAATATTACACACTACAGTCCAGAGGTCAGATCATATCAGTGGAAGGAAGCACGTTAGATGGTAAAACCCAAGCTCTGATGCTTGGCTTAGTGTTACATAATACTATCTGTTCATAATAGTTTCTCGGTCACAAGTGTTATCATAAATTTTGATGCCATTAGACCACGAACTGTGTCAAAGATGTGACATATCTGAAGTGGATTTTTCATGCAATGATTTTTAAAGAATTAGATCACGCCTGTGTCACTAGGCATCTAGAAAACCTTGCCCCTAGTCTCATCCATTAAGCCTCTCTGTTGTACTGTCTTCACGTCAGAGGCCGAGTCATCATCCATAATTCAGCTCTGAGGATTAGGCTGAAACTCTTGACTCTGCCAAGTTATGCATGAATGATGTATAAGGCAATAATATTATACATTTTTTTAAGTGTTTATGTAATATGTATGTTTATCTCTCTCTCTCTCTGTGTGTGTGTGTGTGTGTGTGTGTGTGTGTGTGTGTGTGTGTGTGTGTGTGTGTGTACCTACACATATACATATATGTATATAAATCACTTAGGCACCGTCACTTACATAAAGCACATGCTGCTTAATCTTTATATCTTTTTTTTTTATCTTTTTATCTTCAATATTTAATATTTAATCAAACTCATGTGCATATTCATACACTTTCCTGTGCAAAACTCCTGAGCCACCTCTCCCATCTCCTTATTCCGTGTTTCCAAGGAATAGAGCAGAATTATTTTTAAAGGAATGACCAAGAACTATTTGAGCCTAATTATTATTCTTATTATTACTACTATTGTTGTTGTTGTATTAGCAAATTTTAATTTAATAAATTTAAATGTTATTCTTTTTTTTTTACCCAGATTGCTGTACTTCAATTAATATTAGTTTTCTAGTACCAACGAAGAGGTGCCAGTCTTGTAGTCTGTCCTTGAGCATGCGCTACCCTGTGATTTTAATCATTTGTAGGTCGTTATCGCCCTCTACTGACAAACAGAAAGAAGTCTTGTTAAAATGCATATATTAGAATCACACACTGACAGAAAGTAAGAATAACAACTATAAAAAAAATATTTTGCAGTTTCTTTTGTAGCGTCATACAACGAACAACAGACTTAAATAGCAATAGTACTGCGCAAGACAAATATTTGAAAGAAACCGAAACTAAAGCACTTAATTGAAATTCTTTTAATGGGTCCTTTGGGTAGTAATAGCCTGTAAATAATTCTACAACTGTATAAAATGTCAGGACTGTAGTACTTAGTAAAGGTAATGCAGTGATTTCCACTCCTGTTGTTTGTACCAATGAATTTTCTCCACGAGGTGTCGCCGATGTTAAACTTGTACCCTGCACAGTGTCTGCGCTGATAGCTGAATGCGACATTATTCCGTGTAAATGCAAACGCTAACAAGAGCCATGACTTTTGGGAGTTTAGGCAACATTTTTAAGAAGGCCATGAAAAGTATCTTTGCTTCAAAAAATGAGTGAGAGACTCAAACCTGGCCGTTTAAAGAGCCCGTGGGGGCTGAATCTGTCCACGGTACTGGAGTCTTTTGGGTGCAGAAAAGGGCAGTGTGACAAAGTAACTTTAAACAATAAGGTCAATGACGTTACTGGCAAGTCTAAGAAATGTCGTAAATGTTGTGTTTTGTGCGATTGATATGGATAGACTTTTATTCTGAAAACATGTACCGTCTCTTGTGCGTATATACTGGTGATGACAAAGCGCAATATATTTTTCTATATCTCCAAAGTCTAGAGTCACACACTGAGAGTACGAAACGATTTTTCTTCTGCGCCTTTGTAATAGTGTTCACCAGCTCTTATTGGTTGAAGTGATTGCTGCCAATGGTTGGAGATTAACATAAAAGAGACAAGTGGAGAAGGGATCCACTTGGGGGCAAGCTGGTGATGCGTCATAGCACTTGCTGAAAAGAGGAGACAAAAAAAGGGACTAAAATAGCGCCGAACCTGCGGGTTAATGTGCACCAATGGCCACGGAGTCACTCGTGGTCTCGGAGCAGAGCGCAAAAGTGCCACAGGTGATAGGAGGTATGACAACAGAGATAAGCGAGATTGAGTGTTCTCTGTTGTGCAAATAATTATCAAAATCGCTCCAAACAAAAACTTTGATATGTAAGAATAGAAGCTGAAACCTCTGCAAGGTGCAGAAAATCTACGATTTCACCACGTCACTTCTCGGGAGATCATGAAACATCATCGGACGTGGCTGAGCCGAGGACAAGAGGAGAAAGCTGAAGAAAACCATCTTCACAGATGAGGCAACCAAGTTCATCTGCGCCTCTCCCTTTACGCACAGGCGAGGTGAGGACGGAGAGCGTTACTTCAGTGTAAAGAAAGCACCAATGAGTCATCCGAGGTGTTAAAAAGATCGGCATCAGACGGAAGAAGCACAAATACAGTTTTGAATCGAAAATCCTTTTTTTTTTTAAGAAAAGCACACCATGGATGGAGAAGGAGGCTCTTCGGGGCTGGCCAAATCAGCCGCTGTAAAACTGTCCGAGATGGGTGAAAGAACCAAGCAGTTAGGCACCGCGATGCGGGATCCTCACCAGCAAAGACGGATCATACTGGTGATTGTTTGCGTGGCTCTCCTGTTGGACAATATGCTCTACATGGTAATCGTGCCAATTATTCCAGACTATCTTGCTGATCTGGAGCTTGAGCAGTCAGAACACGTCCACGTTGTGATGCACTCCAACACTTCGGCAAACAGCACAAGCCAGGACAAAAGCAACAAGGACAATTTAGATATCCAGATAGGAATACTTTTTGCATCAAAAGCCATCCTCCAGCTCTTAGTTAACCCCCTGTCGGGAACTTTCATAGACCGGGTGGGATATGACATTCCACTTTTAATTGGACTGACTGTCATGTTTGTCTCTACCTGCATCTTCGCTTTCGGGGAGAATTACGCGACTCTCTTTATGGCCAGAAGTTTGCAGGGCCTCGGTTCTGCTTTCGCAGACACCTCTGGAATCGCAATGATAGCTGACAAATACACGGAGGAGGGAGAGAGAAGCAGGGCGCTCGGCATTGCTCTGGCGTTCATCTCTTTCGGGAGTCTGGTGGCGCCTCCCTTCGGGGGCGTCCTGTACGAGTTTGTCGGCAAACGAGTGCCGTTCATCGTGCTCGCCTGCATTTGCCTGGCGGATGGCTTAATGCTACTGACCGTGATCAAGCCATTCTCTAACAGGACTAGAGAGAACATGCCAGTCGGCACCCCCATATACAGACTCATGATTGATCCCTACATAGCTGTGGTGGCCGGGGCACTGACAGTGTGTAACATCCCCCTTGCCTTTCTAGAGCCAACTATAGCCAACTGGATGGAAACCACCATGCACTCATCTCAGTGGGAAATGGGGCTCACCTGGCTCCCAGCCTTCTTCCCTCACGTTCTCGGTGTTTACATAACGGTTAAATTGGCAGCACAACATCCAAATTTGCAGTGGTTTTACGGAGCTGTGGGCATGGTTATCATAGGGGCGAGCTCCTGCACAGTTCCCGCATGCAAAACTTTTGGGCAGCTTATCGCCCCGCTGTGCGGCATCTGTTTTGGCATAGCGCTGGTAGACACTGCCCTGCTGCCCACACTTGCATTTTTAGTTGATGTGCGTCATGTTTCTGTGTATGGTAGTGTTTATGCTATTGCAGATATTTCCTACTCTGTCGCTTATGCTATGGGTCCCATAGTAGCCGGGCAGATAGTGCACAGTCTCGGTTTTGTACAACTTAATCTTGGTATGGGTCTTGTCAATGTGCTTTACGCACCAGCCCTGCTGCTGCTGCGCAACGTGTGCCAAATGAAACCGTCCTACTCAGAGAGAGATAACCTGCTAGACGAAGCTCCGCAGGGGCTGTACGACACAATCAAGATGGAGGAGAGGAGAGCGAAGAAGAAGGGCTACAGTTCGGCAGGGAATTGCCTGTCGGTAGATGAGAATGGGTTTGACCCTTTCAGAGGACAGCGGTCCTTGTCAGAAGAGTCCTCCGGCCCGGAGTGCACTTAGACCGGTTACAATCCGACCGACAAATCAAAACATTTGTGAGATTTGTGAGGCAGACAAATTACAATGTAGTGATTTAAAATTTTATGTAAGTACCGATGTGCAATATAAACACCTAGTCACCAACGTCACAACTGTGTGACTCGTTTTTCAAAGTTTTCTTTCATCTTTTTTCTGACTGTGGTTTCATTGTGTCAACAAACAAGTCTATGTAGCGTTTGTCAAGGATGTATAACTCGAGTTTTGTGAGAGATCTTTCAGCTGCCGTTGAATTTGTGTGTACTATTCAGTATTATATATACAAACTATATAAATAGATATAATGTGCGTACAAAATTATATGGGACCAACTGTAAGCAGCACATTTCTCCCCTTCTCAAAATAGCCTATATTTTTAGTCTCGGAGGAAACTTTTTTCACTTGCAAATCAAAGGCCTCTTTCTGTTTTGTTGTTAAAATTGTGGATTTTAATAAGTAGGCCTCTTTGTTTTATTTATTTATTTTGTTTGAAATTAAATGTATCATAATAAATGGATTTTGTACATATGTGGATACACGCACAATGTAAATTGTTCAAATAAAAAAAATATATATATCCGTGGATCTCTACAAAGTGTGTATGCCGTTGAGCGCGGGTGTGTGTGTACGAAACATGTTGTCAAGACGTAGCTAATGATGTCAGTCCCCTTAAGATGAACTAATGTGTATTAATTGAATAATTGTGGTTTTAATAAATCTCTGTTTGGATCAGTGTGACGGTGGTGATTTCATTTTCATAATTTTAATTTCAAATGAATAAAACAACATAAATGCCGGATTTGTTTCGATATTAATATAGGAACTGTAGACGATAAAAGTGGCTAAAAGTCCGCATCACCCCTCCTGCAAACATAAAAACACAAGAGAAGTGTTATTTGATTTCATTATTTATTTATTTTTTAAACGATCAGGAAAAAATCTTTATTTTTGAATGTTTGCTTGCTGACACAGGAGGCGCACATTAGTCACAGTGCGTAAACAAAAATCGAACAAATTCAAGTGTAACACGCATAAACTGATTTAGTTCTCGGTTATAACCTCACCACGTTGTCAAACCCGAGACCATGAGACAAGCTTAGCATTTAAATCTAAAAAACAAAAAAACAAAACTGTGGACCCCGCAGGGTGATCACAGGACACCTGAATGACAACCAGACGCTCGGTCAGTTTTTGATATATATTAAAAATTTTATAGGGTGTGGGCGGGAGGGGGGAAGCAAGCTGTCAGATAATATGTTCCGCGAATAGATTTCGATGGGAGGAGTTTCTTGCCTCAAGGGGGTAGGTAAACGCAAACACCTTCAGCATCTTTTCCAAGGCGTGCTTTAATGTGGAGCCACAGCCGTATGGCGACGCGTGGGGACAGGGGAGCAGTCCGTCTAAACGGAGTTTTCCTCTAACATGGGCTTTCACCGCTTGGACGTGGGAGGTGATGCCAACTTTCACACACTTCTCTGACCTTTTGATCGCTTCGCTGATCGGGTAAGGCTCTGATAAACTGTAACAAACGGAGACTTGGTGTTCATTTCAAAAGTTACCATCATCATCATCATATTTCTGAGCCTGTTTGGCGCACAGCGGGGGGAGATTTCTTTACTTTACAGTTTTGCTCAAGTTAAGTTTTAGTTAATCAGTCCACTTGTTTTCCACTAAAAAGACTTGCATCTAATGATGCTCCTCTTCATTGTGTCTCTTTAGGATTTTAGCACTTTTAATATTAAAATTGATGTAAAAGAAAAACCTCTTTATTTTGTTTTGGATTTTTTGAAGGGAAGGAAATAGGAAAGGGCTTTTTAAAATGTTTATCTGTCTGCAGTGAGTCAGGAGGCGCAGCTGGAATGCAAGCACAGGAAGTAAATTGCGTTAGGCTGCAACTTGATCAAAAATGGAAGCCTGCTGGCTCACTTTCAGACAGCTCACAATTGTGTAGTTACATTTTATCAACAGGCCTAATTTTTATTTATTTTTTGCTTCTTTTCTCTCCTTGAACACGCTTCATGCAGGAACGGCTGAAGCCAGACCCTATTAAGGGTGGGGGGAGATTCCGAGTTATATTCACTGGTCGAGACTGGACTAATCATGCCAATCTTGGAGAGAGGGACGGCGAGAGACCGAGACAGCCAAGTATGAACACACACCGCTGCTTCTTTACGTCAGCTTTACTTTTTTTGTGCCGAGCGCCGCCCGTGGTGCCTAAGTTGGCAAAGTAAGGGTACTGGCTTTCAGCACCACGGACAGCGCCAGCTTCATTTGCCTAACTGGCCGCTAGGGGCAAAAAAAAAAACCTTCATTCGTGAACATAGAAAGTATGTTCAAGACACTATAGCACACATTAATTTTGTGCAGAAATTTGATCAAAATGATGCAGCAGACTATAATATAACAGAGACAATGCTGCGTTTACAGGGTCAAACCAGTGCTTAATTAAATTTATTTATTTATTTATTTATTTATTTATTTATTTATTTATTTATTTATTTTCTAAATACCAATTAAGGACCTTCTGAAAATATCTAAAGATTTCCAAGAATTTGCAGATACATTGTTCTGCATTTGCACTGCACGTCTCCATATTATAATCTTGGCTTACCAACAGCATGCAAATGACCAAACATCACACAGATAATATTATCAATTTGAACTTACCTCATGGGTAATTTGCAATGCACAGGAGACTGTGTAGTTTATTCTCAAATTGGCCTTGAAGCAGTCAAAATGCATTATTAACTTAGGTTCTAATAATAAACGACTGCTTTAGCTAATGAACACTGAATCCCATTAAAATGCTGACAGTTGCTTTCCTTCCATTACTCTTCGTGTGATGTTTTTTGTGATATCAGGTGCTGCCAAAGGTCCCCGTTCCCCTGCTGAAACAAACCCTTGACACTTACTTGAAGTGCGTTCAACACCTGGCGAAGGAGGAGCAGTTTAAGAAAACAAGAGCCATCGTGGAGAAGTTTGGGGCTCCTGGGGGCGTGGGAGAGACTCTCCAGAAGAGGCTTTTAGAGAGGAGGGACAAGATGGCAAACTGGGTAAACACAGACCTAACAGATGAAAAGTTGTTTATGTGCATGAACAGGAAAAATTACAGTGTGCATCCTACTTCTATCAATAAGGAGCTTCTGTATTGTTTTGACTTTATGACTATATAAATACCTGCATGTGTTTTTGCACTGTTTGTTAGATAGTTGAATTGCTGAAATCAGCTGTAAATTATTTTATTTAGGATAAAGAAATTAGTTAAAAAAGTCTTAAACTCCGTGATAAACATTTATCCCTGTCTCCGCTTGTGCTTTGTCTGGGTGATCGGTCAGTCCACTAGACATCCAGCTCAGTGAAATCTATCACACTCCCACTCTCACACTAGCACCACTCTCCCACTCTCCTTTTCATCTGGCAGTGATACACTGTAATGGCTTTTTACTTCACTGCACAGGTCTCAACTCTGAAAGTAATAACTTGAGTCCAAACACATTTAACAAAGCAACATTTCTCAAAAACTGTCCCTGTGTTCACATTTAGGTCTATGACTACTGGCTGGAGGACATGTACCTGAACAACAGGTTGGCCCTGCCAGTCAACTCCAGTCCTGCCATGGTGTTTCCTAAGCAGATGTTTAAAGATCATAAAGACGCCCTCAGGTATGTTCTGGACTTCTGCTATGATGACTTTTTTTTATTCACCCTTCCTTTGGAGGTTGTAAAACCAAAGTTTTTTTTAGAATAAAAGGTCAAACTAATCAAAATCGAAGATGCAGATGTTTCCATTTCGGTATTTAAATTCTTTAGCAGGTGATATTTGAGTCAGATAAACATCCAAATTTAGTTTGATTCTCTGTAAGTTGTCTTTCTAGGTGTCTATCAAGGGAATGAATGACAAAGAAGCATATTTATCCAGAGGGGAAAAGTCTCAATAAGTCAGAACAAAAATAAATATAGCTTTCTTTTATTAACAGTGAATCTACCTTTCAATTACTGTCTTAAATAACAGATTTCTTTAAAATTTGAAAACCATCCGAAATCATGAGTTTATTTTTCTATATGATCCAGAAAACACAAGCTGGAACCTTTAAATAGTTGTTTTAAATGTATGTAAATGTGCTGAAAATATTCTTTTACTTATTATTACTGTTATTCTCTGATCATCTATCCTTAAAACCAATATTCTCTGTCAAGCTGCAAGCAAATGTGGGAGAACTACAAAGTAACTCACTTAATATGTCACACAATGACTGAGCATAAAGTGAGTGTGCGCTGTAAGTTCTGTACCAAAGGAAAAAAAGGCCACATGCTGAATGTTGCACACAATACTGCGCAAACACATAATCAGCTCTTTAGCTGCTGACAGATTTTTATGTTCTTTTGTATAGATGCAGACTCAGATTATTATCTGAATTTTACAGTCATGGAAAGAATCTTTGACCGTTATTAAATGAGCTGTGGTCTGCCAGAAATTACACCGGTCCATCCAGCCCTGTAGCTCAACATTAGCTTTTGTCAGCTTGCACAGCCACTAAGTGAATATTTCCAGAGCACCCCAAGCAGCTGGTAATCTACTGACACGGCCACTTATTAGATTGGGAGTGACAGGGCCAAGCTCTCCACGGAGACTCTTAGTCAGGCCTCATTTAGGGGTGTGGTGCACTGAGGCTGCCTCCTTTGTATTGATCTGGCTTTGAACGTAATAACACCAAGACAAATGATATACAACATGAGACCTGACAAGCCGCTGCGTTTTCCCTCTTTGCCCACTCACCCACTCACACATACAGACCGGCTCTCTCCCTCTCGCAGATGAACACACGCAACTCTCACACTGTATCCCAGTAATTCACCATAATGTGATTACTGTTAGTTCTTTGAGAGATGGGAGTATATGTAATTACAATCACAAGCCATTCTGCTGTATAACTTTGGTGTTTCACAACAATACCACTTTCAAATTTCACCCTCCTTCTTGCTCTTTTAAGATTTGCCGCCCGTCTCATCAGTGGAGTTTTGGAATACAAGGCTCTCATCGATACGTAAGTTCAACCTGCAAGCTATGTGGATTGAAGATTAAAACCAAAATTATATAATAATGAATCACAAGTCTTTTCATAGGTGATCTGGTGTGTGTAAAAATGTCTCTCAGGCGATCGCTGCCAGTGGATTTCACTCGAGGCCAGCTAGCTGTCATGCCTATGTGCATGGAGCAGTACTATCGCCTCTTCACCTCCTACCGCTATCCGGGATTAAAGACAGACACGCTGAAGGTCCAGATGAAGGCAGCATCCTCAGCACTGGAGCACATGATTGTGGCATGCAAGAATCAGGTCAGGACACTGGCCGTTGAGGAGACTTCTCACACTCAGTAATACTGCTGATTAAAGAGTGTTTTCTGTCCATTTGAGAGAATACATATAGAGTGACATACAAGTCAGTTTCTATGTAGCAGAGATGCTCAAGTCAGATTTTAAAGTAAGGACTAGTCTAAGCACCTTTACTTGAGTGAATATAATTATACCTTTTTTTCCCTGTGGTAACAGTAAATAAAGAAACCTTTTCTACACCCCTCTCAAATACAGAAAAAAAGCTAAGAAAAATAATAATTGTAAGTAAAGTCATTATTGAAAGGAATCTGAGAAACTTACCCAATGTACCCACTACTGCACCTCCTGAGGATCATCTTATAGACCTTTTGCATGAAGGACAGATAGAACAGAATTAGACCTGTTAGTTATTTGACTAATTTTAATTCTGCTGTAACAGGGGAGTCAGTTCTTTCTCAAAAAGCAGCGCCTGCTATGAAAGTGTGACTATCTGTGGCTGACTGTGTCTATTTGAATATTTAAACTGGCCAAAGTTTCATACTGGGACAAGACGGACCAGGAAGTACTAAAAAGGAATTGTCATAATAGACAGCATGTAGCGGTAAGGTAAGCTATAGTTTCACAGCAGGAGCCAGGTGACAGAAGTCATTTAAATCCCCAATAAGGCTCTCCTACTTGACTTTTATAGTTTAACTGCTTTATTTTAAACCCAGCTTTTAACCCAGCTTTAAAATAAAGCAGGTAAGAATTATGTGTGTGTGTGTGTGTGTGTGTGTGTGTGTGTGTGTGTGTGTGTGTGTGCGTGCGCGCGCGTGTTTAGATATTTTCGTGAGGACCAAAAACTATACTTGCTACTATACTTGTGCTACTATACTTGTGGGGACCAACAGTCTCTTAAGGGGACAAAATAGCCGTCCCCACGAGTTTAAAGGCATTTTTGAGACTCAAGCTGTGGTTTTAGTGTCAGGGTTACAATTAGGTTATAGTTAGGTTTAGGCATTCAATTTTGATGGTGAGGTTTAGGATAAGCGGCTAGGGAAAACATTATGTTAATTAGATGTCCTCACTAAGATATTAAAACAAGTGTGTGTGTGTGTGTGTGTGTGTGTGTGTGTGTGTGTGTGTGTGTTCCTGTCTAGCTATCTTTGTGAGGACCGAAATCTGCATTCTACTATGCTTGTGAGAACCAACAGTCACTTGTGAGGACACACTCACCGGTCCTCACAAGTTTGAAGGCCTTTTTGAGGCTCAAAATGTGGTGTTAGTGTCAGGGTTACAATTAGGTTATGGTTAGGTTTAGGGTAAGGGTAAGGGTTAGGAATTCATTTTTAATGGTTATGGTTAGGGTAAGGGGCTAGGGAAACCATTATGTCAATGAAGGTCTTCACTAAGATAGCTGAACGGGCTTCTATGTGTGTGTGTGGTCTTTTCCTTACCTATCATCTAACACAATCCCCTGTACAAAACAGCCTGTACTCATTATCATCTCATCTCAGAGTCACATCAAAGTCACCGATCCACATTCAAACACATGCCACCAACATCTGCAGCATCTATAGCCCATGGCTAATATATTGATTTTTATGAAGGTTAAGAATGAGACTGCAAATTAACATGGAAAAACTCAGGAACTCTCCCCTGGAAATGATTCTGGGAGCCATCAATCTGTAGCCTCTAAGGGCCCGTCCCTATGGAGATACAGCGAGTTAACTTAATTACTGCAGATTAAATCGGCCACTTTGTCTGAGAGCTTCCTTGAGTCGCATGTTAAACTGATCGTGGAAGAGAAGCAGGTAATTGGCCCTTCTCAGTCCCTGTCATTATTACTAATGTCGTTATTATCTCAGCTGTTCAAACAGTAGCCGTAAGGTTAGCTATAAAGCGCAATTAGCATGCAAGGAAATATTTTAACTTAAATATTCTCTTGTCAAGTTGAATCACCCTGGTGAAGCTGTACTTGATGGAACAGTTGAGAGACTTGTGATTGCTGTAATTTATTTTTCTCACTAGTTTTTCGTGTTGGATGTAGTCGCAAACAGCAAGCAGCTCAGTGAGGAGGAGATCTTATCCCAGCTGGAGAAGATTGTGAAAATGTCTGAAAACGCTGAGGAGAAGCTCCCCCCTTTTGGCATCTTGACATCTGATGGAAGGACAGAATGGGCGCAAGCTAGAGAGGCACTAATAAAAGGTCTTACCACAACTTCATTCTTACTCAATTTAACATTTTAATCAAATTTTTTTAGAAAAAGCAAATCCAGGACATGGGTTTCCTTCTTTCATCTGTCCAGATCAGATCAACAGGGACTCTCTGGCACTGATTGAGAGCTGCATCTGTGTGGTGTGTCTGGATGAGCCCAGCGGCCTGCAACCCAGTGACACCAACAGGGCCCTGTTGATGCTACATGGTGGAGGACATGAAAAGAACGGTGCAAACCGCTGGTATGACAAGTCAATGCAGGTAAGACGATATTGCAGGTGCTTCAGTTTTCCATGACTGTAAAATTTGGATAATCATTTAATCCCCATTTTCTCAGTTTGTTGTAGGCATGGATGGGATATGTGGAGTGGTGTGTGAGCATTCACCATTTGAAGGGATCGTTCTGGTGCAGTGCTGTGAATACATAATGAAATATATGTAAGTTAGCCCACTGTAGCAAGACAGGCTGCACACTGAATATGGTCATCTAAATGAATGCTGATGAGGCCAGAAGTGTCTGAAAGAAACGTGTTGTTGTTCTGAACAGAATGGAAAGTCCTTCCAAGATGGTCAAGTCCTCCAGCTATAGAGAGCTTCCTCCTCCAAGGAGGCTACGCTGGAAATGTAACCCACATATCCAAGGACTCTTAGCAGCATCTGCAGAGAGATTGCAGAGGCAAGACTAGCACAAACACACAACTACAATTATAAATAAGTACAGATTTTTTTGAGACTGGAAGTCACAAAAATCTACTGTTTTCTTCTTCAGGCTGGTGAATAATCTTGACATGAATGTTTTCAAATTCAAAGATTATGGGAAAGAATTTATCAAGCAGCAGAAGATGAGTCCAGATGCCTTCATACAAGTTGCCTTGCAGCTTGCATTTTTCAAGTAACAAATATTCAATGTGTGATATCATAAGCATATCTCTAATTGAACTGTTTGCCATCAAGGTGCAATTTCAAATCATGTCTGCCCTGCACTTAGATGCACTGGAAGGCTCGTGTCCACTTACGAGAGTGCATCAATTCGGCGTTTCCAAGAAGGTCGCGTAGATAACATTCGCTCAGCGACCGCCGAGGCCCTGGCCTTTGTAAAGTCTATGGCAGATGAGAGGGGAGCGTTCTCTGTGAGTCATTTTTCTCACTTCCGCTTTAATTACTAACTCCCACTTTACTGCTCATCGCGCCTCACTTATGAAACAGGTGCGACTGGCAACCTTGGCAAGGAAAAGTCAGTCAACCAGATGATCCCCCTGAAGATTTAGCGGATCTATGAAAAATGGCTGGCTTTGCTGCTGTCTCGATGCAACAAATGTCCTGTGTCCACTTTTTTTTTCATTGAATGACTTTTCTTCTCTGACAGGACTCAGAAAAGATGAAGCGACTGGGGGATGCAATTAAAGCCCAGACAAGTTATACAATTGCAGTGAGTATTAATCCAAAGTTCTCACCACACCAGCCAAGAAATGGTCGACATGTGCAATAAAGCATGCTATGTAATTAGCTTTAAAAGTACTGGTAGATTCTAGATTCTAGATTCGATATCTATAATGCACAGATGGAAATTCTACATTAATCTCCTCATCTAATTTTTGGTAAAAAAAAAAATTAGAACAAGTTTTACTTCCAAAATTCTTTTTTTTTTGGTTTTGCCCCAAAAATGACAGTAAGAGGCTGGTGAAAGCTTTGATGAGGCTCTGGTTGTGGCTCAGCTGTATTTCAAAGAACAGTGAGCCACATTTCTGGGATAAAGAAGTCCGTTTTAGTGAATGGATGTGGAAAAGTAACTATTCATAAAACCCTTAAATTGTCAAAAATATGTTTTTCAGGCGATTACAGGAATGGCGATAGACAATCACCTCCTTGGACTTCTGAGGATCGCAAAGGAGCTCAACATGGAAAAGCCAGAAATCTTTTGTGATGAGACATATCTGGCCAGTAACCACTTCATCCTCTCTACCAGTCAGGTACTACATAATCATATGCTATTAAAATATATATATAATTGATACCAGAAATACAAATCCTCTGCAGAACCTACACTCTTCAAGTTATACGTTTCCCTTTATCGGGACAGATGAAACACCAGATGTTCCATGGAGACAAAAAGAGAAATACAGATGTTTCTCTGCTTTTCCACAAACTAAGAATGAAAAAGAAAAAAATGATGTGTTAATATACCTGTAAAGCACAAATAAATCTGCTATTGTGTTTTCTGCAATTTGAGGATACTCGTGTGCATTTAATTCAAGTTAAGCCGCTGTGGAGTTTTTTAAGGGCAAATTTTCATTCAGTACCACACTCTATAACCAACAAAGACAATCAAGAACAATGAAGAGACCTCTTAAAGAGAATCACTAAACCATAAAGTAATTATTTTAAAGCAGTAATGGAGTCTGCAAATGTGCACGTGCCAATTTCCAAACTGCAGAAGCCTAATTAAAGATATTAGGTTTAAGGAGATGCAGAGGAGAGAGGGCAGTGGACTTTTTCACCACATCGTTTGTCACAACCTTAGAGACTGAGATGACGTCTGATGAATGGAGAACAAGTGTACTGGTAGCAGTTTTTAAAAACAAGAATTATGTGGACATCTATAATAACTACAGAGGGATAAAGCTGATGAACAACACCATAAATAAATGGGCAAGAGTTGTTGAAGCTAGGTTAATAAGAGAGAGCCCCTTCTTGTTTGCAGTGGTGATGGACAGGTTGACAGATGAGGTCAGGCAGGAGTGTCCATGGACTATAATATTCGCAGACAACATTGTGATGTGTAGTGTGAGCAGGGAGCAGGTGGAAGAGAGCCTGGAGAGGTGAAGGTATGCGCTTGAAAAGGAAAAGAAGCAGATGTTTGTGAATGAGACGGAGACAGGTGTATCAGTGAGGCTGCAAGGAGACATAGTTAAGGTAGACGAGTTTAAATACCTATATGGTCAACCCTCCAAACCAATGGACAGCCCACAAAAGAGATAGAGAAGGGATGTATGGGTGGGTGGGTGCAGATAGCAGCAACAGTGAAAGGGAAGGTTTACAAGACGGTAATAAGGCCTGCTATGGTGTTTTTAGTGAGATGGTAGATGATCCACTAACAGCTTAAAGAAGAAGAAAAGGAAGATGACAATGATGATGTTGTTTATCCAACCAAAACATTTTTTTTTGTTTTTGTTTCTTTGCTAGACTTCACCTGAATCTGACGTCCCCTGATAGTGAGTTTATTCTGTTAGACCATCTTTAGATTTAGCTTTTGCTTCCCTCAGAACATTTTCACCCCACAGTAGCAAATTAATCAGGTCTATTCCCGTCCTTTGGCAGCTTCACTGGCTTCCTGTAAAATATCACATTAATTTTAGGAATCTGCTTCTTACCTTTCTATGATGTCTTCAACTGTGTCCTTTAGTGTTTTAAAAGGCACCTATAAATAAAATGTAGTATTATTATGATGATGATTATAATTATGTGGTCTTGACTCCAGGTTCCTACCACTGTGGAAATGTTCTGCTGCTATGGCCCAGTAGTGCCCAACGGTTATGGCACCTGTTACAACCCACAGTCAGACCACATCATCTTCTGCATTTCTAGTTTCTGGGACAACACAGAGACTAGCTCGGTCGTTTTCGTTAAAGCCTTGAACGAGGGCCTGCTGGAAATCAGGGACTTGTGCAATAGAAGCAATGCTACAGCTAGCAAACTTGCTGTCTCCAGCCAGGGAGCCAGCCAGCCTCATAAATCAGGGAAGTAAGCCATACTGAGGGAGTACGCCCACTCAGCTGCTCCACTCACCACTGTTAGGCTTTAGCATTAGACTCAGTAGTTAAGATGCCTTCACATGTCTTTGTTGTCTGTGCAATAGTGTTACTTTCATAACAAAATTTAAAGCCTTAAAGTTCACATGTAACTGTATATAAAACATGTACATTTAAAAAAAAATTATATATATATATATATATATATGAAAACTAAAAGAAGAAACAAAAAGTTTTCTCTTGGATCTGTGTGGACAACAGAACGATTTTGGTCCAGCACTGATCCTGCTTGACTTGGTAGACTGACATTAACTGGTCTGCTGCCTTTAGGAAACTAAAGCCATGTCCGCTTTGTAGCACTGATCTGAGGGTCAATTCCTCAGTCAGTGAGAGATTCAGCCGAATGATCCTAGTGTATATTTTAGACTAGTAACATACTTTACATGGCAAAAAAAAATACCAACACTAAATAAAAGTCACTTATAACAATCATAACATCCTGTAAATGTGATTCTGCAAACCTCACTTGTTGTGTGCTGTAAGATTTAAATGTTCTAAAGTTAGTTTTTTTATTCTTCTGATGCCATCAGGTTGCCAAAGAGGCTGTGCAAATGTGAAGTCTGTGTGATGATGAACTTTAAGATGTTTATGTCAACGTGTGTGTGAATACCTTCAAACATAGAAAAGTGGCTGTAAGTGAGTTATGTGATATGGTTTCAGTGGCACATTCAAAGTTGTCTAGCTATAATGTATGTACTGTATTTAATAGCAATAGTTATATTATGTGTAAAGTGTTATAAACAGTGCCGCATTATAAGCAAGATACAGTCCACTAATGACTGAGGCATACCACTGTGTTCACTTATGTAAGTGCTTTTTATTTGCACTTGGAGGTAGAAGGAAGTTGATGTTAGCTACACTGTAGGTTCTCTGTGCAATAACACAAAATCAAGGGTATATGTGCAATTTGCCAAAACAGCTCATTAAATGCATGGAGCTTGTGTAATTTTAAATTAACTACAGTGACCATTTTTAATATTCAGAATAAAACAGAGTACGATTTCAGTTAATTCCGGTGATCTACATCATGCATGATGTTATAGCATTTAAATGTTCACTAAAACTGGGATGTAGATTTGTCTACACATATAAATTGTGAGTGGTTTTTTTTAATCTCGTGTGGTGGCTTGTGTTACAACGAAGCAAATCCATGGTTAATTAGTGGTGCGGTGTGTGAGAATATTAGTTGTGTGCAAATGACACATAGGATATGTATCTGTGTATCATCAGCCAAAGTGAATGTCACAATTTCCAAAACTATGACCAGAAAAATTACTAGGTGACACATCCATGTTTATTCTTAGAATAATAGCTGTATTTTTATATGTCTGTGTGGAAAGTCTTATAATATAGTGAAATATTGTTAAAGAGAATTTAAAAAATGCCTTAAAACTAAAGTCATGCAAGCTGTTTTCAATAATTTCAATAAATTGTTATAATCTATTGATGTTCAAAGCTTTGATGTTAATTTGATGTGTTTCCTCTTGGTGTTTGCTGTCTAATCTGGGTGATACATGTAAAAGAATATATTTGTAGCAAAGCAGCCTGTTTAATTAATGTTACACTCATCCATGATAACATTTTTATAAAAGTAATTAATGTGTAACATGTCTCTGGCAGATCAGACATGGTGTTTTATGAAGTGCAGTGAAAAGTCCAGTCTTCTTTATTTTGACAAGGAAAACAAAATGCTAATTTATTTTGAAAGGCAGTAGCAATATTTTGTTCACAGAAGAAAATACACGTAAAAGCTGTAATAAAACTGTCATGTAGTAAAACTGGAAACTATTCCATAAATAAAAATAACTTAAAACTAAAATCGCGTCAGTGTTTTATTTTTTATTTTTTTCTTAGAAATTTGATGCCGTGTCTTGCTAATTAATCAGGTTTTATGGCGGTTTTGATTTTTGTGAAGGAGACGCTCATGACTCATCGAGTGTCACCACTCACTGGCTAATCAGTGCATGCAGTCTGTTATTTTCTGCATGACTTTTTCAGTCTCTCACATCACTGTGGAGGAATTTTGACCTACACTAGTTCACAACGTTGCTTGAGTTCATTAAGGTTTGCGGGCATTTGTTTATGCAAAGCTACCACAGCATTTCAATGAGCTTGAGGTCTGGACTTTGAGTGGGCCATTACAACACCTTGATTCTTTTCATTTTCAAGCATTCTGTTATAGATTAGCTGCTATGGTGGGATCATTTCCCAGTTTGCCAAAGTTTTAGCTGACAGATGGTCTCACATTTGTATAATTTGTGAACAGTGGAGCTCATGGTCAATGACTGCAAGGTGCTCAGCTCCTGTGGCTGTAAACAAACCCAAAATCCTCACCCTTCCACCACCGTGTTGACAGTTGGTATGAGGTGTTTGTGCTAAAGTTCTGTGTTTGTGTTTCTTCATTTTGGTCTGATTTGTCCAAAGGACATTGCTCCAGAAGTCTTATGGCTTGTTGCATGCAGCTTTGCAAACCGAAGCCATGCTGCCTTTTTAGATAGAAGAGTCATTATCCTGGCATTGTTTTTTTTGTTTTTTTATTGTACTGTCACCCAATTTAAAATGTAAGGACTGTAGAGTATGATATGTAGCTCTTGGGTTTTTTGCAGTTTCACTGAGAAATGCATGGTTTGACTTTAAGTTGAATTTGCTGTCATTGGGTTAAAATACAGCTGAATGCCCCAGATTTGCAAAATGTCAACTTCGACTTTTTTGCTTTTAGAGGTGGTCACTCCTTCCAATGATCTATTAAACAACTGCATTTGATTAGCAATGCCTGGCTGCTACTTACCTTCTTAACTCCTATGGATGCAGTAATACAGTAAATTTCCTTTTTCACATGACTGGAGAACCTCAATTAAAAGAGAAAAGCCTTGAAATTCACAGAATTGTTTAAATGGGGTATCGTTTAACATATTCTTGAACTGCTAATTTAAACATTTACTTTGCACAGTTAATATGTTGCTATGCTGCTGTAACTGGGAATGGATACTGTCATCCATACCTGCCCTCCCCCTCATTTCTTTTCTGTTAATGTGACCACACTGCAAACTCGGAAACTGAGCCCTAAAATCCAATAAGTATGTCACGAATTGCTATAACATTAATTGATCATCTCGATTACTGATGCAGCTGTAGCTTTTTCAATCTTCCAAACATGCAATAAAATCTGTTTAATCAACAACCAAAATGCCTGGCACTAGACAGTCTAATAATTAAATATCAGATAACTAACTATTACTGTTCAGATGCTGTGAATGGTTTCAGGTCCAGTAGTCTTAACAGTTGAGCAAAACAGCCTCATCTTGAAGTAGAATGTCAGACAGACAAATACAAATGAGCTTACTTTAATTTCTGTTAGTGCAAAGCTAACATAGCTTTAAAGAAAACCCTAACAATGATGATTAGTCTCAATTACAGCTGTATGTAACTGGACTCATTTGCATGGGGTTTTCTGTTTGCAGCATTGCCACTTGAGTCACACGTTCTCAACAGATGGCCTAATTTCATTGGCATCAGATGAGGTCTTTAGGGAGAGAGACACATTTAATTCTCCATTGGTTAAACCACTGAACCAGGTCGACCAAGTGCCCATTTAGCAAAGCTTCCATGAACTGGTCCAATTAAATCTGGACTAAAAATTAGGCTAAAGAAAAATGTGGACTCATGTGGATGAAACAGCTCAATGTGTCAGTGGTAGCACACTCATAGCTGTCCAGTTCCACAATAATGCAAATCATCATCTCTGTATTCAGTGAAACAGTGAAAAATGTTTAATTGAATCAAAGCACCCAGGAATACAGGATACACTCTTGTGCCTCAAATGCCTCCAGGTTAATGTGGGATTTTCTGATGCTGCCTTTACTTTAGTCAAGCAAATATTCTATATCATGGATCAGCTGAAGAAATAAATTAGTTGCAAGCAACTTCTTTCTTGAAGTATTTACATCTAGCAAATACTACTATTGGTAGTAACACTATAGAACTAATCGGTCCGTGTCTTCTATCTTGCTAAGGGAAGGAGAAGTGTTTTCTGGTTTATTTTATTTATTTATTTATTTTAATGACAGCCAGTATCTGAGTTTCCATTTGACTGACCTCCTGCAGCCTGAGATGATGATCATCTGCAGTACAAACTGTGCCAAACCACTGAGGGGCTTTTAGTCTAAGTGGCACCCACCAGAGAAACGGGCAGAGCTGAGCTCCCATGTCTTTTTGGGTCTGCTTCTTCCACAGATAGGAGTTTCAATTTGGTCTCAGGAGTTCTTAACAAGTCTTCTTCAACAATCCACCCAACTTATCATTTTTATAATGGATTGCATTTATATTTATATATCAAAACACTTTACAATTCCACTATTCATTCACTGGTGGAGTAGCCACAGCTGACAGAACTGACTGACAGAAGCGAGGCTGCCATATCGCGCCATCGGTCCCTCTGGCCATCACCAGTAGGTGAAGTGTCTTGCCCAAGGACACAACGACCAAGACAGACAGAGCTGGGGATCGAACTGGCAACCTTCCGGTTAGAAGATTAGCTTCCCAACCCCCTGAACCACGGTCGCCCTATTTTATGGTCAAGGGGGAAACTGGACCCTATCCCAGCTGTCACAGGGTGAGAGGCAGGATACACCAAGGAAAGGTTGTCAGTCCAATTCAGGGTTAACACAAAGCGACAGCAAACCATTCCCGCTCACATTCCCAGAGAGAACCAGAGACAGGGATACAGGAAATTCTCTCTTGCTGTGAGAGAGCAACCTTTTCACACATATTGTATTTACACTGATCAAAATAATTAAAGGAAGACTTTTTTAATCAGAGTATAACATCAAGTCAATTCATTTTCTGGGATATTGATCTGGCCAGTTAAGTAGCAGAGGGGGTTGTTAATACGTTTCACCTGCTTTGGTGTTAATGACTTCATGGGGGCCTGAGAGCCTGAGCCCAGTGTCTAGTGGGCCCTGTGCTCACTGCCTGTTACCATTAAGCCTGGCCTTGGCATTTGCTATAGAATACCCAAATTAGCAAGTCCATCGGCACCCTGTGTTTTTCAAAAATGTTACAGATGTGACAGAGACTGGAGAACGTAATGCTGCCTGTAACGTCGTTCAGCATGACCAGAATGGTGGTGAGTTTGTGATGGTGTGGGGATATGATGCATGGAGGGAATGCATACAAGCACATGTATACAAACTACTGAGCACTATTTTGAGTTGCTGGAATTAAATTTTACCAAAATGAACTAGCTTGCCACGTCTTTAAATTCAGCCCTCTGTATTTTGATAATTTTCATTTCAAACAAACAATCTTTCATTCCGAATGCATTTTAGTATAGATATCTATTATCTTTTTTTCTTTTTTACATTGAAATCTGATGTGTTTCTTTAATTTTTTTGAGCAGTGTATAAAATATGGATACAGATGGATGTAACCCTCATGATGGTCTAAAAAGTGATGCACACTAAAATGCCACTGACCAGCACAAGGCTTAAAAACAGTCCGCTATCTGACATCACCCAGTTCCTACTAATGGTAAATGGACTTGTAATTTGGCAGTGCGTTTCTACTCTGAATCTCAAAGAGATTCAAGCAAGCACTTGTTGTGTCTAACATTCACACGCGCACTCCCAGTCTGATGAATGCACCACTTACAATAATCCTACAAATGTACTGTTTACACAGAGTGATTAAACAGGAATTTGTACTTGCATCTGACAGGCCAAAGCAGTGGCTTGACAAATAAAGTGCTTACAGAATAAGCATTGTTTGTAAAGAGCTCAGGACGCCAACTAATGCAATAACTTTTTTTTCCGTTATGTTTGTTGACATGACGTCATGAATTAACTGAGTGAGAATGCAGGTGTAAATTCTTCAACCTAAACGCTATATGGAATTATGCCTATATGCTTGCTTTCAATAAACTCTGAGCTGTTTATTGGCTGAATTTAGCTCCACAATAAGGGACAAACAGCTCAAAGGTCCAATATTGGCTGTCCAGCTCAAAGGTCTATTGACAGAACACTACGATTGGTTGTGAAAAGTGAGTGCTGATGGCAACCAGCGCTTTCACTTCATGAGGAGCAGCCTGTGACAAGACTTGGCGGTGAGATCAATGGCGGAAGCCCACCTGGAGATGGATGATGGGAGAACATTACCACTAATAAGCCTCTGCCACACTGCCGACAGAGTCAGGACCTTGCTTGCTAGCTGCTATCGACTAGAGAGGGAGAGTAGAGCAGAGCTGTCCATTCACATATCCTCTTTCCTGCTCGTGTGCTTGGCAGAGTACAAGAGAAATGAAAAGCAACTCTCTGTAACAGAGAAACACGAAGGCAAAGTAGGAGAAGAGTTCTTGAAAACTGAGAAAGTATTTTCAAATATTACTTCTTTAAGAGTGCAGAAGCACTGAGGATCACAAATCATGCAACAGTTATAATCACTAATCCCGGTGTACTGTGCTCATAATGAGGATCAGTAATTGGACATATGAAACATGTATATTTAAAAAAAAAAAGCTACAAGATTACATGACTCCATTCAGCAGCTAATTAGTTACTCTGAACCTGTCCTTTCACTGTTAATATTATCATCAGGTAATTCAGAAACCCAAGTACTCATGCAGCCTGCTTTGAAAATGAAAATGAGCTTGACATTTTCCCTCCAAAATGGGACAGGAAAGAAATGTCCTATTGTCTTGTGTCTCAAATATTGACATTTATGAGGGAATTCAAAGACATTACCACTGCCATTCTTACAATATTTCAATTAAGGCTGGGTTTATAGTTAGCTGTCTGTTTTCCCTCACAAAGGTATACTGATAATGGCCATACTGGCATTTATGGGGAAGCTGATCCCAGGGCAGGAGCTACATTTAGACATGTTCTTGAAGCCTAATTGGGTGAGAAGTGAGGTCCCATTAAATAATATGTCACAGAACAGTATGTGCCAAGAGCTGAAATGAACTACTTCCACAGTACCGGTCCCATTTAATGTAGATGTGAGAGGATCATTCACAGTAATTTCCAAACCTGGTGCATTTCAGCTTAGATTAAGCAGCTTTTTCAGAGAAGGAAAGACAACATTAAAAGCTAGGCGAAGGATTTGTTTCCATCAAATAAAGAACTAACTATTCATATTTTCTGACGGACTGCAGAATAACAGCAATAATTATTACTGAATGAAAATGTTGAAATGACTCCAGTCTTTATCACACACTTGAATTTCACTGTAGTAGAGCGGCTAACTTCAAGCTCTTCACTTCAGCAACTGTCAACAGTTTCTTCAGCTGTTGTGATAATGTTATAATGAGGCTCTGTTGGATGACAGCATGACACCCATTCATCTCAAAGCACACTGCCTCTAACTTATTTTCCTATTTACTCTGTTCAGCCCAGGTACTTGTTTTCTCATGGTTTCTAAACTATAATCCATCCCCAGACTGCACATTATCCAAGCCAGGCTACTGTAAACGTAGCACCTAAACAGTGTTGGCAACGTATGATTCATTTTGTGATTGGAAGATCAATAACCAATTTGAAGATGACCTGGTGGAGAGGATCAAGATTGCGAAGCTATGCTCCGATGTGCAGTGTAAATCTCGGCTGGTGGATGTGTGTCCAGGCCTGCCACAGGCTCCTGCTCCGGGGGAATGATTTATGCCTCGGCCCTGCGATGAGTCCAGCAGTGGTTGTACTTTCATCGAACAGGCGTGGCTAATTTGAGTGGCCTTGATAAAGGAGGTTTCTGTGTGAATAGTGGGGACGGTAAGTGTAAGGGTTTTACAGTTAGAAAAAGTGAAGAAAGTTGTGTGTCGGGGAGGAGGAAAAAACCTTAAGAGTCATTGAGCATTGCAGTCATCAGCATAATCATTACTATAAGCACCTCACAGCAATAAAGATGTCTCTATGTCTTTGAAACACTTGCATGCGCTTATTATATTTAAGGAGACAAACAAAAAGAAACAGAAAGTCTTAGTCCATGACTTGAGCAAGTTAAGAAGGTAAATGGTTGTGCCAGGCCATCATCTTAAGACCAGAGTCAATCATACACTAAAGCGCTGTGAAGAGACAAACGCTTAAATGCTCTCGTCACATCGAAGTAACAACCGCTCGTCTGACTGCACGACCTCCCAGTTCAGCATGAGAGCTGGTTGCATAAGTGCAAAATATGAATGGATCCAAGGCGACAGGAGGGAGAAAAGTTAGATGGAAGGAAGTCATTAGGAGAGCTGCACTCTCCTCACAAACCCTATCTCAGTAATGCAGAGAAATTTGCAAACTGGCCATGAGTTCTGAAGGAAATCTCATAACACTTGACAAGTGAAAATCGCCACCAGGCAGCTAATGGCTATGCTGTCAAGAGGGCAAATAAAAAGGCATGAGTTCGCATGCATGTAGGCTTTGTGGCTCTGGTCATGTGAGACATGTTTTCCAAAAAGGCAATTCTCTCATTCCCTAAATTCCCCCAACAGATCTACTTAGCTGCCAGGCCAGATGTGAGGTGCGGGGATCGTTGGCCTTAGGAAAAAGAGGTTGACTGAGGAGAAGAGCGGCGAAAAAAGGTGTGCTTCATTAAGTGCTCAAATCCCAGGTGGCCATTTGTCCCAGTAGCACTGTCCCTGTGGAGCAGAACTGTGTAGGGTGAAGAGGAGATGAACAGAGGCCCCCGTCAGCAGAAGCAGCATCCTCGAGCCCACAGCTGCCAATGCCTCCATCGGTCTCAAGACGTCAGTAACTAAACCACACACCACGAAGCAGGGCTCGCTCCCTGACCGCTGCCAATTACAGTGACCCATTAAGAAAAACAACTGCTGCTTCAGCAGATGGAAGAAAATAAATGTTTATTTGCCTGTTCTGTGAAAGAGGAGTGTAAACTTATTTTGAACCTCTCATCTAACTGAACTTTACTTTCTTATTTTCACGTAACATTTCAGTTCTTAACATGCCAGAGGGTGTTTTAAAGGGCCATTTTACCAACCTGACTTAACAGCATTGTCCAGGAATGTACATCTGAAAAAGCAGTTTCATTGATGTTTTTTTTTTTTTTTTCAGAAATTATGGTACAGTTATTGAAAAGAAATCCACACACCTTGTTGTGTGCAATTTGAAGCAGGAAGTATTTTCTTTTGCAGAAGCATGAAGTTAACTGACATAAGGGGGACACCGGTCATGCACTACCATGAGCCTCTCATCATGGGTAGGTGCATACTTTCTTCTGTCATTCTGTAGAAATAAAAAAGTCCTATATGAAGGGGCTCAAGGCTTGTGGACTTTTCTGATTATCCAGGTCCAGATCCAGGTTTTCCGGAAAGGCAGAGCAAGTATTCTTATATTCATGAAAAGCCAGATATCTCTACCACACATAGATCACCAAAATTAGATAATTAAGGCCAGATTTTGAGAAGGAAAAAAGATTTTAAGGTGAATTCTAAGAAAAAAAACTTTGTAGTGTTATTTTAACATGTACCGGTATTGTTGTTTATTAAATTATTTTTTTTTCATCTTTCCTATTAAGAAAGATGAACTGTTACCGATGTTTCTGTGTGTGACCTTATCATAAATATAGTTTATGCTATATCAACAAAGACCATACATTCCCATTAGTTTCTATCCAAATCAGCAAAATAAGTACTGTGGATATAAGCTAATTTCATCAGCCTTTACAAAGCTACATTTACCTGATACCTGGAATGTTGGTAGAAGTAGTTTTTATTTTAATCCACGAACCTAACTAGCAGAAAGGAATTTAGATTTTTGTTTATCATTCTTCCCCTACTGGTAAAGCAAATATCACAACTGAAATACAGACAATACCATAGGGAATGCACATACTGTGATCAACGAACACATTATGCAACATAGTTCACAGGGGACTTCCCTGTGATATAAACTTAATCCAACCATGAAGAGTTCTTATGAGAAATAAGATTAAAAACTTTACAGACGGCACAGCTGTGAAATAATGCCGCGTGACCTCTTTTCACAGATACAGCTTAAGTGTTTCCTGTACATTCTTGGGCTCATTTGTGTCTATTTACTTCCACGGGGCCGTGAAGGCACATGAAGGAGGTGCTGAGAAGGCGAGTCAGCGTCGCAAAGTAATGGTCCCGAGGTAAATGAGCAGCTGCAGCTTGCAATATCTGGTGACACAGAGAATCCCTTTGCCGAGTCTCTCTCACAAGAGAAGGGCTCATCTTAAATCATCCTCTGATTTCTACAAGCAGCGCAACAATATCTCACTCCAAAGACCGAAGCTGCGGCTTTTTATGGGTGCTCAGGTAATTGAGCAGCAACAGCAGAAAAGATCTCATTCACTTATGCGTGAAGGAAGTGTATCTAAACTAAATGACTGGTGAACTGAAATGGGGATCCCACTCTCCATCTCTTTGTCGCCTTTTAGGAATATGTCAATAAGATGTGTTTGTGAACTTGCAGTGTTTGGCACTGGAGCGATGGCGTTATCTGGGCTACATGTGTCCTGGTGTAAATAAGCTTGTCAGTTTAGCCACAGGTTCATATGTAATAGAGGACAGGGCTGAGGGATGACGGTAGTGCTGCTTTATAGCTCCTCAAGCCACACTTGTCAAGGGAAGTGGCCTACAAGACAGCTCAGATAGGCACAACAAATAGGCTTTGTGTCTGTAGTTTACAATTACCCAACACTGAGATAAACTATAAGGCGACTGACTCAGAAATATATGCTAGCAAAGATTCACCGTTGCTTATGCCAGACAGAAGCCAAACATCATAAAATTTTACAACACTGACAGCTATGCAAAGAAAAAATAAGAGAATAAGGATTTTATATTATGGTCGCATGAAAAAGAACGAGAAAAAACTGCCAACATTTGTAAATCTATCCACTTTTTTTCTTTTGTGATGCGCTTTAATATATCATATTAACCTCATGTTAAGAACTCAGTCATGAATAATCTTAAGCAGAGAGGAAAGATAAAATAGTCTTTTTCAATTAGAAGCCATAAATCCCCTGAGTTATCTGAGGTAGCTGCTAGATGTTATTATGTTTCATTTACTATGTGTTGATTAAAAAAACATGTCTCCTAAAGGACCGGGGGGCTTTAAAAAGGCCAAGCAGGAAATTACATTTTAACCAGGAAATCCTCAACTCTCGCCCTGTGGGAACAAAGACAAGTACTACATTTGGTTTCTTAATTTATCTGTGACTAACAGTCAGCTATGCATTTCTTGTCCTACATCCAGCAAAGGGACCACTGCATTGTGTGCTGCCACCCTAACAGTGACAGTTTTGTAACAAGCCCAGTGCACAGCAGAGCCTTGGGGTTCACTCTGCCAAAGCTACTCTGAAAAGCCCTGAAAGCGCTTTCAGACAACTCCCTTCACTCAACGGACAGACAGAAACAGAGTCAACATGCGACACGTGACGGGTCCTTGCCTCGAGTCACCACGCAGTGCTATTCTCCATGGTCCCCACCCTGTCAAAGACCCATCACATACATGCACAAAACAACATATCAAGCATTTTATGGGATACGTTAAAGGAAAAATTGCAGCTATGGCTTTCTATTGAATGTTTAACTGTTTGAAAGTTAATCTCAGTATTGAAAAAATGTAAAACTGCAGGTTTGTCCGATAAACAGTGAAAAACTGTAAAGATCTTCAATTTGCAGTGCAACATATCCTCATGTTTAAATTAGAACCCACCATATTTTGATTCATTATCTACGTCTTAGTGAGTAAAGTCTACTTAAACTTATTTTTGTTACTTTGTTTTCTCCCCAGTGACCGTGTGTTGGAATCTAATCATATCCTGAAAATGATCAAGGCCAAAAGCCAGGAAAATGTCTCCTTTGAAATGTTTGGGAAGCATCTGCCTCCGGCACCTTTGAAACCCCGATAGAGACATCTGTCTGATGCGGTAACATGCCCAAAGTACCCGAAGATCAACACTGACATGTATATCAATACATTTCACTTGAACGTGTGGCTTTTTTCAAATAATACAGTAATTTGAAATATTTTTAAAGCCTATTTTAAAGGTGTGTTTCATATTCCCTAATAAGATTCACTGCTTTGAAATTTTTGCCAGGGAACGAAATATGTTTTTCTCTTTCTGAAATTATGATTGGTCTTGTGCGGATATGGAACAGATGGTGTTATCTACCTCACGGGTGAGTGGAGCAACAAGTGTGCAATTAAAGGCCCGAGGAACTACTTCATTCAAAAACACAAACTCCAGAAAGCAAACCAGCACAACTTTAAAAAAAAAAAAGAAGAAGAAGACAACTTCCTGCATGGTGCATTTAGAGAGTTAAATTTGATGTAGTGAATCCAAATGCATGGCAAAAATGGAAAATCAGCAAACATGGGCACTAATGAACAGTTCATGCAATTTTATGTGGTCAGCACTTTGCAGGTTCTCTCAGTTTTATACACTCACATTTGAATGTGCTCTTTCTTCTGCAAAGGACTATCCAGCAGATTTTTAAGAACTCTGACACTGAATTCAATAGAAATGCTAGGAAGCTAACACATGCATTTTCTCCCATATACAATTATGGCCAGAAGAACTGCTCTTTTTCCAGTGTGGAATGATTGTACAGCAAATGTCTTTAATGAGGTTTAAAAAAAAAGAAATGCTCGCAAAACACAAATTGAAGCCAACATATTCCTACTCCTGCATGCCAGAAGCGATGGCCTTCCTTCATCTTTCATTGAAGCCGAGTCAGTATCAATCACATGACACTCCAGTGACAAATAGGCAATCAAATAACACAAGGAGCAAAAAATTATTTCACTCACTCACTCCTTGACCTTACAGAACGAGCAGTCAGTTTAGGTATTACTGCTGGCTATCAATTAAAATTGATTTTTCTTTTGGATCAATTGCTGTGTAAACATTTAAACAAAAATGGTCATAGAAAGCTGTCACTAATAAATAAAAACTGTTTAAATGGATTTATCCACTACCTCCACGCTCTATACAACAGCCCATATTTATTTTGGCTGCTGGCTGTTTAGGCCAAATAAAAGACAATGCAAGCAAATTTTCTGGGCAGCAAAGGAACTGCCTTTGGACGAGGAACCATCTCAGCATGTGTAGAGCCGGAGGAGAGACAAAATTACCATCAAACGATGGCAACTATGCCACTGCTGAGGCACCACACAGGACGCAGAAGAAGTAGTCAAACATTTAGGTCACACTGAGTTCAAACACACACACACACACACACACACACACACACACACACACACACACACACACACACACACACACACACATACACAGATACAGCTGTGTGAGAGGGCATTTACAGATACAGCTGTGAATCATGATGGCACAAATCTGATTAAAGGGCAAAGCAGTCTGAAATTTGTTAGGTATATTTGTTCATCTGCTCTCTAACACAAATATCACATGGAAACAACTCAGTGCATTTTGACATTTAGAAATGATCAAGATAACCTGCTCAAGTTCAAAGTAAGCATCAGAATGTGGCAGAAAGGTGATTTTTGTGACTCTGAATATAACAAGTTTGTTGGTGCCAGTGAGAGTCAGCCACGTCGAGGAATTAGTGGTTTTATTAAGTCCAATATGGCAGAAAAATATCAAGCAATATGTGTATGGTGTCATGTGAGAAACCTCAATAAAAGATTAGAAAGTGTTGTCTGGTTTAATAACTTGTTTCTGCTAAAACGTTCAGGCCAGGTCAGATATGTTGGCATAAACAACATGAAATCGTGAATCCATCCTGCCTTGTATCAGTGGTTTAAAGCAGTTTCTTGTACATGAAAATGAGTTCACTGCACTCAAATGGAGTAACCAGATCTGAATCCAGTAGAGTTCTTTTGGGATGTGGTCAAACTGGAGATTCCCATCATGGATTATGGAGCAACTGTGTGACGCTATTAATTCAGTTCAATTCAGTTCATGCAGCAGCAAATCACTACAACAGTCGGAGGAAACCTCAACAATTATACAACCCCTTTGAGCAAGCACTTGGTAACAGTGGGAAGGAAAAAATCCCTTTAAAGAGGAAGACCTGTTAAAAGGGCGTTTTAACAGGTCTTCTAATACTAGATTGGAGTCCAAGCTAATATTTGCAAGGTGTAAGTAATAAAGTGTATATCTAAACTTTAAAACAAACAAACTACCACTGCATTACACTTCAGTAAGAAAATTTCCCACTTTTCTCTAATTAAATAAAACAAACCAAAATGGAAGCTAATGCACAATTTATTTCAGCTGCTGTTCTGCCAGTGCATCCCTAAATGACACATCTCGTATTTCTTCTCATTTACCTTTGACTTTTGTCGTAGTAAGTGCAACAAGGGACAAAAATGTCCTGCACATAAAGCGGGACAACCTGGTCACTCTAAACTTAGCTGACTGTGTCCCGCACCAGCAATGTAGCTACTTTAATAGGATGTACCTGCGTTAAAGATCTTGCTAAAGAACATTGTGCAATAAAAACTGCAGCGCGGAGATTAATTAGAGCACGCTCAGAGCTCTTTGATGTCTAAATATTTAATTATAAAGAGGTCATTTCTTTAAAAGTTCAGTCATTCAGTTTTAAAATGAACTGCTTATATGCACAATGAAGACAAATTAGGACATACAAATCCCCCAGTTTGATTCTACATAGGCTGACCTTGGGTGAAGTTTTAGGTTAGTACGCTTAGTTCTGTCTATTTCGGTGTTAGCAGTGACTATTTTTACATATATTAACCATCAATGCTACTACCAATACTGTAAAAAACACAACCTATTTTCCTAGATCAGAATCATTTGCAAATTAGCTGCATGCCATTAGAACTCAATTCCCCAGGTGTATTTGCAACATTCATCCTTTTTTTCCCCCATAAGGACTTTACCATGGAAAAGGACACAGTATGAATAATTAGCAAAAGGCTGCTCGTGACAGCGAATCCTATTTTGGTTTTATGTCTTCAGTCCAAACAAATACAAGCCGCAGCTCCCAGGGTTTCATCAAACATATCAATATTCAGCTGATAATACCTTTAATCTGTGGCCAAGAAAACCTTGCATAACTCCTCAAAATGCTACAGGGAGTTTCCACTAATGATCAAAAATGATGAGGAAATATGAAGTAAATAGCTTATAATTAATTTTAATAGGCCTCCCAATTTATAATACAGCACCCTACATTATCCAAGCTGACCCCCTTGGATGGAAACAAAACACAAGTGGATGTTTTTTTATTTTTCAAACTTCAAAACGAATTTATTAATGGGCTGTTTAATGTGTTGTCTTTGTTGTCTGGGCTGCATTGATGATTCGGTCATAATCATCAAATAAGATGGCTTTACATTAGTACGCCATGTAGTCTATTTTTACAGTGCATGTGTAATTATTTCTGCTAACTCGCCTTATTTAACATATGAAACATAAACTTAAATTTGAGTTTGTTTTATTATCATACTGCTGATAATTTCCTCCTAATGATGCAAACAAGCCCCATCCAACCATTCACGTACACAGTTCCACAAGTGCCTTTTGTGATGCCTACGCACATTTAATGTCACAATCACATTGTGATGGATGTATCGGGTCAACTCGGGGTTCAGTACCTTACCCAAAGATACTTCAACATGTACACTAGAGGAGACAGGGATCAAACCACCAACCTTAATAGGTGACATGATTTAACTCCTGAGCCACATCTGCCTTAATTAATAAACATAATAACCATCCACCCATCCATTCATTCACTTCTTATCCCGTTCAGCCACCACTGGACAGGTGGTCAGGATATGGTAGACGATTCTCGAGGACAGCTTTTTCAATGATAAACTTCCTGAGTACCGCACTTGGAGCCTAGCGCAAAGCCTGGAAAAAACGTACACTGCTGGAAACTTTGTTAATAATTACTTTGTTAACAGTGCAGTCACCATGGGGAAAAATACCCCAAGTGGCACAGGAAACCTTTTTCCAAAGTCCAAATTTATTTACTCAAAAAGCTTTTTTAATAGTCTAGTGGTTTTTATTTGGATCAGCCTGCTACAAAAGAATCACCTTTTACTCCAATGCCAACTTTTGTTTCTCTTTGAAGCACTAAAGGGGCCGATCTTTTGTAATTTAGCTTTAGAGATGTGTACATTTGTCTGCACTAAATTTCATCACAATCCATTTACAATTTTTTTTTAGAATTTAGCATTAAAGCAAAAGTGGGTTCCCATATTAATTAGGATTAATCACTGAATTTATGTACACAGTGTCTTGCTCGATGTCTAAAACAGCAAAAGATATTCTACATACTATAAAATAAATAACCAGTGGAAGCAAGCTGAAGAGCTAACAGAATATAAGCATACACAACAGAAAATTACTTTAAAGGACCCACTCCATACTGAGATCAATCTCGAAACTCCATTATTAATAGGACTTTTCATTACCAGACTGCATTACAGAGATGTTTAGAAGACTAAACACAGGGCATGTTTGTGACTTTCTGACAGATGGCAGGCTAAAGGTCGAAAACACACATGAGGCTCACTGTAGAGGGATCAGTCCAGTAGGATACCCCTGTGTGTCTATGGTGGAACCCCTCTGGAGAGATGCCACCAAAGGCTTTTTTGAAGCCAGCAAGGTACAAAGAGAGACCCCCTGCTTCAGGCCCTGATTCTATAAAGGCAGACAGCACCAAGCTTAGAGGCACCTACATATCTCTCATTTACTTACAAGCTCCCATGAATCCATTCAGCAAACAAAACTAAATTAACATTCAACAAAAAAAAATATCATATAGTACTGTGCAAAATTCTTGAGCAGATTGTAATTTATGTTTTACTTACAAATGAGTCAGGCTTTCTTGGGACAGTTGCTGCTTTTTCACTCATTTTCAGTGCAGTCTTTGTACCTGACAATTTTCAGAAGAATTTATTTTCATTTATTGAACAACTTGGCAATCATCTATACATCCTTGAAGCTGAAAAAGACACCTAACTCAAGGGATAAACCAGTGTTGTGTCTCCACACAACAGACAACTTAGCAAAGAACCAATTTTATATTGTACTGAATCCTCAGTAGAGCTTTGTTACTAGCAACGTGTCACAAAAAACACAATTTGTTGCCCTTTCTTTTGTTGACTTTATTAAAAATGCCAGTTGTAAATGAGTATTTAGCCCCAAATAGCTATTAACAGAAATATTGCAATGTTTGCAAAGGTAATTTTGAGGTTTTGAGGATCTTGTCAAACTCAATGGAATTGTAAATACTGAAAGGTACCATTAGATTTTGATCCACCATGCATCTCCAGCACACTCCCAATGCGGTTTAAGCATACCTGGACAGAAAACACTGGAACACTATCAGTCATGAATTAGTCTCCTTAAAGCCTGGTACTCAGCATTATTGAATCAGTGTGGGGTCATTTTGAAGAGAACAGAACTAAAGCCAGCCAACAAGCAAAGAAGAGCCATAAATGTGGTTCAATAAGACTGGAGAACTATTCCTGAAGACTACTTTTCTAAAAGGGTTCAGGCTGATTTTGAAAAATAAGGTGGTCCTACCAAATATTGCCTTTCAAACTCACTTTTCCTAGCAAAATAAAGAAATGACAGGGGGCTCTAGATTTTTTTTTCACAATAGTGCATATAGACCTCTGCAGACTGGCCAATCTATAAATTGAAAGATAACAACTTTTGCGTTTGAATAAATGATGGTCAAATGTGAAATAAAACATCATCTATTTCATTGAAGTACACAATTACAGCTTGAGCCCATGCTTTAGTTACCATTAAAGGATAAAACTGTATCAATGTCAGACTGCTAATGGTGTTAATCAGCTTTTATTTAACACAAATTGGCTTAAATACATAATTGTAATAAAGACCCATGGAAATCCATGAAAGCTAAACACATTGTGCCAAAGATCTACCTGCAGAAACTTCGGTCAGCCAGCTTCTTGACGCAAAAGAAGCTGCATTTTGTATAACAGGCAGACGAATCACACAGATTCCCACTACCTGACTCCCAGATCTGACTGGATGCTCTATGATCTACTCTTCACTTAATGAGGTGTCATGTGCAGTTTATATAAAAGGTGTGACCTTATTAAACTGTGAAGGAAAGGATGAAGCAATAGTTGGGGACAGATAAATGGTAAGGCTGTGTAGAAAGTCATTTTGCTATAACATCTGTGGGACAAGGAACCATCATTCATCAAGTCAGAGATGAGATTTGTGGCTCAATTTAAATTGTGCTGTTGATTTTTAATGTAACCTTTTTTAATTCTTTGAAAAACAAAATTTGCCAAGAATATTTATTTTAATTCTAGTGATGTTATATAAAAATTAAAAAGGCAAAGAAAACTGTTTTACATTGAAATGAATGGAAGACGCAAACACTTATTTTTTAATATCTTAATTGCAATCACAAACAGAGAAACACCCACAACAATGTAATCTGAATGGATCCATTTTCAATGCCTGCAAATAAATAAACACAGAAGTTAAGCGATTATTGCTGAGAAATAGGCTGCTCTTTAAATCAAACCACTTTTCTGGGACCGCAAGCTTTCCAACACACAATTCTTATTACTCTTTTCCTCTAACTTGATTTCTGACAGCCAATTCAATTAGGCTGGATATGTGCTGGTGTAAAAAATAGGCAACATGACAAACTGAGAAGATGGATGGCAACCTTTGCTTCACCATTAAAATCACAATCGCGTCACACTGAAGCTCAATCTACTGCAGTATTACCAGCTACAGCCAAATGAACACATCTTGGAGTACAGTGCCAGACGCGGCCATAACTAACCACCCCCTGCCTTTTTTAAAGGGTATGCATGCTAGACCTTCATTATCATTTTTATCAGCCTGTGGTTAAAACCACATCTGGTACATCCACCATCATATGAACAAAAGAAAATAGATTTTGTTAAAAAAGCAAAGGAACTGAAAATATTTTATTCATTTAATGTTCATTTTTTAAAGGCAAATCACGGTGACTCATTTTTAAGGGTCAGCGAAGGGTTAATGGCAGTCAGTGGGTGCGTGTTGTCTGGCTGAACCCATGTTGGAGTCATCAGGCGCCAGGGAGGAGTTGACCTGCTGGTAGATGAAGGAATAGAGGCTGACGTCAGGGCGTCGACCAAGGCAGTTCTTGCACTCTGAGCTGTAATACTGCCCCAAGAGATCATACGCCTTTCCTGTAACAAGACAAGGAGATATTGTCTAATCTTCATATTAGACTGAAATATAGGATGGAAATTTCATGGTTCATGAGATCATATTATTTTCCAAAACTCATAACAAAAAATAATTGGATTATTACAGCTGGTAAAAATAATAAAAATTTTCTAAGTAAATATGTTTCGAAAGGTGCTATTGTAATGAAATTCTCACCAGATGTCGGCAACAACCCATCCAATCCAGACATTCAAAGAAATCAAACCATAGATGTAACATAATTATGTTACATAATGAAGTGACACGAGAAAAAGTATCGAACATGCAAAAGCCTGATCGTGATGACAGCTTGAAGACGCCTCCTGTATGGAGAAACTAGTCACATGCCACGGCCATTCTTTCACACAGTCTTCAACTCCTGAAGGTTTCGTGGGCCCCTTCTATGAACTCTGAGCTTTAGTGCTTTCCATAGAGCTTTATGTGCTTTCTCCAAAACCAACTGAAAGTTTCCTTGGATGTTTCCATTGTCTTTTGGTAGATGGCAACAGATTTTTAGCAAAAATATCCCCAGTTTTTCCATTCATCCTTCCTTTTTGTAGCTCTCCACAAGTCAGTCAACTCCATTGTTCCTGAACAATTCTTCTGATAATTATTTTCACTCCTCTGTCTGAAATCTTGTGGGGAGCACCTGGTCATGGCCAGTTTATGATGAAATTATCTTCTTTCCACTTCTGGATTGTGGCCCCAACAGTGTTCACTGGAAAATTCAGTAGCTTAAAAATTCTTCGGTAACCAATATCATGAGTATGTTTTACAACAATAAGGCTGCAAAGGTCTTGATAAAGCGCACTGATTTTACCCATCATGAAATGTTTCTTGTGTGACACCATGGTAACGAGATACCTTTTTATAGGCCATCGGTTGGGAACCAAACCAGTTGATATTAATTTGCACAAAGTGGCAGGATTGCTTTCTGATTACTGATAGATGTCAGCTGGTGTCCTCTCTTCCCATGCCTTTTCGCACCTCCCTTTCTTCACGTGTTCAGTACCATTTCTGTGTCACTTCTCATTGTTACATATAATTTATGGACATCTATGGTTTGATTTCTTTGCATGTATGGACTGGATTGGTTATTACAGACATCTGGTGAGAATTTAATGTCAATAGCACCTTTAAAACTTATATTACTTATATTTACTTAGAAAATTGGTGGCGTGTTCAATACATATTATCTGTATTTACTTTATTTCTTTAATTGCATCTTTGACAATTTAAAAATGTTGAATGTAAAAGTGCAAAAAGTTTCATAAAAACAAGAAGCTGGCATGATGCCTGGGCTGTTCCCCTTACCAACACTGATATTTTTCTGAATGAGGAAAGAGTGCATGTTGTGGACATCTGTCATGAGCTGGCTGTCACCAAAGGTGAAGTAGGCTACGTCTCGGCCCGCCTCAGCAGCTGCCAGCATCTGGAGCAGAGCTGGAGGAAAAGAAGGCAGTGATGAGCCTCAATAGTGTATGTGACACAAAATATGTTTCAATGCAGTATATCAACTAAACTGGACTTTAAAAAAAATTTTATTTATAGTTCGAAAGGAAAATAACTGAGTATTCAAGTATATTAAGGATTCAAGCAAATGCTTGAAAGGAAAATATAGAAGCTAAAAACAATTTGAACATTCTTTTGAAGAGTTTTCCACACACGTTCATAGATTCAGTTGCAAAAACAAAACAAAGACAAATAAAACAGAGGTCTGAAAAGTCATCCAATAGCTTTTGTTTAAAACTGAGAAGTATCAGCTTCTGTAGCCTACAGCAAAAGGTAAGTTATCTGGGGAACTGGTCTCACCCCTACTGAGTATGCTGGATTAGTTACAAAGGGAGTCCAGGTCTGGCCCCGGTGAGCTGTGAATATTTTAAGAGACCGGAAATGTGTCTACTGATTAATGAATGTTAGTACACTGCCAAGTTAATGAGCAAAACTGAATCAACATTTTCACAGGATTTCTGAGCTGAATCTCTTCATTTCAGCTGTTTCTCTCCCCTTCTCCTTTCAACTCTTTCCTCAAAAATTATCCAGCAATTAAAAAAAAGGGGGTCTATGCGATGCTACAGACAATAAATCGAGGCAGAGAACAGCATCTGAATTACAGAGCTCTTCCCTGGAGGCACATCATTAAGCAGACAGTAGTGATAGTGCCTATAACGGACTGTACCTTGCTACAGCTAATTAATAAATGGATGGATGTATACTTTGTAAGCACAAGGTCTCCAAGTCAGATAGTAAGTGAGAAGCAGAGCTATTACTGCAAATTGTTGGCAAAAAGGAGCTCCCTTTGCTGTGACAGTGATACAAGGCACAGACAGAAAGCTGCAACAGATTGATGGACTCAAGCAGGCGATCAATTTCTCTATTAATGAAACATATTAACTTTGTCATTTGATCAATAGAAGGAAGCCAACGAACAGGCCTTAAGTAAATGAACGCATTCCCAGAAGACAAATGGAGCTCACACTGATCTGCTGGAGCTTTTCTATCTAAAATACATTCTGTTATATCGAGGAAGAGACTCCAATTAGACTGCCAAGTGCACAAAGATTACAGGAGCCCATTTCGCCACGAGATCCTCTGACGGCAGTGTTACGTCAGTGCTTACCTTTCAGACGTGTGTCACCTCCGAAAACCCCACAGCCCCAGTTTCCTGTCGCAACTGCTGAAAGGTTCTGACTTTTTTCTTCAGGGCATGCAAAGCCACAGTAAGCCTACACAAAGACAGCAGAAAATTAGAAATGCAATCATTTAATGTAATTATATTGTAAGCAACACGAAAGGACGGATTCATTTTGCCTTGTATCAATGGTTCAGGCTGCTGATGGTGGTCCTGTAATTTATGGGGGATATTTTTTGGCCCCAAATGAGCATTGCTTCAACACCACAGCCTACCTCAGTGTTTCTGGATTGCAGTGGCAGGATGTGGTTTGTGGCTTGGCTGTAGGGTTCAATACTGAGTACATGTCCATCCATTTCTGATCACAGTATACACATCTTTTGATAGCTTCTTCCAGCAGGATAACATGCCATGTAAAGAAGCTCAAATAATCTCAAACTGGTCTCTTGAACATGACCATGAGTTCACTGTTCTTCAAAATCCACAGTCACCAGATCCTAGTCCGAAAGGGCAACATTGGGATTTGATTAAATGGGATCTTAACATCACGGATGTACAGCTAAAAAATAAACAGCAACTTTGTGATACTATTGTGTCAACATGGACCAAAGTCTCTGATAAATTTTTCCACAACCTTGTTGAATCTATGCCATGGCCAACTGAGGCAGTTAAACCCAGTACAAGCATGGTACACCTAACGAAGTGGTAAAATAGTGTAATTGTCCAGCTGTGATGTAAGTGAAATGGTTTGACTACAAAAAGTAATTGAATATTTGTTTTGTAATAACAATCATGCTGCTGACAGGCCATGAAAAATAAGGTTTGGTTGACTAGGCTGAACATGTCTTTTTAACACGATGTCATTTAGCATCATTGTTCCACTTCATGGCTATTCACTCAATGTTATCGATTCGTTTGACTAAACCCATGTGTTATAACCAAAAACATATGAAATCACATGTTGGGTGGGTTGTAAGTGACATGGCAAATTATTTGCAAAAGGTTGTTACATGAGATATCTGCAGGGGACTCTTAACATTAATGATGTATACTGAAAACGAATTGTAAGTGCCCGTCCTCCAACTGACCAGTCATAAATTCTTCCTGTGAAAGGGCAGATATGACAGTTAACTGAACAATAGTCGAACTGGGATTGATCTTCATGTTGGTCCATTTTTTAAATCCTTGTCAGAGCTGTCAAACCCCTCCATGATTTCTGACAGCAGACCTGACAACATCAACATCTTGATTTTCTATTACAAATAGATATGACAACCATGGGAAGATTACACATAACAAAGGACTTTTGTTTTTGTTTTTTGTGTCTTTAACATGATGCAAATGTGCTAACGGTGATTAATTGCACTAAGGTTAATTATGCTTATTAGAATTCATGCTGGGCCTAATGGACAGTGTAATGAATATGATTATGTTTATTCTTTACAAATACAGCAATCTATCAGTACGTATTACATGCATATGGCACGTCATAATTCATCTATTTAGCCTGAGAAAAGTAAACACAAGTCAATATCAACTCAGGTGACATTTGTGATGAGACTTTTTTCCCCCATTCGCAACCAAATGGCTTCAGACCATTAAAACAATGCAAATCAAAATTCTAAAATGAAATTACTTCAGTGGCAGTGATAGAAGTTCCCTACAGATTCACCATCATGAATACAAATTTGTAAAAAATTAACCGAGAATTTAGAAATTAAGAGTAGATTTTTTTAAAACCTAGCTGCTCTATAGTGTAGTGGTTAACAAAGTCACTTGGCAGGCTAGGCTGCTACACATATCCCTCTGCATGCAGTGTAAAAATTTGCCAAATCAAAACGTACAGTGCTGCCCTTAAAAAGGGGGGGAAAAAGTATATTTTCAGCAGCACTCACTATGTATGACAATTTTCTTTTTTTTCTATCTAAACAGGTGTGAAGCATAAGACAAATTATAGACTGGATATAAAAGATGGCTGCACCTACTATGACATAACCAACTGGTTTGTGGATTACATCTGTGAAGTTTAGTTATCTGTTGTTTAGCTATTGTTTTAACTGCATCTGGGTATTGCAGTGGCTTGGCTGTGGGGTTCTATGTGTTTCAATTCAATTGATTTCAGTTCATATAGTGTCAAATTCCAGCAACAGTAAACTCAAGAATTGGAGGGAGGGGTGGAGCAGGCACACCTGATAATTATTCTCTCTCCTCATGTAGCCGGTGCAGGGCCAGAGGAGATGACAGAGATGAAGCACAAAGTCATTAACGCTTACCGGAGTGAATCTACTACAAGGATAGAACTGGCGAGTTAACAGTCAGCACACAATAGGTATGAAGGTGCAGCCATTATTCACTATGATAATAAATGGGATGTTAATACTGGCTAATATGAGACAGCCTTACAACAAAACCAACCTGGCATGCAAAGAGACCACATCCCTTATTATACTAAATTTAGGCCTTTAAAGATGTGTGCTATGGTAAAATTCTTCATAGGAAGTTGTAAACATAATTCTTTCTGCTGCAAAGCTGTCCATGAAGTCTGTGAGGACTCACTTTTGGAGCTAGCTATAAGTGACCACACCGAACTCCGAGATTTATGGTCCTAATTTCAACAATTTTGGGCAAATACTTTACTCAACTCATCGTAACATACAGAGCGAAGAAAAACAACTGCAAAAAATAACACAAAATAAGGAGTGAAACAAAAGTAAAAGACAACCTTGTTAAGTTCTCGGTTGAGTCGATCTGGTTGAAATTGTTCAAGAAAGTTCCTGAACTGCAGCGCATCGATGGCCACAATCGTAGTGCATCTTCTCTGCCAGCCATCACTGAAAATGAAATAAAAATTCAATCAAAGAAATGGTTTTGAAATGTTTTAGTGGAACAAAATGCTGCCCTGAGTCAGAAAAGACAAGGCAATCCATCCATTGTGAGATTTAAAGTTAAAGGAAAACGTATGTGTACTAAATATGGTAACCTTTCTAAATGGGATCTCAGAGTGGGGCCAGCTGGCCAGTGGAAACCTTGGTTGAGTTTGTGTGTGGCTTGCATGCATTTCAAGGAAAGAATCTACCACTGCATGTTTCCTTCAGTAACTCCTTTAATAATTGCAGCTTAAATTCCATAGCTACCACATCACTATTTAATGAGAAATATATAAATTTTTCTTTCAGATTCACAAAATTCTGTCTGGACTCTGAAAGTAATTAGTAATTGTGAATTTCTATGTATGTAGATGGCAACAGATTTGCAATATCTGCTGATTTATCAGAGTGAATGGCCATATTATCACAAACAGATTGCTTGTAACTGGCAACTTGGTCTCAGCCTGATAAAAAACTGATTCCATCTCATTTGGGTTTTATGGCTGTGTTGACATAGCAACTATTTCAGAAGCAACAATTTCACAGGTTCATTGCACACGCTGGCAGTAATTTTGGTCATGCTACAGTTTGACTAGTGTGACTATTTTACAAGATATTTCTAGACCAAGGTGGTGAAAAAGACAAGCTAATCAATGTAAGGAGATCTAACAAAGTTACAACAGTTTTTATTTATTATTTTAAAATGTTAAAGGTCTTAAACCAAGTAAAATTACCAGATACCTTGGAGTTGTGTCCAAACGGCTGCCACCCCACTGGTAGGTCTGTGCATATCCTGTGTATTTACTGTACTGCTGCGTTCCTAATAACAAACAGGAACTTCAGGCACACTTAAGCAGGCAACATATAAACATATAAATCTCAATTTTATTTACACATACTTAGAATTAAAGATTATTTATCTTTCTCTTCATGATTCAAAACTAATATGTGGGTTAGTTTATTGTGTTAACATACAGAATAACAAATCTTTGATAGGTAAAAGCAATGACATTTAAAAACTCTGTTAGGGCTCCCACCTAAATGCTATCAGTAGTTGAAACCCCATGTTACTATACTTTAGTGTAACACAAACAACTGGCTCCTAAACCCAGCTCAATGCTTAAAACCACAAGGAAAATTAATATTGTTAAAACAAGTCATGCACACAGAAAAAGAAAACAAATTATTACTAATTTTTTGCACTAAATACTTTTTAGGGGGTTAAAAGTGATCGAAGAGCATCCGATTGCTGAAAAACAGAAGGTCAAGTTGTTACCCCTCTTGAAATGATGCAAGCAGCAATGACTGACCACCAGCACACAGCGAAGCACTCAACACCCGTAAAGAGGGAGCAGAGGGGGGTAGACAACAGGACAGTCAATATAATTGGGCCACAGATTAACTTCCCATTCATTAACACTCATTAGTACCTAGCTGTTGAGAGCACTTGCAGAGATGCTTCATGCTGCAAGGTGAATAAACCAAGCGATTAGTAGAGAAGCCTTGGTCAGCAGCTATTATTAGTAACACATGGGGGAATCTCTAGGGTGCACTCCACTTGACAGACACATCATTAATAATTAACCAGCCTCTATTTTTTTAAATAAGCAAAATGAGTAAGACAATGACATACCTCGTGTAGTTTAACAGCGCTAGAAAATAAACCTTCTACATGACTTATGTGCCCATATGAAGTTTTTTGAGCTTCAGTGCCATTGGCACATTTGAAATTAGAGATGCATACTTTGGGTCAAAAGGTCTGCAAAAGACTGAGGTACATGCAAAGGTACTTTTCAGTCACGCTATTGATGGCAAACACATGTCAACTTGCACCCAGCACTATAACTGAATAAAAAAACCCATAAAGCTACTACTTAATAAATACTTTCGTGATGTTGATATCTAATCTAAAGATGGGATATTACAGCTGTTGTACTAGATGGTTTTGTGTGCATACACTATGCATACACCTGACCTTTACTGGTTTTCCAAATAAGATTTCTTTTCTCAAACATTTTTGCATTTGAATGGCACATTCTTCAGGAGCAAAACAGATTACGCTTTTGCTTTTTATTCAACCCATTTGCCATTTAAAAATTTATTCTAGTAAGAATTGAAGAGGATCGATCTTGGCTAGAAGAAGATGTGTCTGTTCCTTAGAAATTATTTATAAATGAACAGGTCGTATTAAAAAACAGCGGGTGTAATTCACTGAAGGTCGTCCCATTCATGTGTAAATGCATCAAAACAAATTGTCTCACATTCTTGTGGAAGACCAGACACTAGAAAGTCAGCAGTGTATCTCATTTTAACAAGTTTTACTTCTGCATTTGAACGAAAGAGGATAGCACATGGGTAAAATATAGCTTTAATTATGTTCAAATTGTAGATGCTGTAAAAAAAAAAAAAATACTGTGAAAAAATAAAAATGAAAAATCCCTATGACTGTCTCCTGCATGCACCGAGCATGAACCACATTTTCTGGTCAGCACCACCATTCATATGGTTCATATGAGTTCTCCTTGATACTATTTATACTTGTGACCGCCCCACTGGCAGCCAGATATCTAGCAATCAAGGAAAATTCAATTAGGATAAGGCACTTTTGCAAATTTCAGTGCAGGAGTACGATCCATTAGCTTCAGTACTGTATGCCAAAATGTATCACAAGGGAACATGATTTACCACATGACCACATTGCAGCAAAGGCTTGGACTTTTACCGTGGAGGACAAGAGATACAGCCCGGGTTTAATAAAGATGATGGAATGGAAGAGTCCATTAGTAGAGCAGGTCTGAGTCAGGTCTTCCAGCTATAATTAATTCTGGGCCCAAGTAATAAAGTTAAGTGGCATAAGCAGAGACGCGGGAAAGGCGGCCAGCAAGAAGTCTCAAGGTGACTCTATGAGAGCGAGAAACTCTTATGCTGCAGTATGACTGGTGCCTCTAGGACCTCACTTCCTGTTCTTACCCAATGCACGTGCTATGTAAGGAGGACGTTTAATTTAAGATGTTTTTATTTAAACATGATATAATGTAATCCATGATGTTTGTTGTCCCTTAAGGGTATCGAAATGAGTTGTGGATTAACCAAAACATTGCAATCAATGCAAAACAACAAGCTGAAATAGGCAAAAACATAGTAGATATTTGGAGTACTTCATAGTGATTTTACTCAGCATGATTTCAAAAATGTGTAATATGTGGCCTGTGCAGACACCTGGATTAATTACAGCAGCTTATATGTTCTATCAGTTATACAAAATAAAATAACTCAAATAAATGGTGCATAAATAAGTCCGGTGGGGCCAAAGAGAGACAGATCTGACTAATTTAAATTTTTTTTAATACACATATACATCAATGGAACACAGTCAAGTCCATAAGTATTTAGACAAGGACAAATTGTTTTGTTTTTGTCAAATCAAAAATTCAAGCTGTGAATAAAGTGCAGACTTTTAGCTTTAATTCTAATAGTTTAACAAAAGAATTGCATTAACTGCAAAGGAATTATTTACATTACATACCTCTGACATCTGCCAGAGGCTCAAAAGTACCGTAATTCCCGGACTACAGAGCGCACCTGATTAAAAGCCACATGCTCTAATTTTAGAAAGAAAATCAATTTTGTACTTGTACAGGCCGCACCGGATTTTAAGCCGTATGCGTTTCACTCGTAATATGAGATATTTACACAGAAATACTACATGTGAGGATTTTTAACGTTTAATTCAATCCGTAAGGTAACATAAACATGGTAACATAAACGTTATGGTAACATACAAAAATACATACTGCAAATGCTTTTTTTCCCTCGAACAGCGCCTGTAACACGGCTACCTTTAAGTATACGTACGTATCGGTAACACACAAATTACGTTGCTTATGGTTTTTTTACGGAACAGTGCACAAACAACATTACAACGTCTCTTAACAACCGCTAAAAATATATACTGTATATATACTACTTATCAATTTTATTGGTCTACTGTTACCAGGCAAAATGTTTTTGGCCGCATGAAAAAAAAAATGCATTAGCCGCACGTCAGTATAAGCCACAGTGTTCACAGTGTGGGGAAAAAGTAGCGGCTTATGACCTGAAAACTACGGTAAATGGACTAAACTAACAGAATTTTAAATACTGTCTTTAATACTTGGATGAAAATAATTTTCTGTCAATGACTACCTGAAGTTAGAGCGCATGAACATCACCACATGCTGTTTCTTCCTTGAGATGGTCTGCCAAATCTTTGCCCTAACGTACTTAAGTTGATGATTGTTTCTGAGTTTCTCTGTATTCACTTTAAAGCTTTTAATAACTGAGTAGCACACTCTATTGAGCGGAGATTAGATGACTTGGCCACTGAAGAATATCAAATTTCTTTGCCCTGAAAACTGCTTTGGTTGCTTTAGCAGTATGCTTTGGGTCACTTGCACAGTGAAACCAATTAATCTATTTCTGTTTACTTCTATCAGAAGGCACATCAACCATACTCACTAGTGTGACTTGGTTCCACTAGCGGCCTTTACTGTCACATTATATTTGAGAATTTGAGTATGGTTTGTTTATTTTGTTTGTTTTTTTTGTTAGTTTGTATCTTGGTTGGTTGTCTAAAGTCTTCATCGAACACAATCAAGCCACAAAGCAGACAGGTGCCATCAGCCTCCTGCTGGGGCTCCCTAAGGGATGCTCTTGTTACTGGGTCTACTGGCCTGTTCCAGCCTTGTTTGTGGCAAACACTCCTTTCTGAAGTATTACTCAACAGAAAGCCCCAACAGCGCAATCAGAACAGCATAGTCTGTCTCCAGAATTTACCGTGTGTACCCAATCAAAAGAAAACAGGTGACAAGGACAGATACAGAAAACAGGACAATTGCCACAAACATCCTTTAGCCCCATGCTGAGTCAGAAAGCTGTAAACTGAAGCTGTGCAATGTGTTCTCCATGCTGGGTTTGACTAGAAATCAATGCAATTTCTCTACTGTCAAATTCGAAAAAGCAAAGTAGAAGAAAAGTAGAAGAATGAGACTATGGCGTTATTGATTTGATCGGAATCATATGATTAAATTGTGAATCATTGAATAGGATTCCTTTAGTAACAACTACTGTTTAACAAGGTTAAAGAGTGTTTGTCACTTACCTGTGATAATCAGACATTCATTATGATCCAGTGCTTCAGTGAAGAGACGAGAAACAATTAGCTCGGGGTTAATAAGGAAACGTATTTCCTCTTGAACCAGACCAGACCCGGTGACACCTCCTCCCACAAACTGATTAGCAAAATCCACCTGCAAATCAAGACAGATGGTTGATGATGAAGGAAAGATTATGAAACATTATTAATACTCTTGCAGCATCTATTGTTTTGTCACATGTGAAAATGTTAGAAAATAAAAAGAAAATATCTAACTGCTAACATTCTGTCTGACGTTAAAATGGACAGCTTTGGAAACAGGAAGAAAGCACCTCATGAAATGGTCTTTGCCCTTTTTATTCAGTTTGTGACAGAATCCCTGACAAGCTGATTGGAAAGGTGCCCTAAGGTGCTGGCATTACTCAGAGATCTGTCCTCCATGCCAAAATAAACTCTTCCCAGGAGAGGCATTTCGGTATGAGGCTGCCAGTAGCAAATTTCAAATGAAGAGAGCAGTCCTACAGGTGAAAATAAACATATTTCTCCAGTCACAAATACTGCTATTTCAGTCTGTTTGTGATTCAGAACAAACGTTCATCTCATTGATTCAGCTCAGAGAGACGTGAATTGATTGTTTTAGTCAGAAAGCACCCATGTGGAACATATAATCTTACAATTTCATCTCTGACAGTTGCTCATTGGCCTGTAGACAGACCAGACCAAACCCCTCACAACCCCAGGAAGAAGCTGCAAAGGGATGAGCAGCAGTTTGAGAGCAGATCTCCCTAAACTGGTCACTCATCTCTGGGACAGCGAGCCAGCCTCCAAAGTCTGCTTTGACAGGCTGTCAACACCTCACCACAGCCCCCACCCCAACAAAGCATGGAGCATCCATCAATCCAAGTTGCAGTGTGCCCCGGAGCTTTTCATGTGTGCACATCAACTGTCAGTTTGTGGCAACTGGAGGCAAACAAAAGGTGAAAGCCAGAGCAGGCCATCCTGACAGTATACAGGAAGTATCGTCGACCCAGAGAGCACAAGAGGCTCAGAGGCCTCGACCCCAGTCCCAGCGCAAACTCCCTCCGACACATCAAATGCTCCCTCAAAGGCCTTTTCAGCAGTAGTAAGCATTCTGGGTGGAAGACTCTAGAATGAGGCGGCTCAGTAAAGGGAAAGAGGATGGGAACCAAGCACACTCCAACAAACAGCTCGTTTGGGCAAAGATTCAATGGGTTCAAGTCTCTCCAACTCGTGCATTCCTCGCATACTCTCTCTTACCTGAAGCATTCCATACCCATCATCTTCAATGGTTCCTTCACAGGTGATGTGGAGCTTCGTGAGTGGAGTCTGTGAGCTGAAACAGTTTCCAGTTTTTAATCAACATCAAGAACATGTGAACATGTATCCATGCTAGTTTCCAAACAGCCCAATGAATACATCATATAATATTATTTTGACATCATATTATTATACCTTTTCCAATTTGGTGGCTTATTCAGACTTTTTCGGGTGAATGTTACAAGACCTGTAGGCACTGCAAAAAACAAGGGAAATGTTTTATCTGGCAAGACAATTATGTGGCAGTAAATTTTTAACATGAAGAAAATGTGACCACTCACTTTTCTCAGTAACACTGTTAAAATAGCACATAAGGGTTTTCAGCTTTTCAGTCTTCTTTGCAGAGGACCCCTCAAAAAGCCTGCAGATGAGAACAAATCGTGGATTTAATTACATAACTGTTGATATTGTACATCCGGTTTTTTAAACAAAAATTAAAAGCTTACTTCTTAAGAAAGTTGGTTTAACACAGCATCCCAACCAAATGCCCAACCCTCACAATCAAAATGCCACAGCTAGGACCAAGAAAAATTGAGACACAGGATGTCCACTTTAGCCATGTGAGTTCAGTCATGCTTTAACGTTTGATATGAATTAGTTCACCTCTCACTCAGTTCCCTTTTCAGTCAGTAGCCGGTTATGTAGGAGCTCCTTCGCTGTTACGACAACGGAGTTGCCCCAGGCTTGCCATCACAGAGCAATACTCATGTGCCACTTCACAGCACTCACTCAAAAAGGGAGAGAGAGAGGGAAACAGGCCTCCCTCTTTGGGGATACATTAAGAAGCCCCGTGTCCCTTTTAAGCAACAGAGTCCTCAGGAGGCAAAAAGGCAATCCCCCTAGAATATAGCACAGATACACACAAAGCTGCTAACAGCGAGGCGCAGTGGATGGGTTTGAATACACTTTGAGCATTAAGCCCACCATCTCCCACTCAAGCACACTCTAAAAAACCCTGCAGCTCACCCCACATGCCACAATATAAAGAGAGAAATTCCAAGTGAAGGAAATGAAATAATGACAAAAGCTCAGTGCACTGAGAGCCCTTTAGGGGATGGGAAACTCATTCATTGAAGTCAGTTCCAGCACTCATTTCTCTTTGTCAGCGTGGACTCGAGAAACAATCATGCCTCATGTAGTCCCCGGGGAAAATGTCTTAGACATAAGGTAGCTACTACATAAGGCAGCCTTTTAGTAACAGATCGCCATACAGTCTTTAGGGAATACGGTATTAATATATAATTATATAACATAAATTTACCTCCAACTGATGTACAGAAGGTATGATGCAACTCAGTAAAAGGGTGTATATAGCTACATTTAGTGTAACTGCTGGGTTTCTAATAAACTTAGCTGCACTCTGTGGTAAAATAATAGATACAGTTTCAGGAAGAACATGTTGAATGGCAGAGTCAATGCTGGAAAAAAACCCTCAAAGATAATAGTGTTTATAGTCACTTTTGTCTCAATGCAAATAAGAAGACTGCTTTGAGATAAAAATAAATAAATAAATTCGCAGATAATGAGTGTTTGTTTTTCCTTTAGTAACCCTCTGGGTATTCCTGTGAAATAAAAATGTATTAAGGATTTTGAATAATGAAATAAACTTAATTTTCTGTCTCATACCACATAGGATATTTAGGACACTTTTGCGCAGGAAGAAAAGGGGACGATGCTGCAGTTTCTTTGAAATTACAGCACAACCATAACATAAATGAAATTCAGATGCCAGTGAACTCCTTTACTGCCTTTTGCAAAATAGCCAACGGCCTTCTCTATTGTCACAAGCAGCCATCTGAGTCAATGTTAATCTAATTTCCTCTTCCATTTAGGTAATTACAATGTGATGCCAACAGAGATGACTCTGCAGTGAACTGCAGACTCATTTACATTACACCGCCCACACAATCTCCACAGTGAAAGTTTGCAGAATTAAGAAAACACCCTAATGTTTGTCGCATGCAGTGTTTTTGAATGGAATGCACTTGTTTTTACATTCTCATACTGGAGAAACGTTCAAGTGCAAGAGAAAGCAAACAGTAGCATCGTTCAAATTCGATGAATAAATGTAAATTTATGTTCAACGGAAAGCACCAGCACCAGTTCGTTCAGAGAAACACTCCCTTCAGGGTTGGCTCTAGCACATTTCTGTTCAACCTGTCATTTAGGTCATAGTTTGTCACTTAATCTTTGCAAGATTATTATAGTTAACTGAAACTAAAGCAAAAACTAAAAGCGGGTGTGTAAAAATTTACATAACAAAAATAAAAATAGAAACTAGACCTAATTAGAATTAATTGAATAACTTTAATGATTTTCCTAACTTAGAAAACTTAAAAAAATGCAGGGAACATCCATATTTCTAGTATTTGTTAGTTTGGTAAAATTGTATTAACAAAGTGCCTGTTGAGGCACTGATGGGCGTGTTTATTGAGACTCTGTAAGTTGTGTTTTTATTCTCATAGCTGTACCAATTTCCTAAATCTTTCCTCTGACAAATCACCTTCAAATAATAATAATCAAAAAGACAAAAAATTAACAATGAAACCAATGAAAACTAAAATTGAATATTTTCAAACAGCAAAAACTAAACTGAAACAAGAAAATCTACTCTGGACTCTAACTGAACTAGACTGCATTAAAAACAAAAAAGAAAAAGGAAATGAAAGTTAAAATCAAAATGCAAAGAAAATGCAAAACTATGTAATATCTCTAAATTCTTGAATTGAGCTCACATACATTTTACTGATGAATTCCCATGATGCTTTTACATCTATCTCTGAAGCAAATTTTCATGAACAAACATTTCCTGAGACATCTGTGTTCACTCAGTAGAAAAAATCCATGTGAAAATGCGCCATTATCTATCTTCTTCTATGTATGAAAAAAGTTCAATGATAGGCTTGATGGATGATTTGCATTTACCAGGAGCTTGCTGCGTGGCTCCATTAGCGAACACTGATACTCCTATGTTCAAAATGTTTTACTACAGGATTCCCTTTTTGCACATCCTGGGCCCTGGTTTCCCTCAAGCCATGCTTCATACTTTCCAAGTGAAGACCTACATTGATAATCCTGACAAAGACCAGCATTATGTCATGTGACAATAAGGAAAGCATGCATAGTGAATGAAGTTAGTTGTCCCGAATACATACTTTACCGAACAACATCATATTACGTTTAGCACCATGAGTCAAAGAGTAGTACATCCCCAGATTACCTGAAAAAGTTAATGTCTGGGTAGTTGGAGTACTCGGTCTTTCTAGAGTTCCGTCGGGGGAAGGTGCAGAAGAAGGCGTTGGCGAGCAGACATGCCACCTGCTCCTGAGACATGGTGATGGAGTGGTTCATGCCTGCCTTGAGGAGGGGTATTGGCTAGAAGAGGAAAATAGGTACAACCGAGGAAGGTCAAAATAATTTGTTCTGTCAATTTATTGAATTAGACGCTGAAAAAAATCCTAATAATCTTGCACCATTATGTGCTTCCTAAATCAACCTTTAATTTAAATCAAAGTCCATACACCCTCATGTCTGGGAGATTTACAGTTATGATTTTATAAATAAATTTGTATAAGCAAGGAAGAACAATGCGGAGTTTGCTACATGAATAATGTTCCCTTACAAATCTGTTTGGCTAATGTGCCTACTTGTGAGGGACCGTTTGAGTTTTTAAATGAATCACAGTAGAAATAAAATCAATGCAGTGAAGTAATATTTAACAAGATGATAGGCTGCTTGGTCAAATTAGGGCATGAATTTTTTTCCTACTGCAAAAACACACTAACTACACGATGTAAGATCCAGATGATCAAAACATCTCATCTTATGTGTTTTGAACTCATAATTTTTACTATGATTTTACAGGATTATATGACTTTTCTGATCAATGTGCTGCAATGATCTATAATGTTAAAGACCAGTATGTCGGTCTCCATTGGTTAGCAACGGATTTACCTTGGTACAGAGCTCAGATGCTCTCAGCGCTAATTGCACCATGTCTGGCAGCAGGGACTCAAACAGATGTTCAGCAGCATCAGGCTCCAGGACCTTGGAGAGAACCAGAGATCTGTTTATATTTGTTGCTTTGCCACAAATATCAGCTGTGACATTATTAGCTGTTTCGGCTGATTAGTTTGAGACAGACAGAGAAAATCACGAGCTATGATCCATATCAAAATTTTTAGGGTGAAACAAATACTGTTGAAATATCTGCACTATAGAAAATCAAAGGGCATTCCAATCCACAATATGCAGATGTAAAACATCTATGGGAGCTCAATGACTGTTACAGCTAACTGTTCTCTTCTTATACTGATAATTAAAAAGAGAATGTGAAAGATGTGGTGACATATTATAAAAATACATCAAGTCTAAGTGGGACAGGTCATCTATGTTAATAATAATATCACCCCATAGTAGCATATCCTCCATGACTACACCACATTTATGAATCGTATAGATAACAGACATTATATATTCTTTTTTTTTTTACATCCATATTGGCTACAAAATGTCAGAATGATCAATAACAGAGCAATTTCATCAAGGTTACACTTGCATGCCAACTGATTAAACAGTCTTCTTGGAAGAGATGCAAATGACCAAGTGTCTGAAATAGAAAGGACAGTGTGTTCCCAGCACATGAAGCCTTTACTGTTGATTTAGCCTTGGACATTTATATTATGGCAAAAGAAGCCTGACTAAACAGTGTTGTAAGTAATGACCTAGCTGACATCGTAAACTGCTCCTACAGGCATTATAAATTAAGGCAGCTGACGGAGGAGACAGTAGAAATAGCTGAGGCAGTATAAGCTGAACTCTTTAAATCAGAAGAAGACGTGCATCAAATCAGCTATACTAACTCTCTGTATGACCTCATACTGCTCTGTACATCGCACCGAAATGACAAAGCAATCAACCAAGACGTGGGGGTGTAAGCAGCAAGAAACCAGAGGTTTTCCCAACAGGTCTACAAATTAAAGCAATCTGCTTAACCAAGTCCACGGACATGAGACCATGTAAAAGTAAAACACACATGCTCCTAACTGTAAATACAGCACTGACTGGGCGGATGAAAGAGAACAAAACTGATGCTTTCTGTCAACAGCTGTTCACTTATTCATAAGGAATCCGTCCTCAGATGAATATTCAATGAAAATGCCTGGCCCGTCACTCCATGCTATTCAATCCCTCCTTTTCTCTGACACTCAAATCATACAATGTGGCAAGGAGCACGGGAGACGTCAGGAGGTGAAAAGCTGCGTGCATTATTCTACGCTGTTCGCTTTTCCACACAATTGGAAGTAAAGCAAACGCTTTTATTTTTAATTAAATGTCAACAAATACTAAACTCTACTTGCTCTCTTGGATCATTTACACACATGAAGACTATTGGCTTATTCCAGGGTTAATTCTGGGTTCAACTAGGAGAATTACCCTTTAGTAGAAATTAGTTCCACTGAAACTATAAAAAGCAGAAGACTGACAGTTATTTAAATTTATTGTGTCATTTGTGCATTTAAAAAACAAGCAATCTTATTTTTTCTGTTTATTATAGAATTATCATTCAATAAAATATTGTATCTAAAAGAGCTTATAGGATTAATATAAGAAACTGTGTTTCCATTAGTAGAATAACTGGAATAGCTGTCTTTTAATTCTTTACTTTTTATTCACTTGGCATCTCCTGAATTTGTAATAATAAGTAATAATAAGTCTACTGTGGCTAACTTTACTGTGTTTAAGGGGCAATTCTGTATGCGAGTTTGTGATGCTGATGGAGCTAAAGCTGAGCTCTAACAAGCAGTGATTTCGTTATCGGGAGGTGGAGCTCGGCTCTGGTGGCCTCAGCCCTTTAATAATAATGATATAAAAATCACAGATTTGTAACACATGAAAGTTCTGAGTAAATTCTATATGGCACAAAAGTAAAAGAGTTAAGTACGGTGCCCATCAGTGACACTTACGTCACTAGTTATCAGCTGGTATCAAACATAACCCTCAATTATACCAATTTTTGTTTTTACAATTTAGCAGTCAAATGTGCACACAAGCAGATGTTTGATGTCTCTATCTACACTTTACAAGGGGCCTCATCTAAAATGTGACTTTATATGAAATGTTCATTGGTAGTTGGTATTTTTTTGTATGATATAAGACAACTTTGTCATTCAAATTGACAAATGACACAATCCAAAGCCAGCTGAAACAATAATACTTAGCCTATGGCTAAAGCTTCTCAGCCTTAACATGTTGAAAATTTGCTAACAGAATTCCCTTTATAACATAAATTATATCATACATACACCATACAATTTATTTAACATCATAAGGCTGGAATAAATCAGTTTCCGAGAATGTAAACTCAACCACTTTCATTTCTGACAAGTTACTAAATGTGACCTTTTGACTAAAGACCAAATATTTTCTCGACTCCCATTTTGCCTGTAAAGGGCTGCAGGATTCTGTCCCGCTGTTAAATCCATTATTGCTCAGCAAAATAACAGAAACCCATTTGGTATAATGACATTGATGAAAAAAGGTTTACGTGTCCTTTTTCATGCGGCATAAGAGATATCGGTGAAACATATAGCTGATGCCATGTAGTACATGGTGATGTAGCAATACTTCACCGTGAAAAAAAAAGAGTATTTCTTACTCTTACGGGCTCAGTGCTACTTATATTAAACATAAAAACACAGCTATCGCTTCAAGTGGAATATTCGCATCCCCTTCATGAGGCAGATTGTAGTACAGTCCTCTGTGATTCTCTACACAGAATGACACAGAGCACATTAAGACAGATGATGGATGGGCTCCAAACAAGGCCGGAGAAGACGCTGACAACTCTGAGCAAAGACCTGTGAACCAACAGTGCTCTGGAAATTATGATGCAACTCAGGCTCATCTTTGTTTGTGCTTTTACTTAGCTTGGGACAGTACCAAAAAAATCATGTAAACAACATCTTAAAACCTGTGAAATTCTCTATAATTATGAGCAATGTTTTCACTCTCATGTCTGTAATGCTGGAAAAGGAAAGTCTGAAAAAGGGCAAAACAAATCAAATGTTTTCAAGGGGAATCTATCAAAACTTGATTTCCTTACATTAGTAAGAGAACTTTAGAATAATTTAGAATTACCTTATATTCTCCGTTAAAACAATTATCTTAAGTTTTTATAAGGTACAATTGTATCATTTTAATATCCTTTTAATGAAGTCCAGGTGTGGATGGCAAGGATTTAACCAGACAAATCTCTCTTAGTATCAATAACCTCAAACAAGTTGTGTCTGTAATGTCTTCATAGTATTTGCAATTATGGAGCTGCAAATTTGGTTATTAGTCTTATCTACTGATACTGATTCATACTGCTTTTTAATAGTGTTTTTATAGCAGAATAATTAACAGATGAACACGGTGCTTTCTGCTGGCAATTAAGCATCGTGATTGGACAGTTAATACTTAGCTACTTAATACTTTATTATACTACAGCTAATCTTTTGACATCTTTAAGATGTGCTTGTGTGTGATTACAGACCTCTGTGTCAGTATTAATTCGATGACAGCTCCAAACAAAAGATGCTTAATTCACTATATTTTCAACGCGATTAAAAAATCAACAATTATTAATCATCACACTCTGATAGCTATGCTGTTTACCTTTGTGCAATACAAATGAAGCGCTGCGAAGTCCCATTTCTTGGCATGTGATGCACTGTACTTCAACATTGCATTCTGTAATATCACAAAAATAAACATATAAGATTGATAATCAAAATTAATCTTAAACATCACTTCAAGTCACAATTACTCCATATGTATGCATCCCTGCATTTTTAAAGTGTCAGCTTACTTAAATTCTGTGACAGTATTTTGGTTTCTGGGTTAATCATGCCATCTTATGGTAGAGTCTGGTAACAACAACTGAGACATACTAGAGGAGACATACTGTCTTGCCAATGAAGGGACAAAACGTACCTTCAGCTCATGAGGATTTGTAAATGTCTTGTTTAAAGTTTCCTTGATCAGCTCCCACCGACTTTTATTCTGCAGTTCTTGTGTTTCCTGTGGAAGTATACATTTCAGGTCTGAGATTTTTTATGTATAAACAATAATACTGTGTTGTTTTGTTGTACTTCATAACTTCAGAGATGTGAGGAATCTTTACAGCTATTGTTGAAGGAATAACCCCAGCCTGGATGAATAAGCACCATACGCTTTGCTATTTTTTGACATCTTGCCAGCTATAATGTTACAAACTTAGAACTGTTCTAACTATTGCAACTAACAAGCAGGAGTTAAAGTGAGCTGGCAGGATCCAGAGCAGCATTAATGAGTTAGTGAACCACATTTTAGAGTCCATTGAATTCACAAAAATATCAAAGGAGTTGATTTTTTTTCTGTGTTGCAGCCTGGTGCTGCTTACCTCTGATATCAGCGAGAAATTAACGCCACCCCATGGTCCCATCTGCACACTGCACACATTGGTTTTTTTTACTTCTCATTCCTGTCATGTGTTCATGTCATTAAAGCAAGTAAAGTTGCAGTTTTTGGACTTAGCAATTCATGAGCAACCATAAACAGAGTTTAAGATGCTTCATTTTTAAATGCAGCTCAACAAATATCAGCAAACATACAAACTCCCTCTGTGCAGTTTGTAACACAACCTGCATCAATTGCTCTATTTCCCTAGAAGAAGAAAAATCTTAAAGTGTGACAGCTTTACTCTCTGAAATCAAGAAAGAGGCATGAAAGAGAAGACAGGAGAGAAAGATAATACTGAGGTCAAAGGTAAGGCCTAAGCACGTGACATTTGATGAACAGTAAATTTAAAGGTTATGCATTAAATTTTAATTAATGCAAGATTTTTTTTAAATCACAAAGTACATGGAATGTTCCTGACGTTGTTTATTATTAATAAAAGTTTTTGATTTAATATAAAGAAATCTTTAAAAACTAACTGAATTATGATACCTTTATGTTATCAAAGGTTATTACAGACAGTAAACAAAGGCTAAACTGGGTAGAGTTTACAGTGATGGCCTATGTAGCACTGGTGCAGAGAAGCTTCTAGCATCCACTGTCACTGTTATGTTAGGACACTATACGAGTAAGACGTGACACTCAAAACACTATGTGATTAGTTATTTGAGCATGAAGCATCACTGCCTCATCAGATAGGACATTGCACCATGCACATTTGTCCTAAATATTCTCTTTTCCACATACTATTAATTTACTATGACTGTTTTTTACATACATCTTGTTTTTTTTACATTCATTCATCATCCATAGTTTTGCCATCTAATTATGGTTCTCTTTAGATGCTTTAAATAATTAAATAGTTGCCTTCAGTAATGTGTATCATGTGACTGCACTGATTACATAACCCACAACTTAAACAACTTAAGTAGAACTTGCGAATTTATGCCCTCAACCTGTAACTTCATGTGCATTTCTTAATTCACATCGAAAATAAGTTTTAAACACTTGAGCCTTTACCTCATCTTCTATAGGAAATAAGTTCCTGCTGGAACAAGGCATCTTGACATGTACATCATCCCAGGCATCCTGAAATCTAGTGGGATATGGAACAGGAACTTTATCCTTTTGAAGAAGATCTGTCTGTTAATGGGAATCAAAATAAATGACATTAGTATGGACATTCCACGTACACAAACCAAACAGTCTCATGATTAATAATACAAGTATGTCTACTCTATATATTCAGGATAAACACTGAGATGAAATCACAACAAAATCTCTTAAAATCACATGTGAATTTCAAATTCAATTAATATTGAATTCTTGAATTTTTAGGTTTAACATTAACTTCTTGAATTGTTAGGTATATTACTATATCTGTGCTGTCATCTGAATAGAAGAGAACTGATCAAACCCTAATCATCACGGTGTGATGGCCAGGAACATTCTTCAGTGGAGGAAGTGGTTTGCCACATTCTGGCATCCTCTTTAGCTCATTTATTGGTGTCCCGAGCCAACTGACTTCAGAAGGGTTAGGTTTATTTTCTGTATCTTGTTTCTCTGGAGACTTTTCTGACCTGCGTCGTTTCCCAGGAAAACCTGGTGATGACACCCCCGAAAAGAAGTCTGTAATTTTAGAATTGAGTTTGACTGAACCATCGGAGGTTGCTGGGCATGTGTCCATTTTTGTTGTTTCTAAATCATCATCACTTTGAAGCAATGTTGGTGTAAGATCACTCCCTGCAGAATCTTTGGCAGCTGGTGATACAGGAGGATCTTGATCTAAGTCTGCTGGAGTTAATGGCTGGGTTTCTTCATCTGTGTCAGTGACAAAAAGTATTTCAGCTTCTTTGGACTCTAAAGACTGAGCTGAGGTGCTTTGAAAACCATCATCATCCATCATTTCTTCATCATTTTGGGTTTGGCACACATCTCCTGTACTCGAGGTTTCCATTGGCTTGATCAACCATCTTTCAAGAGTATTTCTGAACTTTTGTTGCTGTGTTGGACCAATTCTTTGAAGGCGACCTTTCATTTTGACACCTCTTAAGTCACCTGCTCCACTTGTTTTTGGCCTTATTACCACCTTTCTCTCGGTTTTATTTTCCATTCTTTCTTGATCTGAAGTCGCAGCACCGACGCTCTGACTACTCGAAAGTGAGCCTGACAAATAAAACACAGAATTTTTATTTTACAAAGGGGGGATACTGCAATGTAGTAATATGCTCTGCAGGGGGGAAAATATTTTTAGACAAATACCTCCACGAGAAGATGAAGACGACAATGGAGCACTTGTTCCCACCTTTAGTCGTTTTGCTAAAGGTTCTAAGTCTGTCAGTGCAGTCATTCTACAAAAGAATAGAACAACACATAAAACATGTCCGTGCCGTGCGGGTTCAATTTAAACTTGAAGACTGCACCGTACATGTGCACTTACAGGACAACTTGAGCTGACGCCAAAGATAAGATGCTGTTTTTTGCACAGACTTGATTCTTATACAGTCCCTTTTTCAGTAGATGAACAAATCCTAAAAAATGGTGCGCAGCCATACATAACGCAATCTCTTTTTAGAAAGTAGATGCCAGTGCTTTAGTTATGAACGTAATTACTAAATTAGCCCATTAACTTACTAGTTATCACACTAAAAATTTAATGCATGGCAATAAAGGGAAACATATGTTTGCATTTCACATTCAGCAGATAGTTGATAGGCTATCTACAAACGACTCACGCAGTCGTATCTTTTTGGTTAGCCTACGTGCTAACTATTTTTGAGCCAACAATGATCCAAAAAACTTGAGCAGCTGCTGTGTTAATCGATAGCGTTTTACTTAGAAAGAGACTCGAAGGACAGCATAGAAACTTTTCCAGCCTTTTGTTATTGTTAAACCGTAGACCCGTACTTTTTTACTTCACTGAAGCGATGCTACAGTTTATTAGCTTACTTTAAAAACAACAAACACTTCCGTGAGAGTGACGTAAGATCTCTACGAGAAAAACGCGATAACTCAAACGTACATCACTTGAAAGCGCCCTTCGAAGGCCGGAAGTCTAACCTGCTCTTGTTGCATCACACCCATCACACGATACTACCGTCGTGGTTTACAGCATTGTTTTATAGAAACAGAGAAAATCGTTATTTTTATCATGTTACGTAAGTGTTTCACATATTTGAGGTGTATTTGGGAGCTCATTCCATTCAACAGCTCTACACACACCTGTCTTAAAAGTCCACACATATAATTAAAATTAAATAGGTGCACCAATGCATACCTGTTGTATGACAAATATTTTAAATTGCTGTTATTTTCCGCCTAAATTTATCATACCTGTTTTTCCCGTCAAAGGAGGTTCCTTATTACAAGCAAGCAAAAAACAGGTAGACCTACTTTGGTTTGCCTCGAATTAAGCATAAAAGACACTCAGTAGACTCAACAGGCACGAGACCTGGATACATCACATTTGAGATGGGCTAAATGTTGTGTTGTTTGTCTGCTGAACTTTTTCTTTTGTACACTCATAACGACAATTGCTACATATTGTTGTTCATTTGTATTTTCATTATTACTCTGACTAAGAGCTTTGTTTGCTCTATAGTGTATACTTAATTCTTTCTCATTTAAAAGGATTGGATCGCAGAAATCTGATTGTGTTTTGAGTGTTGGCATTTAAAAGACCTTTTACTGATAAGTGATAATGAGATTATAAGTGAGTACTTCTCAGTATTTATAGTATCTTACTGAATTTACCTTCCAGATGTTTTCCATGGGGTTTCCAAGTATTCCATTGTAAATCCTCAGATGATTCACAGATTGTCTAGGAGCATTAACAGTCCACAACATTCAAAAGAGGTGGGTACCTGATACCTGACCTAATCATCTTTTCAGCAGATGGTCTAATATGGAACATTTAACATTTTTTGTATACATTTAGAAATATGGAGATGAGACCTTGTCATATGCAGTCACTATAGACAATAAAAAGCATGTCCTTCATCTGAAAAAGAACAGGTATGTGCAGCATTAGGCCACACAGATATTAATGTAAGTTCCTTTTTTGTGCTTTAGAATAATTTTTTTTTTCTCTTCCATTCAGAGACTTCTTACACTCAAATTTTGTTCAGTATTTGCGTGATGCCACCGGTAACTACGACACATCATATCCAGCAAATCAAGTAAGTTTAAGCTCAAACTCATTTGTAAGGCTGGATCTGAAGACTAGTTCTAAAACCTGTTTTTTTCTTTGCATTTCCCAGGTGCATTGCTATTACCACGGAGAAGTGGAAGGATATAAGAATTCACTTGTAGCAGTTAGCACATGCTCTGGTCTCAGGTATAAACAACTCTACTTCATCTGGAGTCAGGCTAGTTTTGTACTCCTTCTCCTGATAACTGGAAGTAGCTTTCTAGTTCCTCCTTCAGTGTTAGGATCCCTGCGTTTTGGTCCCAGTTTTTTTGCGTTTTTTGTTGTTTTCCCATTTCCTGTTTTTATTTATTTATTAACAATCTATAGTTTTGTTTCTTATCTAGTTCTGTTCTGTTTTGCTTATATTGTATCCCTGTCTGTCCCTACAGTTGTGCCCTATGTCTTCCGTTCTAGTCTCGGCTTTTTCCCCCTCTTTCTGTCCAGCCTCTGTGTCCTGTCTTCAAAGTGTGTGTGCTCTCATTGTTTGTTCACATTTTCCCTATGTTACTGTAAATTGGAATGTCTGTGGTTTGGTTCCTGTTTTATTTTGACAGTCCCTCACGTTGCATGTTTTATGTTCTGCTTTGCTTCCTGATATGTGCTGGCCATTCAATGTACAGCAGCCCTGCTGAGATAATACATAGGCTAATGTTACGTTTCGGTGTGTCAGTGTTTTGTTTTTGCGTGACTGTCATGTGTTTCCTGTTTTACTTTGAAGGTCTGTTGTTATCTTAGTGTGTTCAGTTTACATTTTCCCTGTCTCGTCAGTTCTAATTTGCCCCAGCTGTGTTTCCCTCCTGTGGTCCATTCCCTAATTGCTCCTTCTATGTATTTAAGCCTTGTGTTTCAGTATGTCATGGTCGCGATCTCCCCCGTGTTGTAAATAGTTTGGTGTTTTGTTGTGAATAAATAGTCTGTTGTAAATAGTTGTGACTGGGTTTGTTAATACTTTCGTCATGGGATATTTTCGTTTTGGGATTTTGGTGGAGAGCCTTCGTGGTTTTATTTTTCCTTATCTTTGTTTTTCTACGTTGCACCCCGGTTGCCTAGGCCGGGGTGTAACATATGGGGGCTCGTCCAAATGCTGGGGGGGGTCCGTGGGGCCGCCCCGGCCTTCGTCGTCTGCTGGAGGGTCCGTGGGGCCGCTCCAGCCTTCATCTGCCTCTGCTGGAGGGTCCGGGGGGACCGCACCAGCCTTTGTCGTCTGCTGGAGGGTCCGTAGGACCGCTCCAGCCTCCATCAGCTTCGTCTGCCTTTGCTGGAGGGTCCGGGGGACCGCTCCAGCCTTCGTCGTCTGCTGGAGGGTCCGTGGGACCGCTCCAGCCTCCACCAGCCTTCATCCGGTTTTGATCAAACATTTCACTTGGGGTTACATGTTTGATTTTTGGGTAGGGGGAAATGTTACGTTTCGGTGTGTCAGTGTTTTGTTTTTGCGTGACTGTCATGTGTTTCCTGTTTTACTTTGAAGGTCTGTTGTTATCTTAGTGTGTTCAGTTTACATTTTCCCTGTCTCGTCAGTTCTAATTTGCCCCAGCTGTGTTTCCCTCCTGTGGTCCATTCCCTAATTGCTCCTTCTATGTATTTAAGCCTTGTGTTTCAGTATGTCATGGTCGCGATCTCCCCCGTGTTGTAAATAGTTTGGTGTTTTGTTGTGAATAAATAGTCTGTTGTAAATAGTTGTGACTGGGTTTGTTAATACTTTCGTCATGGGATATTTTCGTTTTGGGATTTTGGTGGAGAGCCTTCGTGGTTTTATTTTTCCTTATCTTTGTTTTTCTACGTTGCACCCCGGTTGCCTAGGCCGGGGTGTAACACTACATACCACTGGATATGTAATAATGTATCAATTTATATATATATGTATGTGTGTGTGTGTGTGTGTGTGTGTGTATACACACACACACACACACACACACACACACACACACACACACACACACACACACACACACACATATTGCTTACAGAGACATATATACATTTTGGCATAAATGTTATTAAAATGTCACAATTTAAATATACTGGTGGGGTTTTTTTTACAGTTCAGCGACAACAATTTGGCTTTTGTCTCCACTGTGGTGGCCCATGAGATGGGCCATAACCTGGGCATGAATCACGACACTGTGAACTGTCTCTGTAATGGAACAAGTTGCATCATGTCAGGAAGTGCTAGGTAAGACATTTTCCACAAATAAAAAAGTGTGATTTATTGTGTTTTCTACATGCTTAATTTTTCAGCATTTATTATTCCTTCAAGTGGAATCATATGAATTATTATTATGCAATTATGTAATTGGATATGAGGCATATCCAATTGCATATTTCTATTAATGGATTATCCCGTTACTTTGTAGTGGTGCCACCAGTTTTAGCCAGTGCAGTGCATCAGACTTTGAAACACTGATTTCAAGAGGAGGCGGCGTGTGTCTGACAAATCAGCCCACTGCATCATATGTGACTGAATGTGGCAATGGCCTACTGGAGAATGGGGAGCAGTGTGACTGTGGCAGACCAGAGGTACTACTTTAAGATACGGTCACACACACTGGAAAAAATACCTAATGTTATCATTTGTATTCTTGGTGCAGTGCAAAATCTAAAATGTTACGCATTTTATTAACTAGGGTGCACATAAACATCTGCGTCATGACATATCTTTTTGTCTGTGTAAGTAAGAATAATTATTTCCATCTATTATATACAGGAATGCAAGAATGAGTGCTGTGATGCTGCCACATGTAACTTTACTCGTGGGTCCATGTGTGCTCATGGAGCATGTTGTGACAACTGTCAGGTCTGAAATGTGTTGGACTTTGCTTCTGTGTTGCAATTTTTCATTTCTTGTGCATTCCAAAAACATAAAAGTAGGTTTGATTTGAGTTTTGGGTTTTTTTCGTTTTTTCTTTTTTTTAAGATCATGGCTTTGGGAACACCATGCAGAAAGTCTGCTAACACCTGTGATCTTCCTGAATATTGTGATGGCACAAATGAATTTTGTCCAAATGACTTCTATCTCATGGATGGCCTACCCTGTGAAAACAATACTGCGTACTGCTATGAAGGACGCTGCCAGACATACGATTATCAGTGCAGACATCAGTTCGCACCAGGTAGATCCAGTAATAATTTATTACTTTTTTATGCTTTTAGTTTTCAGTAATGTGGTTACGATCACTAGGCAAGATAAGAATTCTCAGATTTGTCTTGTTTTTATCTGGATATTATTTCTCTTTTTGGCAGATAATGCAATAAAAGCAGCAGATATTTGTTTCCAAGATGCAAATATGCAGGGAGATCGGTTTGGTAGCTGTGGAATCAACAGCAATGGAAACTACATCAAATGTACTTTAGCGTAAGTACTGTCTTTTAATGATTAGACATCATTAATTTAACATGTTGTGAATTTAAGTAGTTTGCTCTCTCTGTACCTCCATTGGTTCTCCCTTGGGTATCCTGCTTATTTCCCACAGCTCAATTAGGTTAACTGTTGATTCTAAATTGGGTCTAGATGTGCATGTGAGCATGAGCTAATGTCTGTCTCAATGTGATAAACTGGCACCTTGTCTAGGTGTACAGTGCCAACTAATGAAGTTCACTGTTCGTAAATATTACATGATTACTTTTAGCTACCTGAATCGTTTATTGTGAACCCACATCAGCGCTTGCTGAAACTTTTTGTGGCAAGATTAAAATTTTCAAATAAGCTATACTTTCCGTCCAAGTGAGATAATGCGAAAACTTTTAATAAAAGTGCAATTACAAAGAGCCTTTGATTAGAATAAAGAAAATAATGGCATCTTTGGCATACCATTTAAAGGTTTGTTGATTGTTTCTTTGACTTCCTGATGCAGAAATGCCATGTGTGGAAAGGTGCAGTGCGCCAATGTGGATGTGTATAACCCTCCTCCTGGTGTCACAGTCAGTATCAAAATAGTTGCTGGGAAGACTTGTGTTAATGCAGACTTCAACCTTGGTACCGATGTGGTAGATCCAGCCTATGTTAACCCTGGCAGCCCTTGTGGTAAAGGAAAGGTGAGCAGACTCTCGTTGCTAATGACAACAGAAAGAAATGTAACAAGTAATGCAAATGTGATTTCACTTTTTCTATGACAATAGTGTTTCTATAAGAAGGAAAATCTTCTAATGACTCCTTTTAACTGCAGCAGTAAGTAATTTTTTTTCAGGCCTGTCTGGACTTTCAGTGTGTGAATGCCTCAGCTCTCCTGCCCAACCTGGACTGTGATGCAAATACCACCTGCAATAGCCAAGGGGTAAAACTGCATTTTCTTTTTTCATACAGACACTTAGGACATGTCAGACTTTCTCTTTTTAATGTTTATTTCAGGTATGTAATGATCAAGGGCACTGCCACTGTGAAGATGGCTGGGCCCCACCTAATTGTGACAAGTCAGGGCACGGTGGCAGCATAGACAGTGGTCCTGCTCAGGTAGGTGGACTTGAATAGACCTATGATCATCAATGCTGAGTTGGGCTAACAAAGTCCTTTGAATTCATCATTAGAGACACAGTATTTCAAATTACTGTTGAATAAATTGTTCTGTTCCTCCACTGACATGGTTGTGGTAACTTATTCTGATCTAGGCAATTTGGTGAAACTGTTTTGTGTAAATTTCCCAGTTTAACTATATGCGTGTTGGATCAGAAATAACATAATTATCAAGTTATGATGTGTGATCATCCATGTTCTATCTAACAGTTGATGCCTGCACAGATAAAAAGCTAAAACTTTATCTGGTTTAAATTTGGTCACAACAAGTGAACTATTTGTGCACCTCTTAATAGCCTCTGGCACTGATACTATTACTTGTTACTATTTATTAAAAGTCACTGATTTTTGGTAATCTGATTTAAAAACATGACAAAACAAAAAGTTATTGATATACGTTGCTAATCCATTAAGTAATAAGACTTTCTCTACCACAGACTGCTCTTTCAGGAACAGCCTCCTGGTCTTCTTCCTGTTGGTGGTTCATCCTCTGGTCTTTCTCATTCTGGTGTCGCTCTACATTTTGAGACACACTGTAAATATCTTAATCATCTCGACAGAGAAAGGAAACACTGCCTTTTTTGTTGTTATTTAAGGAAGAAATGATGCTTTTGCTTAAAATGTAATCAGTGCAGGGGCAAGGGAAGTTGACTAAATTAAAATTAAACTCATATTTTTAATGTATCTTTCAATAATATCTTTATGTTCACTGATTTCACATCTACCTTAAAGGGAGATACACAAGCTGATCTGCCTAACTGGTTTCACTTGAATTAAATGTCAGTGTTTGGTATGGAGAACTGGAATGTTGGAATTCAGAAAAACTATCAGTTCCGGTTCATGTTCTCCTTTGTATTTTTTTTTTATCATTAATACCTGTTCAGGAAAACCATGTATGAGCCAAAGGTTCAGTTTGGAAGAATAGAGGAGAAGGGATGTGTGGTTCAGTTTTGTCATGAAACCGTCAGCAGGGGTCACTATTTTAAAAGCTTTTGTAGACAAATAACACAGGTCAGTGGATTGAGATCAATGATAGAAACGGTTAATAGCTCTGACACAAACAAACTGAACAATCACTTTAATTTTTCTCAATACTTTGAAACATTGACTTCTAATTACTTATCCGTCTTCTAAACCTTAAGCATACTTTTCTGCACTGAGAGACTCCAAAGTCAAGGCAGAGAGACATTTCACTGGATCAATCAGACCCTTTGCTCCTTATTGTCACCTTTGCCCTGCCTTGCACCCATTTAGCATCATAGTGCGAGCCATTTTATTTGCTGAAATCCAAATAAACCTACCTGAGACTGGAGAATTGAGACTAGAGTTTATCAGGTCAGCTTTTTGGACTTGAAATTCTGTGTAAGTAACTATTATTATTTCTGTCATTATTGTAATGTATATTTTCATGCAGTTCACAAAGGATCTTCTTTTGATTTGGCCATTGTAAATCTCAAGTCTGCTTTTAAAAGACAACCAGTTTGCAGCCAATGGTACATAGTAAAACTTTTCATGGTGACGAAACTTGAATGCTTGGTTGTCATAAATAGGTGTACCTTTGGTTGGGTGTTGTCTGGAATGCAGACTCAAAGTACACTGAAAAGGTACTTTATTAAGGTGAAGCCAAAGATCCAAAAGGCCATTATACAAACAGAATCCAGAAATTCAACCAGTGGCAGCTCAAGTAGCCAAAAGTAGTATAATGTAACAAAAATCTAAAGCAAGAAGTGGGCTTAAATACATACAAAGTGATCAATGGAAGTGGACAAAGCAGGATAATGAGAAACACCTGATTCTGATCAAAGATAATGAGGCAGGAAGGTATTTAATTACAGCTCATTTTAGCTGCACTTCTTGTCACACTGAACTTGGTAAGAATGGATTTGACCAATGAAATGAGCTACCAAAAATAAAATATTAATGAATTCATAAAAAAAATATGAAGCTAAATTCTGGTTGTTTTTAAAAAAAAAAAAGAAAAAAAAAGTTATAATTACATCCATCTGCAGTTATTTTTTTCATGCCTTCTAGTTTGTAAACGTGAATAATGTGCTTTGTCTGCCTACTTTTTGAACTTAGACTGTAAATGTCTTTTGTACACAGGTATTTCTTGGGGAAAATAAATCTTGATCTCAGTGATACAACCTGTTTAAATAAAGAACGTAATGATAATTTCTGTGTGTAGCCTATACTATGTCATCACTAGACTAATATGCTATAGTTGGTTTATCCAGAAGCTCCTCGAATTTCTGACTTCCAAATAGCCTCCGAGATCTTAACCCTGACGTAATATATATCGAAAATATCCACTCAGCAAGTATTGTTAAAAGATTGCAATCTTTATATTAACAACACAAACAAACGGAGGCGTCTCTTGGTAGAAAAGTTATTTGGGACAAAGTTGTAAGGTAGGACTGAAATATAACCTTTAACGCTTAAAAGAAAACTTCTCATATAAAAATCCTCTGACAAATCGCTTTGAATTGTCACTGCAACAAAGTCCGGTTTTCTAAGGCGCTCACCTGTCCAAAGCCACACCCATCGTTAGCCACCTGACAAGGAGCAGGAAGCAAAGACACAACGCAGGCACTCTGTGGGCCTAACCGGGACGCAATCTACAGACTTCAAAAATGATCATCAAAAATCACATCCTAATAACTGTTTTTGTTTTTTCCTTTATTTCTGGGATCGATAACAAAGGTAAGACTCCTCTGAGCTTGACTAAATGCGTAGGCTGTCGATGTTAAAGGACATACAACGAAAACTTGGAATTTTTCATTCTTAAAAAAAAAGGGGGGGGGGGAGTCCAGAAAAAAAAGCTGTGTGTGATTAATCAGGACATATTTAGCTCCTGAAAGTACAGCAAAATAAGCTTAAATGTTGTTCTGGTCATTTTAATTTGGGTGTATTCTTAAATGTCTCTTTTCCTGAAGACTAGCATTATATAATCATGGAGCGACTTCTCTATTTTTATAGTATCTTGTTGAATTTACATTGCAGATGCTTTCCAGGGGTTTACATCAAAGCTTTCCAAGTATTCCATTGTAAATCCTCAAGCGATTCATAGAGGGTCTAGAAGCATCAACAGACAACATCATTTAAAAGATGTGAGTACCTGATACCTGACTGAATTATCTTTTCAGCTGATGGTTTAATATGAACTTTTTTTTTTAAATGCTCTTTACATATTAAGAAATATGGAGATGAGACAGTGTCATATGCAGTCAACATAAACAACCAAAAGCATGTCATTCATCTAAAAAAGAACAGGTATGTGAATTTGGTTGTAGTGACATTATAAGCTTATATTAATGCTGCAGACAAATATATATACATCTTTTCTTTTCAGAGACTTCTTACACCCAAATTTTGTTCAATATTCACGTGACGCTGCCGGGAACTACAACACATCGTATCCGAAAGAACATGTACGTTGAAACACACCTTAAGTTATAAGGCTGGTCTTGAGCATTAACTCTAAAACCTGTTTTCATTTTGTTGTTTTTTTCAGGTACATTGTTATTACCACGGGGAGGTGGAAGGCTATAAGGATTCAATGGTAGCGCTGAGCACGTGCTCTGGTCTCAGGTTTGACTATCCCTATTTAAAACAATTCAAATTATTTTCCAGTTATTCTGGTTATTGGGAAATGCTCTCGATAAGGGCCAATGATTTGCTTTAACCTTTTTGAGGAATAGTATCTAAGTTTCCTGAGCTCATAGTACCTGCTACAGGATTGCCATGCCAAGCCCCTGAATAGAATTAGAGCGTTTGTCACTTAGAATGTCTTGAATGCTTTTCTGTAGGGGTGTGATCTTCTTTGAAAATAAGGCCTTTGGCCTGGAGCCTGTGCCACAGTCCACAACCAATGACCACCTTCTCTACCTTTTGGAGGACGTTCAGACCGAGCCCATCACCTGTGGAGTCGTTACTGAGGCTACTTCAGTGCCGAGCCACGAACCCTTTGAGCCTGGCCAATCCCTGACTTCTCTGCTGCGGGTTAAATGCTCATTTGTTACTTCAACATATATTTGCAGTGTTAAAAGGTTATGCAACATGAAAATCATTGGGGTTTTTGTTGCTTTAACAGAGAAAACGCAATTTACCACAGACCAGTTATGTGGAGTTGGTGCTGGTTGTGGATAATCTCAGGGTGAGTGTGTAAATATATATGTAGATAGATATATATGTGTCTATGAACTCACTGATATGGAAATAATGACTAGGCTTTTGTAAACTGATGCAGTAAATGAATATATTACTCCTGGTGTCACCAGGCATATAATAGTTTTTAAAATAACTTTTCCCACAAAATCTGGAGTGCTTATATTGTAAAATATAGTGCCAAAGCTATTGAGCAGCATGTTAATGTAAATGCCATTAAATACAAATTAATTGTGTTGACAGTATACTTTTAAGAAAAACAATGCAACAGCAGTGAGAGAGGAGATGGTGCAAATGGCTAATCTACTGGACGGGGTGAGATTTTAAGTAGTTTGTAAAAGAAAACGTGCCTAATTAAACTAGATTCTGTACTAAAACACTGGTATTTTTTTTCCTCTTTGCTGTAGTACTACAAGCAGCTGAACATCCGAGTTGTCCTGGTGGGCCTGGAGATTTTTAAGGATAGTAATCCTTTTAGTGTGGACGGCAGTGCAGGAAATGTGTTGGGAAATTTTGTTCAGTGGAGGAAGACTTTTCTGATACCCAAAATCAGGCATGACATTGGACAACTCATTGTGTAAGTAACACGTGGTCTTTGTCCTTTGGTTTATTTATTTATTCTGAGCAAGATGTTGTATCAATAATGCTTAATATCAGAATATCAACTGCTCTCTGACACATTTACCCCTTTTTCCATATTTGTTAGTGGTCAGTCTGGGGCATATCCAGGAGGTGTATTAGGTATGGCCTTTGTGGGCACAGTCTGCTCTGCCTCAAGTTCTGGAGGAATCAATGTGGTTAGTTCATCTCTGTTAACTTCTAACACCAGCTGACACACAGAAACTGATACCAATCATACATTATTCATAAAAACTGCAGCTTATTCTCGCAGGCTTTGAATACATTCTACTCTAGTCAAACAAGTTATACTTGAATGCACTCCACCACCGTGACAATGCATCTTTCTTTGTATTATTACAAAGTCTTTTTGGAAACTGCTTTTCTTATTAGTCCAACAACATAATGTATAACATGTATCAATTGCTATTACTATTGCAGTTGAGAAAGTGATTACATCAATAAATTGATTTCTAATATTAATAGAAATCTATATGTACTATATAATATTATATTTTTTGTAGATATATTTGATATATGCTTTTAAGTTCATTTACATTTTTTTTCTTCTGGCTATACACGAATAATGATTTATCATATCATTGATTTAAACTCTCATTTCAAATTCAGGAGCTGCAAATTGGGCATAAATTTTGTTAAAATGTCACCATTTAATGTCCTGTGTTTGTTTTTTACAGTTTAGCAACAACAATTTGGCTTTTGTCTCCACTGTGGTGGCTCATGAGATGGGTCATAACCTGGGCATGAATCATGACTCTGCGAACTGCGCCTGTAATGGAAAAAGCTGCATCATGTCAGGAGGTGCCAGGTAATACAGTTTTCACTAATGTTCAAAAAATGTTTAATTTATTGTTTTTTCCGTAGAAGTCTTTTTTTTAACCTTCCTTACAATTCCAATTCTGAAAATTTGGGACGATATGTCAAATTTAAGGAAACAATGAATCCAATCACTAGTAAAGGTCTAGCTGTATGCGAACGTTATCTGAAAACGCCGTCACTAGCTCATTCCAAATGAACTGAACCAAAGTGAAAAACTGTTCTGTGGTTGTACGAATCAAAATTTGAAATTCTTTTTCGGAAACCTGGGTGCTGAACTGAAGAGGAGCGTTAGTGCCTATGGAAATGGCAGCTTTAACATCTGGAATGGCACCATCAGTGCTGAAAGATATATAAAGGTTTTAGATCAGTATAGATATTTAGAATTTGACAACAGAAACCTTTCACTATAGTAGGGTTTTTAAAAACATCTATATGAGGCCTGTCCAACTGTATATTTCTATAAATGATTTATCCTGTTATTTTGCAGTGGTGCCACAAATTTTAGCCAGTGCAGTGAAGCAGATTTTGAAGCACTGATTTTAAGAGGAGGAGGCCTGTGTCTGAGAAATCAGCCCGCTGCATCAAATGTGATTAGCAATCCTGAGTGTGGCAACGGCCTACTGGAACAAGGGGAGCAGTGTGATTGTGGCAAACCACAGGTAGAGTACTACTGTCAAATATAGTACTGTGCAGAAGTCTTGAACCAACCCTCATTTCTTTATATTTTGCTTCCATTTATTTATTGAACAATAGTTTTTCAGACTTTCTAAGAGTTCATCTAAAGGTCATTTCTTTTATTATTATATTTTTTAAGCTACTTCACTTAAATGTTTGAATATTCAGGAAATACCAAAAATAGCGTAGTTTAGCAATCATAAATTGTATTTTTGCACCATCAAGGTGATTGCCAAAGAGCCATTAGCCAAAAAACATGGCATGTTTGGTATGGTGTGCAAATCTTTGGGGAAACTGGACAGATGGGGGGGGGAGGGAGAAGTGACACTGTAGTTCCATGTATGTTTGCAAATTTCAGTAAATCACTGCAATTATTTTCCAGTTTCCTTGCAAACTATAATGAAATAAAGGGTTGCTTAAGTCTTTTGCTCAGTACTGTAAAGTCAAACACACTGAAAATAATACTTTATAACAAGCATTAACAATAGGTAATCATGTAAAGGTTTTTCTTACATGCCTTATAAATTTGAATTAACAGTACCATCTGTTAAATTGCATCAAGTCTTAAGAGGGAATATTAGATATCATATCATATCAGGATGTCTAAATATGGAAACGGACATTTACAAAGTAAATACAATGTGCAAAGAATTGCAACCTTTTTTGTAAATTAATTTCACTTATTGCGGCACAATTACCCAATTACACTTCTGCTTCATGCCTCTGAGAGTGAAAATGCTCTGGCGGTGTTGAAGTTTTGTATCTTTTGTTTAAATAATTAATAACTGTCTTTTTTTCATCTGTTTCATACAGGAATGTACGAATAAGTGCTGCAATGCTGCCACATGTACATTTACCCACGGATCTGCATGTGCTCACGGAGCATGTTGTGAAAACTGTCAGGTCTGAAATGTGTTGGATTTAGCTTTATGGTTGATTATTGTGCTTTTTGCACCAAGAAAAAACATTTGGAAATGTGGGTGAGTTAACTTTTTTCTCTCTTCTGTTTTTTAGCTGAAAGTTGCAGGAACGCCATGCAGAAATTCTGTCAATACCTGTGATCTTCCTGAATATTGTAATGGAAGAAATGAATCCTGTCCGAATGACTTTTATCTCATGGATGGTCTGCCCTGTGAAAACAATGCTGCGTATTGCTATGAAGGACGCTGCCAGACATATGATTATCAGTGCGGACATCTGTTTGCACCAGGTACATCTAATAATAATTCATTACTTTTTTCATGCTTTTAGTTTTCAGTAATGTGGTTACGATCACTAGGCAAGACTTCTCAGACTTTTCTTGTTCTTTTTTCTGGATATTATTTCTCTTTTTGGCAGATAATGCAATAAAAGCAGCAGATATTTGTTTCCAAGATGCAAATATTCAGGGAGATCGGTTTGGTAACTGTGGATCCAACAGCAATGGAAACTACATCAAATGTACTTTAGCGTAAGTACTCTCTAATGATGTCATTAATTCATCATCTCATGAATTTAAGGATTTTAGATAACATGTGTTGAAAAAGTACTGCGCTAGTCATGTTGAACATCGACTTTGTTTTTATAAAGTTGGTCAAATCTGAGAAGAATTCCCATCTTAATCCCATCCCCTCAGACTTTGCTCTTTTTGTACAATGATGTATAGCTATATCTAATGAAAACATGGACAATTTTACTCTTATAATTTGGCACTTTCTAAGTCCTCTTATTTTCCATTTTTTGATCCCCTGTTGGAGTTCACTTTTCAAAGATGTTTGGTTGAAATAAGCACCTTCCTAACTATGGTTTGATACTTAAATCTAGCCATGATTTCTTATGGAACAACATTATTTGTGAACAAACTTGTTTCCTTTTACTTGCCAAATGTTAAATGTGAGATTATATTTACTCATTGAACAAAAACATGAGAAACCAGAAGTGTAGATTATACTTGTTTTTAAAATAAAAGTGTGGTTCTTGGGTTTTAACTTCAACCTATTGCTGATAAGTATGATGTCATGAATCTCCTCTCTCATCGTGAGCATGTGAAGCTTTGCTGGTACACTAAATTCAGCATGTATTCGATTAAGCATATGTGAATGTGTTTGAAAAAAAAGTAGCATTACTTTATTTTTATTTTTTTTTTACTATTTAATTTGTAAAAATGTGTATACACACACACACACACACACACACATCCAGAAATGCATATACTATTATATATTGTACATATATTTATTAGTTTCAGGTTGGCCATTCTTGTATTTTGCTCGTTTGTGTTGTTGTGTTTGCACATCTCTGTTGCTTGTGGGGCTCGCACACAAGAATTTCACTCGCATGTGCTGTGCCAGTGTGCCTGCACATGTGATGTGACAATAAAAGTGATTTGATTTGATTTGATTTTGATGGCAGTAACTGAGTGATAAGATACAATTGTAACATTTCAGTTAATGATTAGATTTACCTTTTTTTCATCCAGTGTTTAAGTCATTTGCAACTGTGATTCATTTTCTTAATTTAACTCTGTTACACAGAAATACCATGTGTGGAAAGGTGCAGTGCACCAACGTGAATGTGAATAACCCTCCTCCTGGTGCCACAGTCAGTATCAAAATAGTTGCTGGGAAGACTTGTGTTAATGCAGACTTCAACCTTGGCACAGATGTGCTGGACCCAGCCTATGTTAACCCTGGCAGCCCCTGTGCTACAGGAAAGGTGAGCAAACTATTTTAATGACAAAGTAAAGAAATGTAACAACTAATGCAAATACGGTATCACTTTTTTTACAAAAATACTGTCAACATCATAAGGAAAAACTGCTAATGACTCAATCTAACTGCACCAGTAAGTAACATTACTTTTCTTTTAGACCTGTGTGAACTTTCAGTGTGTGAATGCCTCTGCTCTCCTGCCCAACTTGATCTGTGATGCAAAAACCACCTGTAATGGCCGAGGGGTAAAGTTTCTTCTTTTTTTTTTTTTGTCTGTCTTTACTCAGATTCCAGCCACTTAGGACCTGCTGGATATTTACTCTTTAATGTTTATTTCAGGTTTGTAACAACCTAGGTCACTGCCACTGTGAAAATGGCTGGGGCCCACCCTACTGTGACAGGTCAGGGTGGGGTGGCAGCATAGACAGCGGCCCTGCTCAAATAGGTACGTCTTAATTCACCGGTTATGACCTATGACAAATAAGTCCCCTAATACCACATGTGTGGCAATATGACCATCTGAATTCATCATTAGATACACAGTCATCTGTTATCCCCTCATTAGTGGAGACATTATTGCCGTAGCATTTGTTGTTGTATCATCTGTATGGGAAAATTTTCATTTTTACCAACGACATGCAGGGTATGTCTGCTGAATCAAAAACAATGTGATAGTTCACTATTAATTTTCATCTAATAAAAAGCAGAACTTTTAGAAAGTTCCCTCCTGGTGCAATAAAATTTTCACTATTGTTCCTAATTCACATCTGAACTTAATAAAGAACAAACATCTCTTTTTTGCACAAGACTACTCCCTCAGAAACGGCCTGCTGATCTTCTTCCTCTTGGTGGTTCCTCTTCTGGTTCTTCTCATTTTGGTGCTCCTTTACATCTTTAGGAGAGAGTCCTTAGAGCCTTGCCTCAAAAGGTAAACTTCAACTCAAATTAAGTGTACATACTAATAGTTTTGTTTTTCATATGGTGTTGTACATTTTGATTTTTTTTTTCTTTTTCAGGTTACGTAAGACTCAGACCAAAAACACAAATGCAGGCTCAAACAGCAATGCTCAAACGGGTGCCAGACCCATACCTCCACCTGAGCGTCCCACCAACCGGGTAAATATATTTATCCACTTATCTTCATAGTTATGGTAAAAAGAAAGTACACTCTCTGTCGATCCAAGGCTTTTACGTCTTAGGGCATGTTACAAATGTCCTTAACAGGTTCTAAAATGATTTAAATGCAAGAGGAAGAAGTTGACCAAACTTTGCAAAGCAAATTTGTAACATTCTGAAAAATAAAGGAGCCAAGTCAAAGAATGGCCCAGTCAAAGTCCAGACTTAAACCAGGACTTTAAGAGAGCTGTGCATGCAAAGCTCAATTAACAGAAGCAACATTGTCCACAGTCACGTGAGACTTATAGAGAAAATGATTACATGAAGTTATTGCTGTTTAAAGTGATTTTAGATGCTGTTGGATCACAGGGTGTAGTTCATTTTTCACACACTGTTTCTGCATTTTGGCTGACATCATGCAATATGTCATATCCTTGTGCGTAAAACCTTAAAACTTAAAGAGTGTGTACTTGTGTGAAGGACGTGAAGTGCAATGTTTGTTTATTTTCTAGTGAAAATGCAAATCCCTAAACAGGAAAGGTAACTCTGTTAGATGTTTAGTGTTTAGTGTTGCTCATTGTTGTGTTTGCCTTGTTCTTATTCTAGCCTGCATTTCCAGCAGCTGCCTCAACTCCAGTTTCTGGGTATGAACGGACTTACTTTTTTACTTAACTAAATCCATACTTCCCTCATAGATAAATGGAAACTGAAGCTGTCAGTACACAAACAAACATGTGTGATTGGTTTCTGACTTTAAACATAATCTGTCAGTTTCAAGTACGGAGAAACGAACTACTGGGATGATGAAAACAGTCATGACCCCCCTGAACAACCACCTCCTGTACAAGGCCCTGGAGTACCCAGACCAATCCAACCGAAACATCTACCAAGCTAATTGCTTTCATACAGTATCATTTAAATTATTTTCTGAAGTTATGAATTTGCTACAGATCAAAACTGTATGAAGAGACTATTTTAAAATACTAATTAAAGGCACGCTGTTTGTAAGATTGACTGTTATTATGTGGTAGTGGATGAGGCTGGTAAATGTTTACTGACTGTTTTATTAGGTCTTTTTACTATTTGGGGATACATGCAAATAAAATTCAAAAAGAGTTTTATATTTTACATCATCGTGCTTTTAAAAAAATAAATATTATTGATGTTTCTTGCAGTTAAATGCAATTGTTATAATGTGTGCGATGTAATAATGAAGGGTATCAAAAATGGACTTTGATTGTTTCGTTGTAACTGAGTAAAACATTCTTGTGGCTTTTAAATTATTTCTACACTAAGAATAGAAACAGAAACACTGTGTGTAGAATCATAGAGTCAAAATGGCAAAAAAATAAATAAAATGTAAAACTAAAAGCTTCAGCATCCAGCCCATTTTGGCCACTTAAGATGTGTTGATAGAACTGCAATTTATTTATTTTGAAATTTCTGTTGCCCTCAATACTATGCCTCTTTTTTACTCTTTTGTTTTTGTTTTTTAAATAAAGGGTATATAAAAGTGGCTTTGCCAATAACAACTTCTTGAGGCTTCTACCTTGTGACAGGAATGTGACTCAAAACTAACTTGAAATCATTTCATCACATCAGATATTTTTGACATATTTTGAAAGATGATAGAATATTATTTCAAACATGCAAATATAATTGAAATAACAAGAGAGAAAAAACAAAACTTAAAAATCATCAAGTTTTCATATATATTTCTACATAATGTGTGTGCTTGAAAAGGAGTAGGATGAAGTTTACACTTTTCCTGTTCCTACCCCCTTATTTCAAATTTCATTGCTTACAAATCCATCTCCAGAATTCAACATTATTTGATCCATATATGTTTAACTATGTACAAGTCTAACACATTGAACATACACAAATAAAACCATTTTCAGCACATAAACCAAAACAACAACAAACTACATTTTTACATAAACTAATCACCCTGTGTTTAACACTTGCTTAATGTGTGAATTTTTGCATTGATTTACTTTTCTTGATTTCATCAATTTCATTGATAAAAAGTGGATTTGAAGGTTCTCTTGAAGTAGCTTCATTTGTTATCCTTATTGCTCTTTTTCTGCAGAATGTATATTGGATGGGTGTGTGTTTTGTACTTGTTTCCCCACACAACCACACAGTATGTCATGTACCGCAGTATGATAGAACAATACAGAGTATATAATGATGTTTGATTTATGAGATCCTTAACCTTGCCAGAGACTTCGATATTTTGCCTTTGATATAAGTAATGTCTGGAATCCAGGATAGTTTGTGATGTATTATCACACCAAGGAATTTTATTTCAGGTACTGTTATTTATTGTCAGTTTACTATTAGTAGAATATGTGCATTTCCCAAATATTATGAATTTTGCTTTACTCAGGTTCAATGTTAATTTATTATGGTCAAACCAGGTCTTCAGATTATTTAATTCATATTCTAGTTCATTCAGAAGTTGTTCCAAGTTACTTCCACAGCACAGTAAGTTTGTATTATATTATATAATATTATTTTCAAAGATGTTGAAATTGCACATATCTCATTAATGTACAATATGAAAAGCAGCAGCCCCAAAACTGATCCCCAAGGATCAGTTTTGGAACACAACGGATTTCAATTCTGACTTTATGGCATTTATTTGGGTAAATTGTTTACGGTTTTTAAGGTAACTGTTAGCCCATGATAATGCCACCCCTCTGACCCCATATGTAGTTTGTTATGTAAAAGGTTGCGATGAACTGTATCAAATGCTTTCTTTAAATCTAAAAAAAACTCAGACAGCATATTCTTTGTTTTCAATAGCAGTTGTTACTGTATCTATAAACTCCATTAAGGCATGCATTGTGGTCATTTTAGGTCTAAATCCATACTTGCTTTATATATAGTACATTGTTTTTTTGTGATAAAGTCATATAATCTATTGTAAAATATTTTTTCAGTATCTTAGAGAACTGCAGTTGTAGAGAGATGGGCCGATAGTTTGCTATCTCCAGCTTTATACATTGGATCTAACTTTGCGATTTTCATCTTATCTGAAAATAATCCACTTTGTAATGACAGATTACAAATGTAGGTAAATGGTTTCACAATACATCCAATAATATCTTTAATTAAGTCCATATCAATGCCATCACAGTCATTTGGTTTCTTGGAGTTAAAGGATGTAACTACATCCATAATTTCCTCTTCATCTACTCCCCTCATAAACATTGAGTTTGCTACATTGATAGTTTTAGGAGGGTGCCCAGATTTTACAATTTCTTTAGCCAAGCTAGGACCAACATCAAGAAAAAAGTCATTAAAACAATTTGCGATTCGTTTTATGTCACTAGTCGTTGTATTTTGTATTTGAAAGTTATTTGGATATTCCAATCCTTTCCTTTATTTACAATATTATTTAGTACTGTACAACACAAGGTTGGTCAAGACGTCGTTTACAATATTATGTGCTTTTATTTTGAAGGACGTCGGTAGGAAATGGCACGCGGAAGAATATGAGGAAGTTAATATCCAACATGGCTGCAAACAGAGTACAATTGTAAGTAGTAGAAGCTAGGTTGTGAAGCTGCTCTTTCGTAGCCCATGGCAACTGAGGAGGCCGTGAGTGTCAGCAGGGCTTCGGCCTGTCTGTGTGTCCTCTGCGGGCTACCCGCTGCTGGGAAGTCCACCCTGGCCCGCCGGATTCTCAGTACCGCCGCACAGCATGGATGGAGAGCCACTGTGGTGCCATACGATGACCTGATCCCAGAGCAAGCTTTTCGAACCAAAGTGGTCGAGGATGGTGTTAACCTGCAAGAAATGGTAAGGACATGATTCAAATGTAATGTGAACCAACCATCCTGCGTAATATTATCTATAGTAGGGCATTATGACTATTAGAGAACGCAATCAAAATAGTACAGCTTTACATTAAATAACATAGTTTGGTGCTAATTAACAGAAAAGGTAAAAAATAAAAATAAAAAATTTAGCTCTTTGACAGCACTAAGTTAGGTCAATGTACCCATCCATGTAAGTAAATTGCATGTGTTCAGTGCTTGAAGATTAGAGGTTAGATTTGTTTTGGGGTCTTTTGGCTAATTCAGGTAACTCTCACTACACTTTTCCATCAAATGTTTTACCCTTTCCCAGTTTAGGAAAGGGTAAAACATTGACATAGATAAAACATCAGCTAGTTTAGGCCATGGTAAATTTTAGCACTTGCATCATAGGATATTTGAGGATAAGTATTTTGTCCAAGGACACTTCATCATATACAGTCCAGGAGCTGGGGATTGACCCAACATTAGTAAACAACCTGCTGTAAGTCTTGAGCCAACATAAACAACAAGCTTCTTAATTTCCCTGTAATGTTACCTTCTGCTACACGATATGTGACTGTATTAATTATTCAAAGTACTTTTATTCTGCAGCAGATTGTTTTTAAAATCCATATTGTCTCCATACATCATAAGTAGCTTGAGTATGTCCTAGTAATTTTAGAACTGATTCTCCTCTCTAGCACACTGAATGGAAGTCACACAGACAAGCTGTGTTGTACTGTATTGAGCAGTTCTTGCAGAAGTCAGAAATACTGCCAGAGGCACCAAGCAGCTCTGGGATCAGTGTTGCTGCCTGGGAACAGTGCACTCAAGGTCTGATGGGGCCTAAAGGTCTGAAGCCACCTCTCGTCTTCCTACTGGACGACAACTTCTACTATCCAAGTATGAGATATGAAGTTTGTCAGCTTGCAAGGAAGTGTAAGACCCCTCTTATCAACTGAATATGCCACTTAACGTATGCGGCTCTTCAAATATTAGGTTAACGTCTTCTGATGTTGCAGATTCGCTGGGTTTCTGCCAGGTCTACCTACAGTGTGATTTAGAATCATGCATCAGCAGAAACCAGAGCAGGTCTCAGCCCGTTCCCACTGAGGTGATACTGGAGATGGTGAAGCGGTTGGAGTCTCCGAATCCTCAGAAGAACTCATGGGAGATTAACAGCATTACACTTAACAGCACAGGAACTGTGTCCAAATCTGACATGTAAGGCAGCAGAAAGAGCAGCCATAAAGATTAATTACCAAAGTCAATTCATAAGTCAGGCTTTAATTTGTTGCCTCTGTGTTCTCCTATGTGGCTTATCCTCAGCCAGAGGGTGATGGAGTTGATCTCCTCTGCACTAAATAACCCACTAAGCCTGGGAGAAGACAACAAAGAACAAAAGGTGCGTCACTGTAGAGTAAACTTGAGACACATGCTAGTGATGTAGCTACAGAAGCAGATCATTTCTATCATTTCTAAAGGTTTAACGTATGAAATAACGCATCGTCAAGAGTCCTCAAATCAACAGTACCTAATCAGAGGGGGCCAACCTCAAGCATGACCCCCCCTTTAAAACAGCCCACAGACCCTAAGGAGTGAGACTGTTTATAAGTGGGTTGTCAGTTGAGTAAAATAGATTTTTGTCTATCTCAGTGGTAAAGAAAGTGACCCAGAGCCTCTTCCATGTAACTCTGAAAGTTTTAACCGTCAGCTATATTGGAACATCATTACACCAAGCTACCGTTAAGGGGATGGATGAGGGATGGGAAAGGAGACAGAGAAGGAAAAAAATGAAGGGGAGGGGTTAAGATATAACAATTATTACCATCATCATCAACATGCAATAATAATAACAATGACTCATTATTAACACATACTGTTTAAAAAAAAAAAAACTCACTCATGATCATAAACAACAGTACTAGCAGGTAGTCTTGTCTTGATATTACATAGTAATAACAGGTCCCTTAATACTACATATTATAAGTGGAAAATTAGAAATATATTAAAAGGACGGTTTTGCACTGAGATAAGAATGCATCATTAGTAGTGGAAATACAAGAAGCCAGAGAAATACCATCATGCATAACTGATTTTTTTTTTAATCTATGTTGCTGTTTTCATATATACATTGGTATTGGCTTAAGACATGCACCTGCACATATATCATCATCTATTTTGCAGGATGCTGATCGTCTGAAATGTGCCAATAGTGTTGTCCACCAGGCTGACCAGGCCTGTCGACGCCTCATCTCTGAAGCCATGAAGACTGCCAGAGGTCAGCTTTGGATAATATTTATTATTTCAAGTTTACCAGAGCATGCTGCCACTTGAAGCCTAGCTAAATGATCAACTCGTCTTTCCCTAATTTTAGAGAATAAAGTACCTCCTGAACGCATGAGGTCTTTGGCTGCTCAGCTGAGTGAATCCAAAGCAACGTTTCTTCATAACCTGGGGAAACATTTCCTCCATGAAGTGCCATTTATCCAAGGAGAAGAAATCAACGTAGAGCATGCAGCGAAGAGAGCAGCTGAAATTTTTAATGATGACTTGAAAGAAATCTTGTCTAGAATCATGAATGACAAATAAGCTTGACTGAATAGCCATTACATTAAATGTAAGAATTTAAAAATGCTTTTTTAAAATTATTTTTCTGCTACTAAGTGAAACACTCGTAAATGGTTGTAATGTAATAACTTGGTTATTACAACTGTGAATGAAATGTTTATTTTTTAAAATAAATTCTCCTCAACTGATTTCAGATGTCTACGTGACTTCTCTCCTGATATGGTACAGTGGTGTAATTAAGAGTATCATTATTACATTTTCTGCCCATACTAACATTATCATGTACAAACAAGTTAATGTGTCCAAGATTTGCACAAACGAAAAGCCACTAACATTAGTTCACATTACATGTAACATAATGAGGGTTATATGGGATCTATAGAGCTTAGAAAGAAAAGCGTCTGGACTTCTTTAAGTTTCTTGAAGATGTTTCACCTCTCATCCAAGAAGCTTCTTCAGTTCTAGGGTCAAATGGTGGAGAGTCCCAGATTTTAAGCCCTGTGGGAGTGTCCCTCCAAGAGGGACAATGGACCCCCTTTTGATCCTCTACCTAATCATACGAGCCAAGGTGTGAAAACGGGTGTAGGTCACAATCAGCCATGGTTTCATGTAAGCTCATTGTGAAACCCTATCATGTGATTTCCTGAGGTCAGATGGCCCAGAATGTGAATGGGCGTTGCGGCGTCTGGGAAGGGAACTCAAACTGGATTATAGATGGCAGACAGCTGGCATCATAAACCACCCCAGGTTATATGGGATCTTTAATATGGCTCAGCATTGGCTAATATACAGACAGTAAGTGGCTACAATTAATTTTAAAGTTGTATGTACACAAAGTTACTTGAGACAGTATATAAATATTTTTTAAAAAGGGATATAATACAACTGTAAAAAACAAAACAAAAAAAAACCTACTAATTGTAGTCTCTGAGGTTACATATAAATAAATATTAGAACTACAACTCCCACTGAGGAATGTGTCTGGCTAATTTAACCATGATTGAGACTTTGGTGTATAATTATTAGGCATACAAGCAATTTACAAATGGTGGTGAGAATGGCACCTCGACGGCTCCACTGTGAATACAAAGCTGGTTGAGCTTGAAATGTTTGGTGCTTAATACTGCTTTGGTGTTGTATTTTTTTTTAAAAAGCCCCACACCCAACAGCCACAACATTAAAACCACCCTCATAATATTGAATTGGGCCCCACCTTCCTGCTGGAAAACAGAGATCTAAGCATTCACAGTGTGGACACAGCACCTTTGGGATGTTGGAAGCAGGGTGATTCACTGTGGGGCTTGTTATGGGTGTGCTAATATGTGCCACGTGAGTGCTACACATTGTGCCACATGCAAAATCTTCCCATCTGAACACTGGCAAATGAACTGGTACTTGTATAGCTGCAAGACTTCATTCACCCAATCACACCACACATTCACACAGCACTTTGTAACATTCTCACGTACACTCCAACTGATACTTTGGGGGCAGTTTGAGGGTTCAGTAGCTTACCCAAGGATACTTTGAGGATCAACCAACCAACCTTCCAGTTAGTAGACAGGCCACAGAAGCCCATTTCATTGCACTGTAACTAGATAATCACTGTTATTCATTTTGCCTGTCAGTGGTTTCAATGTTCTGGCTGATCAGTGTATATAGCTGCCTTTATAAATGTGATTACTCAACAGGCTGAATGAAATCCTAATGACTCACTCCAAAGTGATGAAACACTGCAAATCCCATCCCAGTCTAATGCCAAACCCAATAAGTTGCATGAGCAAAGGAGTACAGATATCACAAGGCATTAACTAACTCTCACAACAAACTATGATGTGTTGTAAAGTGTCATTTGTGGTTTTGTACGTTCACAACTAATACGACAAGCCCAAAGTAGGGATCAAGGTAGAAAAGCAGTAAGGCAACAGTATAGTGCAGATGTAGAAGTGTAAAATGAAAAAACAACTTAAAACATGAAATGTTAAACAGTCTCACTATGTTTAGTTGCTAAATATAACCAATATAATAAAAACAAGGACTCCATATAAGTCTGTGCTGTCAGGAATCACTTTTTATGTTGGCCACGGGCAAAATGGCAGGCAAAATCGTATTTGTCTGCGCATTTATGCCCACAGCTGTTGCACTGGAATGGATGTTCATAGCCGTGGCAGCCCATGTGAATAGTGTAGAGGATATTGTCAGAAAAGTGAATATCACAATGTTGGCAATTATACACGACCTGCTGGTCCGGTATAGTCAGGGCAGGGGCGGGTGTGCCCGACTGGCTGTTGCTAACACACGCAGTCAGAGCGTTCATGTTGTTCTCAAAGCCAAGGCTCAGAGCAGGACTACAGTTCTCGTGGCGTGAGGTGGGAGATTCTTTTTTAAGTGATGATATCTGCACTCCATTTGAGCACATTGCAACCTGTTCACTGGAGACATTATGTATTAGGATGGGCTTCTCATCTTTTATTGACTCCCTGTCTGGGGACACGGGAGTCTGAGACTCAGGGTGGAGCTCAGCCAACTGACCGGCTAGTGTAGACACCTGGTCGAGTGGGTTTTTAAAAGTCAAACCATTAGCACTCCTGTTGCGACTTTCCTTCTCATCTACCCTGGGAGCGTTCTTATACTCGCTGCTGTTTAAATGGTGGATTTTGTGAGACAAGTCAGTCAGAAAATCCGATTTTGGCATCATCACAGAGGCCGGGTTGAGATTGATCAGGAGGCGCCGCCCGAACCCCAGCGAAGCTGTCCTCTTCTGCAAAGCGCTCAGCATTCTCTTGTTGGAGAAAGGAGAGCGTGCCACCCTGGTGGGCAAAAGCTTGTGGCGGCGTCGCCGATGGTGTGACAGGTTGCTGCGGTCACTGCATCGGAAGGCGCAGAGGTCACACTTGTAGGGCTTCTCTCCTGTGTGTGAGCGCATGTGGGCTTCCAAGTGACGCTCATACGCAGATGCAAATGGGCACAGCTGACAGCGGTGAGGCTTTTCTCCTGGGCAAGGAAATAATTGCAGTTATAACTCTGATATTAACCAGCATATTTTACTGTGATGGTTTGCACAGAGGTAGGGAAGTGTCTATTAGACAAGGTTTAGACAAGGTGAAGCTTTTCAGTATTTCACTTTATCAGCTGTATATTGGGAATATTTACATGGTGGGAACGCTGACCTGTGTGGATGCGGATATGCTCTATTAAGCGAGCCATGCCCTTGTTTGCATAGCTGCAGTAGCTGCATTTATACTTTCCATCGCAGGTCCTCTCCAGGCCATCCATCTGCACATCTGACCCATCCTCCACAGACAGTCTCACCTCCACAGACGGGGGGTCCAGACCATTTTGCTCGCACCTTGGGGCAACTACAAACAAACACAGCATGACTTCAACATATGATTTTTCTTAGAAAACACGTAAATCAGTTGTTTGTATATTAGTGTGCTTCCTTCTCACCGGCTTGAAACGACTCCGCTGTCTCTTTTTCACCACACACGGAGCCTGAAATCATGTTGACATGCTGGGTTTGCTGGGTCAGGTATTCTTGAAATTCCTTTACAAAATCCACGGGCTCGGTCTTTATCTCCTCCATGTTCCTTCTCGTGTGCTGAGCCTGAAGAAAAAGATTCAAATGTGATGGCGATGTACTACAAGTCTGCTTTGGTATTCTGACAGCAGCTAACCTACTGCTGCTAGCGTTCTTAATGACTAGCCTACTGCTTTTAGCAGCAGCGCTAACATTACCTAGATTTAAGCTCTTGTATTTTAAATTTTAACACCCAAATTAAGCACAATCGTTACTGTGGTCCATATTTTGCCGTAACAACTCTAACAAACGCTTTTTCTTCGAGCTAACAGCAGAGTTGGGACAGTTTATCATCTCATGCTGTTACCTGGCGAACATGCGATCGCTTCCGTTTTTTCTGATATGTTAGCGGCCACCCAAACGCAACTGTTGCCTTCTCTATTATCGGAAAAACATAGCCTATGTTTATTTTCGTATGGGGCTGTCGTTCTCTTTCTCCCTCTCACTCTATCTATAATATATAACTGGTTGTCATTAATATATATTTATATATATATATTTATTATATTTTTTAATATGTATAAATCTGACTGCGTGAACCACACGGATCACACACAGAGATCTGAATACGCGCACATGGGTTTCAGTACGCACAAACAGATGGAAACACACGCACATTCTCACAAGTCTTCAACAATGGCCCTATATTTTTGCACAGGACACATATATGACACTGACATAAGTTTGTATATTTCGTTTGATTTCTTAATTTAATAAGTACATACAAAAAGTTAAAAATTCACAACATTAACAGGACAGACAGTGAAGCACTTGCCATTTATGTTTTTTTTCTCCACTCCTGCTCATAACGATAATCCCACAAGGACATGTTAATGATTAATGTATTGCCATTAAAGTCTCCTACATAGTGTAACTTCTCGTGTCTGACTCTTACAGGAGGTCACTGAAGGCAGAAATAGAAATGAGCCCTCTGGTGGACGTACGCTGCTGAACGTTTCATAACAAACATCATGGCTATCCCGTTGGTCAGGATTTTCTCAAAGGTTATACAGAATATTTAGGTCATTATTATTTGCATTTGAAGAGTTTCTGCGCTCATTTGAATATCTTTTCTACGGTATAACCCTTTTTTATCATTGAATTTTGTAACCTCTCTGGCTCTTGCCTACGTGACGTTTTTAGCTAACTGATGCTAATATTTGCTAAAGCTCAAACCTAAGTAGTTTCATCCCAAAATAGTTTCAACACTCAATCCTCAAACAGTGGTCAACCGTGCCCGAGATTACTGCGTAATGCTCAGTCACACTGTGTGTTCATTACTAATTATTTTCTAAGCGATGTTACATATTTCTACTGCTGTTTGTTTTTCAGTCTTTCAAACAACTCTCTCGTCCATGGGGGGCATGCCAGGCAGGATGGAGGAGCACTTCCTCCAGATCTGTCCCAGATGTGGCTTCACACCATCCCGCCGAGGTGGTCTCCTCTTTCCCTCCACTTCAGACATACACAGAGGAGGAAGGCATGATGAGGGAAGCAGGTAAGCAGGACCTCTTGTTTCATGTTGTAGTGCACAGCTGGAGACAGGGTTTCTTAAAACGCTAAATATCTGCATTGCTGCTTGACAGTGAAAAAATATGCACAGGAGCGCATCTTCCCACTTGTGTCACAAATGGATGAGAATTCGCAGATGGATAAGGAAGTGATCAAATCCCTCTTTGAACAAGGTGTACGTAACTAATTTAATCGCGAATTAACGTATATGTCATTAAAAGTACGCCAGTGTGTCATTTTTTTCCCTTCTAGTGACTCATTTGATTTTTGCAGCTCATGGGCATTGAGATCGACCCCGAATATGGCGGGACTGGCTCCTCGTTTTTCTCCTCTATTCTGGTCATCGAGGAGCTGGCGAAGGTGGATCCCTCTGTGGCTGTACTATGTGACATCCAGAACACTCTGATCAACACGCTGTTTGTCAAACTCGGTACCCCAGCTCAGAAAGAGAAGTACCTCAATCGACTGTCAACAGACATGGTAAGCAGCTTGATAATCTGGAAGAAATAAAAACAGTGTACATCAATTCAATGTTAATGTTGTCAAGTGCAACTGATTAATGTTTTCTGATCATGCTTTCAATTCTGTTTAGTTTTATTTATTTATTTAGTGCTCACAGCAGCAGTTGAGTAAAGGAGTGGACATGGTCAGCAACAAGACTATTTAATTGAAGTGTTTAAATGATGCTTAATTGCTACTAAGGGGCCTAAAGGGTAATATGAAAATATCTCAGACAGTGATTTTACATTTTAATATTGCCAAGTTTATGTGAGCCCTTATAAATTGTGGTCTCAGTTTTCTGTTCTTAGTTTATACAAGAGAAACCTGGTGTGGTCTTCTGCTGCTCCAGCTCATCTGCTTCAAGAGCACTGAAAGATGCTCTTCTCCAGGACTTGGCCATAACCAATAGTGATTAATTGCCTTTTATCATGAAATAAGCATGGCCTTCCACTGAATAAGACACCTTCGATATGCATTTATGTGTCCCTTTACTGTCACGAATTCTGGCTTTTGAGCTTGTACACTGTTGGTCTTTCTCCTCATTAGTCCAAAGATTTGCTATTTGATTCCAAAAGTCATCAAAAAAAAGGAAACATTCTTTGTTTTATCATTCATCATGTGATTTGTGTTCTTTGTACTGGTTTAATCTGCTGTTAAGTCAAAGAGCTTTATTTATATATATACATATATATATGCCGTTCTTTTTTGGAAACCGTATGTGTAATTTCTCTATATTTGTTCCTTGTTTATTTGTATTTTATATTAGTATTTTTGTATTATTTATACCAGATTGGAAGCTTCTGTCTCTCTGAAGCAGAGTCGGGAAGCGATGCTTTTGCTCTGAAGACGCGTGCTGAAAAGCACAAGGACTATTATGTAATCAATGGATCCAAGATGTGGATCAGTAATGCAGAGCATGCTGGTGTTTTCCTGGTAATGGCCAATGTGGATCTCTCTGCTGTGAGTAACTGCTGATGTTTCTATTCTCAGAGTGTGCAGTATTTCTTTTTGAGCCTAGATTTTTAAGGCCCCTCTCAACAGTCGCTTCTGAGCTTATAAGCTAATAACAATATATTGATTGCGTTTTTTTCTTTATCTTGGAAATTACCAAGACATGCTGGATTTTTTTTTATCAAATTCATTTAACAAAAACATCAAGTGAAACTATACTTTATAATACCCACCCTCTATAGGTTCTATTGATGCTTTGTGGTGATTAAATGCGTTCCCCTGTGACAGAAAGGTAAATATAAAGTCATCTTTGTTTGGCAGGGATACAGAGGCATCACCTGCTTCATCGTGGACCGGGACACCGAGGGGCTAGAAATTGGCAAGAAGGAGAACAAGCTTGGACTGCGGGCCTCCTCCACCTGCCCGCTCAACTTTGACAATGTCAAGGTGCGACCATACATCATGTACGTTACCAGAGAAATGCCTGGCAAGTGCGTTAGATAGATTTTTTTTAAACTCTGCTCTCTGTTCTAGGTGCCAGAGAAGAACATTTTAGGAGAGATCGGTCATGGCTATAAGTATGCCATCGGGATGTTGAATGAGGGTAGGATTGGAATAGCAGCACAGGTAAATTAAAACACAAAATCTGCTCTGTTAAAATGTCAAATTCAGCAGGGCGGTGTTCTAACTCTGTGTGTGTTTCAGATGCTTGGATTGGCACAGGGTTGCTTTGATCACACTGTTCCTTACACCAGACAGAGGGTGCAGTTTGGAAAACGTATCTTTGACTTCCAGGTCACGATCCATATTTGGACTTTGGATTTTTTACAACACCTTGTGGTGATAAGGCTTGGTTCAATAAATTCTGATGCTGCTTTTGGTGCTCCTTATATTCCAGGGGATGCAGCACCAAATTGCCCATGTAGCAACACAGATTGAAGCCGCTCGGCTGTTGACGTACAACGCTGCTCGTCTGAAAGAAGCCGGAAGAACTTTCATTAAAGAGGCCTGCATGGCTAAATACTTCAGCGCAGAGGTGAGCTTACTGTTTTTGTGGTAGTACACTGTAGGACAGAATAAGGATATTTTTGGACCTGTTTAGGTATGTTGCCATAACGTTATTTGTGTCATGATTTCATACAACCAATGGTAGAAGAAGTAAAAGTTGTTGCTGAGACTCTCCTGAAGCCATGGCAGTTTTTAGGTTCTGTTACATCCTATCATTTCTGTGATATCTCTGCTGCTGTCTCAGCTAGTAATTATTTTTACAAGTTCAACTCAAAAAGTCTTTTTATTTTCTCTGTCTCTTTTTATAATTTACTTTCTTCAGGTTGCCACCCTTACCACATCAAAGTGCATCGAGTGGATGGGAGGAGTAGGCTTCACTAAAGACTACCCTATTGAAAAATACTACAGAGACTGTAAAATTGGTGAGCCTAACTCGACAAACGTGCTTGGACTCTGGATCACTCTGCAAATATTGGCTTGTGTTTGTATGCTGTTAGTGAGATTGCTGCTTAAATAAGGTGTACTTAGTGTAACTGTGGCTGGAGTCCTACTGTGAAAAGAACGAAACTTGTGAGTGCTACAGGAGGGTCAGGTGTAGATGTTCGTGATTGGAGCAGAGTGGGGCGGAGAGAGAAGGCCCGATAGCAGTGGCTGTAATCGGACTCTGCTGGAATTCTCCAGTCTGACCCCTCAGAGTGCCATTATACCAGCACACAGCCAAGGAAGCTGCCATTTCAAAATGTTACTTTTCCTTTCATCACTGCCACTTTGGCTCCCGAGCTCTCTGGCTGGAGCACCGGCAGACCTAGCTCCACGCTAAGCCTCCTTGTCTCCTGCTAGTGAAAGCGGCGGATGCATGTAGTGTGCAGAGGAGTTTGACAAAATGGACTTTGTTGTGTATGGCAGGAATCTGTGCTAATGCTTTGTTTTCTCTCTTTGTGCAGGTACCATTTATGAGGGCACGACGAATATCCAGCTGTCCACTATGGCCAAGTTCATTGATAAGGAGTACAATGTTTGAAACTCTATGAGCAAAGCCTAAACGATTGTACTCTGCGATGTTACACTCCGCATTTTTCCCCCCAGTGATTATAATGGGATTGATCCAGACCATACTACTATAGATTAGTTCTCGTGCAGCAGCTCATAGTTACTGGTGTTTTGGTTACGTTTCTTCAGGTTTAGAGATAAAGCTGCTCTGGTTTAATGATGTTTATTTTGCTTTTTGTATTCAGTGAGCTTTCCATCGATTCAAATACAATGAGTAACAAACTGTATATCATTTTAAGACCTTTACAACCTTCACCCCACATTTGTTCTAGGACTATTATTAATGTAATAGTAACATAAATGATCCATACATTTGCAATGTGGGAGTTAGTTGTTGAAAGCTGATGATTAGGATTATGTTTTGGTGCCTTCGGAAGATTTGCGATTACTGAGATCAGTGATGTAAAGGTGTGTGTTCTCTCTGTATGATTCTACATCCTTTTAGGAAGTCATCTGTAAAGAATGATCTGTCAGTACTATTAAATGTGAAGTATGCTGTAGTGCAGTGTATGGTTGTTTGTATTTGCTGAGGAGTCCAGGTTAATACCAAGTTCTCTCACTAGATGGCAGCATTTTCCCGAGTGACAGCCGCTCACAGAAGCGGCAGTCAATTATCATGTCTTTTAACAGCTTGTCACCTCTAATGATATTTTATATCAATTTAATTATGCCGGTGCTTCAGATGAAAAGAGCTCGCCTTGCATAATTGACTCATTGATAATTTTGTGGGTGTGACTGATTAAATTTGCACAGGCTACATGTGCTGTGCAAAATAAGGTCTATTGTTTGAACAGCTTTTAAACTTTTAGCCAAGACTTCTTACAAATAATTATGTGGTGATATTTTTTATTACTTTTAAATAATGGAGAGGGGAAAATTAAAACAGACACGGATACTATTTGATGATTTTCATTAGTCACACCGTTTCCTAATACAGAAACTTAATGTTTTTGTAGCAGATAATTTTATATTAAAATTTGCTTTTGCTTCTTATTTCATGTATTTGTATAATACATTTGAAGAGTGAAAGGGACTGAAATGTATTTGCCCTCATAAAAAATTTAGGATTATGTGTGTGTTTCTAAACGATCAGTATAATTCTTGACACCACCACTGTATCTGTAACAAAAGCTTTGAATTTAAATATGAATTGAGTGTTATTTACTGCTGGGACTTTGCTGATAGAAGTTAGAATCAAACGTGCTAGGCTGCAGTGTAATTGCATACAAACACCTGTTCTTTAAACCTAAATTTCTGTCTTTTTTTAATCACATAAAGATAGAACAGAAAATCAAGCCTGCATTTACATCACTGATTGAGTGTACTTTGTTTGCCCCTCTGATCCACTCTGACTCGTGGACCCTCCCCCCCTCTCTTTAATGAACATAATCTGATGAAAACACAGCTATTTGCTTTTCACTTTGCATCGGCAAAATGCTGCTCAGCTAGCCTCTTTCTCCGCCCCCATCTTTAACACAGCTATGAGACCTCTAATTATGCAAGGATTCAAGTAGCTTTTCACAAAACACAGTGTTGTCCTCTAGAGCTGGAGAGCGCTCCACGAGCTAAAAGGACAGGCTGCATATTTGCAGGTTGAGCAAATTCAATTTGTTTGATTAGTTCTCTGCATTTGCTTCAACTTTGGTTTAAATGGTGCATCTTAAATGTTTTTAGTGTCTCTTTTTTTCTTTGCGTATGCCTATACCAAATAGACACGCAAAATGTTGATATCTCTTCCGTTTTTGGAGATATATGCTCTTAGTCTAAATAGAGATCAGAAAAGCAGTGTACTTATAAATTCATTTTCTTTCCTGGTCTTTCTTTCGTTCATCATACGCACAAATAAAATGTGACCAAACAGCTCTTATACATGTCTCTTCAGGTACACAATTGAAATTTGCTTAATTCAAGTACTAGCACTGTTGTATGTGTGACAGAAACAGGCCTATTGTCATCCTCGCGCATTAGATCACCTGCTGCCCCTGTGGGTTTGTCTGCTTTGGTACTAAGCTGATGTGAAAAGACTTTATCACGATGGTTAAACATTCAATTTGATGTCTGCCTGTAGCGCTTCCTGGCTAATAAAATTACACCGAAGTCAATGCGCTCCGGTGCAGGTGAAACGAACAGCTTTCCTGCCGAACACACGCGCGACAGGACGCAACAGAATAGTGGCACGCCGAAATCGTGCGTCATAGTGTTCAGCGTCCGCGTTTAATGACAAAAATCATTAAATGACTAAATATTTAACAATTTTCTGAATCTTTTTGTGCGTTAAGAATAATACTTCGCCATTTTGTTATTGTATATCGTAGCTTACATTCGTGCGTAAATCCTATGCGTAATTTGTTTAATAAGGCTAAGTTGCTTGATTTCGCTGGACCATTTAATCAATGGACCATTTATTCAATTTACTGACAGGTAATTGTGGCTCGCGCACACCCCTCATAACCCTGATACATTTTCCTCTTTTATCTAATTGGTTGACAAGTGGGTGCGTACTGCTGAGCCCGAAGCCAAAACTCTCGCGCGGCCTTTTTCTTTGGAGTCCATTCTTGTCAGACCCCCACGCGGTTTCATCTCAAATCCCATTTGCTATTGTACCTGTCCAATAGCAGCGACCGAGCACGCTTTAACTCGGATGGCATTTTTATTTCATCACCACGGTCGGGAGCAAGTCTGACTCAGTGATCTCTGCGCTCTCACGCTGATCATTCTCGTGGGGGGGAAGCTGGGCACAGCTTTACGCGACTTTCTGAGTTTTCCCTCCATCTTATGCGAACTATTTTAGCTCGGACTTTAACGCCAGAGAATCCTTTAGATCTGTTTAATATCTTTTTTCAGCTTTTGATGGTGATCCCTGTCGGACAGTAAACGGTGATGGCAGACTCTGATACTCAAGAGGCTCGCCAACCTGCAAAAGACTCGCCGTTCTCCATAAAGAACCTGCTGAATATTGAAGACAAACCCACGAAGCCAAAAAGCATCCTCAGCTCGCACAAGGGGGTTTTGGAAGGCAGTTTCTTTTCTCGGCTCGGTGATTTGTCTGTTCCTCGATTTGAGCTGCCAGCACAGAGAATTGGACTATCCGCGCAATATCTGGAAAGAGCATCTACCTGGTGGTACCCCTACACGCTTGGAGCACATTTTAGGACTGGAGGTAAATTATTGTTTTGCTTTAGACGAGGGACGTATAGTGTTTTAATATTAATTCACGTTCTTCTATCGGGAAAAGCTGTGGTGTATTCATCATCGTGAATGGATACGTAAATCTTAATAAAAACGTTTTAAATACTTTAAACTCTAAATTAAACTTAATGTATCCCAACAATAAACCAATTACATAAAGGGGAAAATAGAATAGAGGTAGGATAGCTTTCACTGCAGAATTGTTTGTCGTTGAAGAATAGGTTTTAACAAAATAAAATGTTTTTCTCCAGGGTCTGAGAAGGTCAGCTTAAGAGAAGCATCACAGGCACCGGACAGGCGCTCTCCGGATCTCCAGAAAAGTGATCAAGATGCCAAAGATGAAAGCGCCGACGATGACATCGCCCTGGATGAAAGTGACTCGGAGGAGCCAAAGAAAGAAACAGACCAGGAGGACGACTGGAGGAGAAAAAACGACGAGCTGGACTCCGAGAAGAAGCCCTGTCGGAAGAAGAAGACGCGCACCGTGTTTTCCAGAAGTCAGGTCTTTCAGCTGGAGTCCACTTTCGACATTAAGCGCTACCTGAGCAGCTCAGAGAGGGCAGGCCTAGCCGCGTCTCTGCACTTAACCGAGACACAGGTGAAAATCTGGTTCCAGAACCGGAGGAATAAGTGGAAAAGGCAGTTGGCCGCCGAGCTGGAGGCGGCCAACCTGAGCCATGCGGCGGCACAGAGGATTGTGCGGGTTCCCATACTCTACCACGAGAATGGAGCCCCAGAAACGAGCGGGGGCCCTGCTACAAACTCACCGGGCGGCCAGGCACTCCTGGCTTTCCCCCACCACATGTACTATTCTCACCCAGTCCCACTGCTGAGACCCGTTTAACATTTGTGTCATAAAGCATTGTACATTTGTTTTTAAATGAGAGTGATTAACTGAAAAAAAATTGTTTTGTATATTTTGTAGATTGAACGGACACAGTTATTATTATTATTATTATTATTATTATTATTATTATTATTATTATTTGTAATCATGCTTTCTTCTACTAAAGTGTCCTTGAGCAAGACAGGGTCCCTTTTACAGCTCCCACGCGTGTGGGGAACAAAAGTAATGGATTTTCTGGTTATTTTCTTTTTTCTTTTTAATTATTATGATCCATTTTGGGTGCATATATTTGAACGTATTAAGTTGAACAGGGTTGGCTGTCTATATGTAATTTACAGAGATTTGTGTCAGTGTTTGAATGTGGAATTAAATATTTTAATATTTTTCAATATTGTGCAATACTGTTGGCTTTAAATTAGGCTGCCAGCCTTTGTCTCCCATAGGCCTATAGCTCACTTGGTAATAGTCAGGACAATCATGTCATTCTTAAAAGACCCCCCCCCCCCCCCCCACCCCCACCCCACCACCAAAAAAACAACTGCAGATGATACAGGCATTTGTCTTTTTGACGCAGTGGTTGGCGTAATTTTAAAGCCATGAAAAAGCCAAAAAAGCCTCTGTTTTTTGTGTATGGTTTTCTTCTGATGTTGTTATTGAAATTCTGTATATTATATGGTCTCGCACTCAGTAAAAATTAATTCAAGCAAGAAATGTTTCCTTTTATATAGCCTTGGTGTGTGCAACACGAATGTTTATTCAAGTCATGTCGTTCTTGGTTTCAAACATTTGTGAGGGGTATGTTCTTAAGGGTTCTTAAGCTTCCTCTAATGCTGATCCGTGTTTTATTTTCGAGCCTATCGAAAATAAAACACGGATCAGCATTAGAGTGGCAACAATATTTATACCGATCACTTAGAAAAATAAACAACTGCATAGGAACGTTGGATGAACCAAATGTTGGGTTTCTGTGAAGCATTTAGGCCTCAGCGTCAGCTCTTTTCATCATATAATTTTTGCTTTATATAATTAAGAAAAAGTATTGCGGAAAACATGTCCTATAATTAGAAGAAGAAGAAAACTGTCACATATCCACACAAATTAGAATGTACTAGCCTAAATTACAAAATGAATCAGAAAGATTGAGAGCCGGCCTTCTTAATTTTTCATAAAGTCATCACGTTACTATATGCTTTATTTTATTATTCTTTTTTATTATTTTCCTTATTGAATAGCGCTTGAGAGCAGCTTAAACTAAAATATACCATTACATGTGCCTCAATATGGTTGATTTATGGTGGTTAATTTATGTGGTAAACTCCTAGTCAAACTTCAAAAAGCAAAAGCAAAAAGCCAAAAACAAAAAAATGGACAACAAAAAAAGGCGCATTGTAAAGGTGCCTGTTTCAAAATGTGCTCACTTTTCTCTCAGCTTTTCTGCTACATGTTTATTTAACATATGAGCTATACAACTTCATGATTTTAGAGTAAAACCACAGATAAATGCTTGCATAGATAGATAGATAGATAGATAGATAGATAGATAGATAGATAGATAGATAGATAGATAGATAGATAGATAGATAGATATCAGGCCTATTCATCTTAGATAGGCTCTAGGAAGAAATACGGCGTAAGACAGAAAAGGGACCCATGTCACGTGTTCTGTATTGCGACAACGGAAATAACCATAGAAATCAGCTCAGCCAATGAAATCGCAGGCGCGAACTTGAACATTTCTTTCAACCAATCAGCGCCTTGTGGACCGTCGGTAGCGAGCTATCCTCACGCAGCCACATTGTGTTCTCGTATATTCATATATTTTTATAGTTAACTAAAAAGGTATAATAATCGCTCTTGGCAAATAAACCAACTGATCACGTCCGAACGACATCTGACTGAAGCGGTAAGTGAAGTGAAACTACTAACATTTGTGCTCGTTGCTTTTGCCCTTTCGAGCTAGCATTAGCTAACACCAGTGGCAAGAGTAGTAGTGGGCTTGGTGTAATTCCTGGATTTAACTGAACAATGAGTCCAGTCAGTGTGGAACAAAAAGTAATGCGGTTATAAAGTCACAAGTAGCGCAGTCATTCAACTGACAGAAAGGCATATAAACATGTATTTTAGTTTATATGGTTGCTAGCTACTATTTGGGGCGGGTATTCTGTCGGTGGGCTGCATTGAAAACAAGCAACAAAGCCTTTAACCAACTGCTGTTAGGCTGTGTTTGCGACCAGGGAATTTATGTAGCTTTATAATGTGTATGAAAACGCATGTTTGGTTTTCACTGAAGCCACTAATAACTTCTAAGTAATAGTAACCCTTTATAAGGGAGTCACTGAAAGACGTGGAAATTCAAAATTTCAAATCTGAAGTGTCATTGGAGCACGTTGTGTTGCAAATCACAATCAGTATAATGACTTCTCCCCATCTTAGGTAAACATGTTTCCAAAAAGTGTGTCTATAAAATAAAGTACTGGAAAACTTAGAGATTTTAGGGAAACATTTTTATCTTGAATAATACTGGCATTTGTCACAACGATAACAGCAGTCCTGTTCTGTCACAGGCCTTATGATACTTGAAGCTTCTGTAAGGTGACATAATTTCCAATAAGACATTGTAACTAAATATTTATCATTTTCAGCAACAATTTAAGTTTTTTCGCTGCATGTGTATCCACCTGGATCTAGGGTTTATATACGGCATGGTACTTAAAAAAAAAGTTCCAACTACACAAATGCAAAATAAAAGAGAGAACATAAATATCCAGCCATCTTTGAAGGTGCGCATTAACAGTGAAGCCTAAAATGAATCTAAAACGGTGATGCAGAAATTGTAAATGTATAACAAGGAGTAAAAAATGGTATAACTAGTGGTGGTACCACTTATTTTCTCTTACATGTAATTCAGTCCAAAATAAATTAATCGCATATATTGAAATACTAAGTCAATTTTAGCAGTAACAAGACTCACGGTAAAAAATACATGGATGTATGCTTATAAAATGAACTAAATATAGCATCTGTGGTTCTATTTATAGCCTGAAAATGTCAAGTGGAATACATTTGTCACTGAATCACTTTATGTTATTACACAAACTTGTGGCAAGGTTCAATATACAATTGACATCTGCTGTCCTACGTTTATAATAGTTTTTTATTTTGTTTGTTTTTCATAACACAAGTATGGCTTGCTAGATACATCCGGTGTATGTCTAAAATGGACTTGACATCCCTTGTACCAGTTTCAGGTGAACAGGTCATATGATCAAATATGTTGCTACAGTTTTTATGCCACACACGTCTCAAATTTCTAGAAATCCTAAACAAACAACACCTATGTCAACTTCTATCACAACTATACAACTGGAACTATATATATATATGACCTGATCTTTGCTGACTCACTGGGAGGAATCCATGGCTCTACAATTTCAATATGAAGCATTGGGGTGCTAATTTTGGCTATTAAGTTACCAAATATAGCTCCTTGCCCAATAAAGTGTTAAAAATTTCTGTACAGACATTTTTTTCCAAATGAATGAGGAAATGAATAAAATATGTGTTTTGACAGTGTCATAGATGTTCATAGTGGAGCAGTATTTAAAACTGGGCAGTTAGATCGAAATTAACAGCCCAGTTTATAATGTTTGACCTCTGTTGTGTCCTGTTGTGATTCCAGTCTAAATGTCAGTTAGGTTGCATTAAAACACCTTGCAGGGTTGATTACTATTAAAGTTGAAATCGCCTGCTCATTTTTCTCTGCTGCAGATGACAGGCTCAAACGAGTACAAGCTCAATCAGGGACCAGAGGATGGCATCTCTGCTGTCAAGTTCAGTCCCAGCACAGCCCAGTTTCTCCTGGTTTCCTCTTGGGACTGCACTGTCCGTCTCTATGACGTGGGAGGCAACACCATGCAAATGAAGTACCAGCACACGGCTCCAGTTCTGGATTGTGCATTTTATGTAGGTCACATATTTTCTGCTTAGGTTTCTTCTTGTTATGTTATAGCCTTGAAGTCTGGTGTGCTCAAATGATAAACCTTTAACTTTCAGGATCCAACACATTCTTGGAGTGGAGGTTTAGATGCACAGTTAAAAATGCATGATTTGAACACAGACCAAGGTATGTTACTAATCTGGTAGGTGGATTAAAAACTTCCAGTAGTAAAACATATTTGTTGGAATGCTTTCATCTATATTCTGCTGGTTTCTTCTCTTTAAACAGACACAATTGTTGGAACACATGATGCTGCCATTCGTTGTGTAGAGTACTGCCCAGAAGTTAATGTCATGGTAACAGGTAGCTGGGATAGATCAGTTCGACTGTGGGACCCACGAACGCCCTGCAACGCTGGCACCTTTACTCAGCCAGACAAGGTAAAGCAGTAGAGCCACCACTGAGCTTAACCATATTGTTTATAAGATTGTTATATACATGTTTTCAGATCTAAATCACTAGAATTGCTATTAAAGTTTAAAAAAGAAAACATGACATTTTTGGAGATTCATCCTTTTTCAAAGCAACAAAGTATTTTGGATTCTCAGGAGGGCATTACAGGTTTAGCAGTTGTTATTGAGAATGAGTTGATAAGACTATTAATGAAAACAGGAAAATTTTTTGATGGATTTTATTTACATTTTATTTTGGCTTTACTCCTAATACTGGTACACAGTGATGTAGCTATTAATATATTTTCTAGAAAGCTCCCTACATTAGACATTGTAATTGTATTCATTTACTTTCCCATAATGGTTAACAAAGAAAAAGATGTTAAGTTTAATATGTTTGCATGTGGTTAAGTAATGTTGTATGCATATACATTTCATATGATTTTTGGCACTGCTAGTGATGTCGCCATCTTGTCTCATAACTTGTCTTTGTCAAAGGTGTATACCCTCTCTGTGGCTGGAGATAGGCTGATTGTTGGCACAGCAGGACGACGAGTACTGGTGTGGGATTTGAGAAACATGGGATATGTGCAGCAAAGAAGAGAGTCCAGTCTGAAGTATCAGACGCGCTGCATTAGAGCCTTCCCCAACAAACAGGTAGACTATAAAATATGAAGACTGTTAAAACCTGGCTGATAATTTGTTCTTAATAGAACCTGATAATATAGAGTCAAATTTTAACCTCATATTTTCTGTCTTGGCTCCAGGGGTATGTCTTGAGTTCAATTGAGGGACGTGTAGCTGTAGAGTACCTGGACCCAAGCCAGGAAGTTCAGAAGAAGAAATACGCTTTCAAGTGCCACAGGCTGAAGGAAGAAGGAATCGAGCATGTTTATCCTGTCAATGCCATCTCATTTCACAGTGTTCATAACACCTTTGCCACAGGTAAGATTGGCTAGTTAGTACTTGACAAAAGCAGGTATTTGTTTATTCTTAGATCTGTCTTAGCTTATATATGTATATACAAAAAGAGTCAGCTACAGAAAATATCTTAGATTTTTCTCTGACCTTCACCTCTTAACTGCCAAGGTTGCATCCAGAACTCTTGTTAATATAGATCCATATCTCAGCAATAACAAGGCCGAAAACTTTTTGAGGTTGACCTTGAACCTCTCCTTTTACCAGGTGGCTCAGATGGCTTTGTGAACATCTGGGATCCATTCAACAAGAAGCGTTTGTGTCAGTTCCATCGGTATCCAACCAGTATTGCATCACTGGCCTTTAATAATGATGGCACCATGCTTGCAATCGCCGCTTCCTACATGTTTGAGAAAGGAGACATCAGCCACCCAGAGGATGCCATCTTTATCCGCCAGGTCACAGATGCCGAGACAAAGCCCAAGTGAGTCTTCCTCTTGTCTGCTGTGCAAAGTACTGCTCAGAATGGCAGTTTCATACCGCTGAATCTCTGAGCAGTGCTGTTTACAATGTGCAGGTCGAGCTGCAGCATATGCTGATCTTTATCTCTGTCCATCCACTTTTCAATATCCGATAGTGAAAGATAGATGAGAACTTGAAGTCCTCCTTTCACTTTGTACATCTGTGGCTGTTATAAATATCTACTCAGTGACCAAATAAACATAAACCTTCTATATAGCATGAGGCAGTCCATTAAAGTGGGCCTGTTATAAATACTACCCCTGTTTTGTCAAAGTCAAAAGAATTGAGGTGTTCTTTTGACTTGTTTTTCAATCCAGACCTAAAGTATTTTAAAAGGAATTCTTAATATTTCCCTCTATATCTAATTTGAAATAAATCATAGATTTTATTAGAGTTCATTTTCAGCTTTATTTGAGTAAGCTGAATAGGTACTGGCAGGTAAACATCCATAATAGTCTATAAACATCACAACATACTTTTCAAATACCAGATTGTCTCTTTCACCGTCAGCCATACTGGTTGCAGAGCTCAACAGTTTCTTGTCATGTGTTTGGTAACCACGACCTGGCATTTTGAGGCTTATCTTTGTGGTGTATATCATAGCCATGACTATACTGGGACTCTGGCCAAAAATCCAAATCTCTTTAAGGTTATCTTTTCCTTCACCTCAGGATGCCTTAAATGTGCTTTTTTTTTTCATTGGAGCTTTTAGATGTAGAAAGACTGATTGTAATCTCAATAAGCAGATGTTAAAAGTAATTTTAAAGTACCGACTTAATTAAAAGGTGAGTGGCTTTTGTCGAGAACTTCGAAAAGAAGCAATGATACAAAACTGTAGTTACCAAATGGGATATGACTTGTCTCCATGTATCAATTCAGTGATTGCTCAAGTTAATTGAATCTCTTCTTGTGTTTTTTGGTTTACAGGTCAACCTAAGTGCACAGAGGAAGACTTCCCTCTGCCTTTGAAGCCTTTATCACATTGGATTTATCTGCTGGCATCCAGTGTACCATTACTATATCGTTTCCTGTCATTTCTTTCCATTCCCAAACCGCATTTGTAATTTAAGTAACAGTTGTTACATTTTCTGCTCGTTTCTGGTCTGTGTTAAATATTTCATTCTTTTATGTATTTGTCTTGTTCTTTCTCGACTAAAATCATTTTTGTATATACTGTACCTTTTTGACTTTTCTTTCCCCTTGGTCTTTTTGGTATTTTGACATTTTAACAAGGCACAGTTGCAGCTGTTCGTGGATCAGTCTTTCAGTGCTCACAGTTTGATACTTGGAATTTAATAAATGTTCAAATATGACCATCATGAAGTTAATTTATACTTTGTCACATACTACCTGCATGAACAACAGCTGGAGAAATGCTAGGAATGTGTCAAGGCAATAAGGATTGTTCTCTTGATGATGTGTTGAGGGAAAGTGATGATCCACTCATCTTGCTGTGGGCTCCACTTGCCCCCAGACAGTGACCTCTGCTGATAGACATCAGAGGTCTTTGGCCTAAACAAGATCCAGGTTTATTACTGGGGAAAATTGGGAGAAAAAAACAACTAAACTTGATGACCCAGCCTATTTAATCATCCTTTTTTTCATCATCCATTTTTAAGTGTGTGTGTATATACATCTCTCTCCCTCTCTGTCTCTCTCTCTCTCCCCAGATATAGATATATCCCTTAGTAGTGGATTTATGGTAACTTCCAACCTATAAACAATGAGCTAATTCTGCTGTTTTAGCAGATGACAGCAGTGATGTTTCAGAGGGCTAAAACTTTTTAAAAGTGTATTATTATCACTGAATTTATCTATAGACTGTGCCAGTTGTTACACTGATGACAGAATTAGATGCAACACAGGCTTTTGTAATGCAGTATTTGGTAATATACGACTGGCACAGTGCAGCTCTGGAAAAATATAAGCGATGTCTTTTTCCCGCAGATTTTCAATGGCATCTAATGCAGTTTCTGAAACCTTTCAGCCTAAGCATGAGAGAAGATATAGATGTCAGTTATTCTATTTAAGAGATCCTATTTTTTTCCCAAATGGTTTTATCTGCTTCTGCAGTATCCTGGAAATGATTAGTCCACTTTGGTGAAATGATGTAACTAATTCCTGTGATTGTCGATAATGAGTCTGTCTTTGACGTTAGATTAGGACTGCAGCTTAATATGAAATGGCATTCATGGAAATAGAGGGAGAATGGGCAGGGGTTTGTTATTATGGGTGTAGTGAATTACCTTGTTTCCTGCCATTTTTGGCTTCTACTAAATTGCGAAATTTAGTGTGTTCATTAAACCCATATTGGATAGGTGTTACACAGGAAAAAGTAATTTAGCAGTCTATTTGAAAGGTGCATTAAGGCAGTTAGTATTTTTCCAACCCTTTTATTAAAAGATGTATTAAGCTCTATAATTTAACAAATTGTTGCAGATAGCTGGATTATCTATCAGCATGTTCTTCCAAATGTCTTTTTTTTTTTTTAATTTCCTCTAGCAAATGTTCAGATAACCACATCTGTGGTTGTGTGGCTGGGCTCTGATTTCCAACCACTGAAGTGTTGCAGACACTTTGGCTCTACATGAAACCGTTACATGACAATTAAAATGGGTGATTGTCCTCCAACAGCCTGTCAGGTGCATTTAACCCAACCACAAAGGGCTCTTATGTTCACTCAAGAGGGCGCAGATGACCTTCAGCAGACACCTTATCTCTCAAGACTGGTTTCTAATATTATATCAAGCTGATGATAGCCCTGCGTCGTTCGTGAGCTGGGGAAAAATGGGGAAATCACATGATGCATCAGGAAAATATTGACCACATTCTGGTTTGTCTTACGTTTCATTGTTACTTACTGTAGACCACAAAGACACAAAGTGACACCATGCTATAATGCAGTTTCTTCAAGCTTTTAATTGTGAAATCACAATTTTAAATGATAAAAATTAAACTATGGTAATTTTTAATGAGCATAAATTATATTTCATGCTGGAAGAAAACTGATTACAAGATTTCATAACCATATCAGCACACCTACTATGGTTCAGTGTTCGAGGTTTTACTGACACCCTAACAAAGCCTCCTTTAATACTTTACAGTGCTATGAAAAATGTTTGCCCTCTTCCTGGGCAAACATTTTTTCAGTTATTTTTGCATATTTGTTACACAAATTATCAAACAAATTTTAAAATTACAATAGAGTGATAGTCTGGAGCTGCTTTGATCCTGAAGGAGAATGTCTGGTCATCAGTTTGTGCCCTAAAGCGCAAGCACACCTGGGTTTATGCAGCAGGACAAAGATCCAAAACACACCGGTAAACTCACCTCTGCTCAAAAAACCAAAATGAAGGTTTTGGAGTGGCCTAGTCAAAGTCTAGCCCTAAAACTGAGATGCTTTGGCGTGACCTTAAACAGAAGGTTCACGCTCGAAAACCCTTCAATGGGCTGAATCAAAAAAAAATTGTCAGTAGGTCAGAATTCTTCCACAGTGATGTGAAAGGCTCATTGTCAGTTATCACAAATGCTTGATTGCAGTTTTTGCTGCCAAGAGAGGCACAAGCAGTTATTAGTTTTATGGGGCAATTACTTTTTGGCATGGGTGAGGTAGCTTTGGATAGGTCTTTCCCCTTAATAAATGAAACCATCATTTCAAAATAGCATTTTGCATTCACTCTAGTTATCTTTGTCTAATATTACAATTTATTTGATGATCTCAAACATGTGAAAAACATGCAAAAAAAAAATATGGATGGGGAAAGTACTTTTTCATAGCACTATGCCACCAGTGAGGTTAAAAAGTATTTTATTTTGTAATTTTTCTAAAATATCATTCATACATTTAATTTAATAAAGAAATATAATCCAATTTTATAATTTTAAAGACCTTATTTTTATAAGGTCTCTAAATATTTTTAAATGATTTAAATAAAGATTTGGACTGCACTGTATTTAACCTAATCTCCAGCGCAAAGCTTATGAGCCAAAATGGAATGTCAAACCAAATATCTGTGACCCCCCCTTGTCATGCCCAGAGATTTTTAATTTACTATAGTCCAGCTCCCAGAGGAGTGCCCCTGTCCCCTGTCAGCCCTGTAAAAGAGATGGATAGCTGTGAGTGTGACACCTAGCAGTGGGTTACATGGCCTTAAGCTTTATCGCCTAATTACGCTCTAATGTAACTACAATGCTCTTGAGAAGATGTTGTCTCGCCCACCAAAGTTCCTTTAAAAGCCTCCCTGGGGCAGGGGCAGATAGGAGCGAGGCAGGCCACAGCCATGCCCGAGTGAAAGGGTTGGGTTTCGTTCCCCCGAAGTTTGGATGAAGTGGACACAGCATGCTAAATCTGGGGAGGACAAGACCATGATCTTTACTTTGGAGACTGTAGAAACTGAAAGAAATTATACCAGTGTAACAAACTTGTATAAAAACTCAATTGATGCTGTTTTAAATTACTGAGCCACTAATGTGTTAATCACACTACCACATCTTATTAGGTTTTACATTTAGACTAACTTCACTATAAAGGGCATCGCATAATAAATGTATTTCTGTGTTTTACACAAACAGCGTAAACAAACTTAAGCATTAATATGTGGAACGTTCGGCTACCAGGTTATCAGTTACACTTGTGTGTATCTTCCATCAATGTAAACTGTCCAAGGCCTCATAAATGGACCATTTGACCACTTATTCTTTAGAAGAGTGGTTAGCAGATGCAGATGGCACATTCAGTGGCAGAAAGTAGCTGTGACTTTTTCATAAAGTAATAAAATGCAGATTTTTTTATAGTTACCTTTGTCAAATATGAACATTTATTTGAAGATTTAAAACATTTAAGTGTGAGAAATATGGAAAAAACTAAGAAATCATGAAAGGGACAAATACTTTATCAAATGTCAAATATAAATCTGGTTTGTCCGGCATCTGGTTTTGAGCAAACACATTTACGTTTGGTGCTAATTAGCAAACGTTAGCATGCAATCAATGTAAATTGGGATACTGTTGTGCATAATAGCATTCCTGGTAATGTTTTATCACTAGCATGGTTTTGTATTTTGTCTGGCGTGTTTTTAGCAATCTATGCCTAAATGAAAGTTCAATCTAAATAATTAAGGTTGGTGATTCAGTGGCAATGCTTTATTGCTCCTGATCATAAAGAACACCTTTTCCATGTACAGGGTGTCATATGTTACCATGACTGGGTTGTTACCCTCCAGGGCGTGAAACCACAAGCACTTAGACATAACTGATCTGTCCTGTAGAGAGACACCCAAGTTCTCTGTCTCACACAACAGACTCCAGAACCTTTTGCATTGTACAGATGATTTGCGGTCAGTTCTGGAGTGACAAGCAGTCTTACTTTAAATACAGGGAGGGCACATCCCCGGGGAACCTTTGAAAAACAGTAAGTAGGTATCCCCATTTAAACTGAAATCAGATTGCAGGTCTTTTCAGGCAAACCTCTTTGTGCACTCTCCATACCTATGAACTCTCTGTGCTGTTTAATGGGTTCATGGCCACAGGGCAGGGGTTACAGTTTGTCCTTCCTGCAATTAGCATTCACGGTTAGCTTAGCAGAACTAATGCACCAAATCTTTGAGGCTCAAGTTTCCTCTGTGCCTCTGGGTGAGTGTGGCCAAGATTTAACTTACTCCTTGTATCCATTTCAACCTGCTTTATTAGAGGTTATTGGCAAAATCCCTTGCAGAATACAATTTCAAGACAGCCATTATCAGACAATTAAGTGTTAGTGTCAAATAGAAGAAGGCACAGCTAAACTTGGGCTTACCATGCAATCATACAGCATAGCTTAAGGTTAAATACTTGCATTTATATGAACACTCAGGTCACAATGGGTGAAAGGAAAAGCCACAGTAGCCAGTGGCCTTCATTTTCAGTTCAAATCAATATAGTCCATTTCCTTTTCACTATCAATCTATATTTGCTTCTTATTTATTTGTCTAAATCCTGCATTATAAGAAAATGAAAACCCTTAGGACTATTATTGCTTTTTGTGTTTGTATATGCCCTGTGACATTTGGGTCAAGACACTGATCACAGGAACATGTATACCAATGCTATTGTCATTGTGGGCCATGAGGATCTCATGGGTCTAGAGTAACATAACTACTTAAATGAAGCTGCTTGGAGCTGTTTTCTGGTATTAGCTTTCTTTGTATTCAGTAATATTGACTAGTTTATATTTTGTATTTATTTATTTATTGTCCACAGGTCCTTTATACAAGGACCTGTGGACGTTTATGTAGGTTGACCATAGTATTGTTTAAAAACTACAAGTTATACTACGATATTTGGCAGTACTGATGCTAAATAATATGCACTCAAATGCCACTTTGTTAGTTACACCTGTTCAATTGTTCAACTGCTCATTATGTCAAAAATCTAATCAGCCAATCCCATGGCAATGACTCAGTGCATTAGGCATGTGAACATGGCCAAACAACCTGCTGAAGTTGAAAACAAGCATCATTAGGGAAAAACTATGATTTAAGAAACTTTGAACATGGCATGGTTGTTGGTGCCAGATGGCCTGGTCTGAGTATTTCAGAAACAGTTGATCTACTGAGATCTTTCCCCTAAACCATCTCCAGGGAATGCCTTGTTGATGCCATAGGTTAGAGGTATGAAGTATGAAGAAGTATGCAGAAGAGCATCTCTGAACCCAAAGCATGTTATACCTTGAAGCAGCAACCAAATGGAAACCGAGGCTAAAATACACACGGGTTCACCAAATTGGACAACATAACATTAGAAAAAAGTTCTGGTCGAATCATCTCAGAGTTATTTCTTAAACATGAAGAGAGAGCACCGGGATGTGGTGGAACGAAAGATTCGCATCACAGATGTGCAGCCAACAAACCTGCAGCAACTGTTGATGTGATCATACTGCAACATCCCAGATCCCAAGCAGTTCAGTGACAAAAACTGAAGGGAATTTGAACTGTTACTACATCTTTGTTTAAACACAACGACCTATTTTAAACATGTTCTTTGTCCAAAGTTAGCGTCGGTAATTGTTATAGAGAAATACATTTGATTGCCCCTCTGTTTAAGCTCCAACCTGTTACCTAAGCAAGGGGGGAAAAATCTATGTTATTGAATATAAAATACATTTGTCATTTTCTAAGTGCATTTTGTCTGAGTGATTAGTGATTGCGGTGCATTATGCTGCCTAATCAATGAGACAAAAAAGGAGATGCTTTCATAAACAGCTTTTGATTATTGGACATGATAAACTTTTCTGAATTCGGTGAAGTGAAACAGTATGTTGTCCCATCGACTCAAATACAGATTAAGCAAACTAATGTGAACACAGAGATCAATTCATTCATCCAATAATGTTTCTGTGTGTAGAACAGCAATGCACTGAGAAGTCTGGCTCTAATTCATCATTGTCCACACATTATATTATTATTGATGGCTCTTGCCGTGGGCAAGTGCATTTGTTTTTCAGATTTGTGACAGGCGGCAGAATGCTGGATGAAGGTTTATTCTGCAGCCGGGCCAGAAACATCGCACGCGTCTCTCTTATTTCTGTATTGATCGTCATGCCTCCCCATAATCTGGCACCTGACACATTTCACAACATTATGTGGAAGGGGTCAGAGGACAGTGCTAATGAAACTGCATGATGGATGCTGTTATCCGCAGCATTAACCCAGCATTTACTCACACATAACTGTGACTCTGAAGAGCCTGCTGGAATTGTCATAAATAATAAAGAGCTGAGGTGGTCCAGAGGTATGATTGCGACAAAATAAATAAATAAAATAAAGCATATTCAGCATAATAAAGCATATCAGTGTCGAAGTGGTTTACTTGTTTAGGTTACAGTTTTTCAGCAACGTTTAAATGTCCGTGTTTTAATGAAGTAGACTGACTTCCAAGACTAAAATCTCTTTTGTACCCAAATGTTTAAGATAAAAGAGCACAGTGAGCAGATTTGTGTGGAAGTCTTAGGAAGCAGAAAAAAACTTGGAAAAATCACATCGTGTGCGAGCACTGTGAGTGAAATCATAAGAGATCTGTAATACCGGGCGTGAAGTGAGCTGTATGACTGCGAACTCTCTGCTCTGCTCCTCTCCACCACATCCATCCTGCCAGGCTAATGTATCCCTCTCAATAGCCGGGGATAAGGGGAGAAAAGACTGCTTGTGTGAAGCACAAAAAGCCCCACCGTGGCCGCATTCGCAACAGTAATTGGCAAGGAAGCTTTATTTTATTCACTCCTGTATGTCTTTTGTTGTCCTGTAGGTTCGTTCAAGTGTGGTGCTTTTGAAAGTTGTTTCAAAACTGGCTAATTTCTGCAGCCTCCTGTCTCTTCCTGCCTGCGTTATTTATTTATTCATAAATACACAACTGTTTGATTATTTCCTCTTTTCTTTTCTTTTTTTTTTCCGGACACTGAAATGTGTTAAAAACTAAACATTAAATTGAACATTTAATAGAATTTCGATGACACTTAATTTCGAACATCCGCAAGAGGCGGGAAAATGTTTAATCTCTTACGAGTCCTGCTGCTTTCACACTCTGAAAGCTTTATTGCTGTTCAGCAAAGTAGTGGTGACAGAATAGGGGTTGGTGGGCATTAGAGGGGCGGCTCGTCTCCTTTTATCATCACATTGTAGTAGTTGTATAAAAGCCTGTAAAATGTAGCTTGCAGTTGTATTTTCACCAAAATTACACTTTATGCTGCAGTAAAATGCATTCAAAGATTTTTCGCTGTGTTACACCAGTACATTATTCTCTTAAGCACTCTTAACCCTCTCATACATTAGTTTTATAAAAATACAGATGCCAAGAAAGTTCTCAGGGGGAATATCTACTATTTGCTTTTGCTGATATTTTTCAGGATTATTCCCAGCTCATGATTTTTTGATTTCCTCATGGATACTGTGCTATACGTGAGTATTTTAAGCATTTACTATTCACACATGCAATAAAATTACATCACAACACTTTAAAGTATAGCAGTGGTTTGCTTGTAAGCCTTTTTCAACCCTCTTGTCACCCACATCTCTGAGCTGTCAGTTCAATCAATGATTCATAACTGATTTACCTCTTTCGATTGTTTCTTTTTTAGTTTTGGGAAGCAGAATTTTGTTCCTTATTCATTTTTCTACATCTTCACAAATCCTGGCCCCATTATTTCTTTAGTATAAAGATTGAAATATGTTTACTGGAGATTAAAATGTGTATCCATTGATTTTTAGCTGCGTGAGTTTATGGATGGATGTAAGCTTTTTGGTCTGTAAGATCCATGACCAAAAAAATCTGGAATAACTGTTGGTACGAAAGTACCAACAGTGCGTTTTTCCTTCCCACTTTCACTTTTAAGTACTTCATCATAGAGCGCTGTCTAATGGTTTCTAATTTTGGAGGGTCTTTCAATGTGCGACTGTTGTCACAACTTGGTGCTACACAAATAAAATTTAATTGAACTAAACTGGTACAAGGTTTTACTTATCTACTATGATATCTTAGTACTAGCACACAGTACTCTGTAATGTTTGTCCATTTCACACATTGGTAATGCTTTTGCAATAATTCGATTAATATTTGTAGGGTTTCTGATCAGTTTTGTTTTTGTGAAATTTCTCAAAATATATGGATTTATTCCCCCACCCCACCCATTGTCATAACACCTTTCCATGAACAGATTGAATTAGCTTTTACACTAATTACACTGAATTTAGCCAAATCCCATGTGGTTGATAACTCAAAAATGGACACATGCAAAATTTAAGTAAGAAAAACAGCATTTTCAAATTTGGGTGACCTGACCTGTTCTGGTGATTGTGTAAGATTTTGCCAGTTTTTTTGAGTTCAGGATACATTAAAGTGTCAAAACCGGGACCAAAATTGCCGCTGTAATTACAGGCAGATAAGAGATGCAGAGTAAAGTCGAGAATTGTTAACTGCTGAATACAAATTCACTGGCAATTTCAGGCATTTTGATGTTCAGAGTGTTTATGTTAGGGCACAACCAGAGCCAGGAGTTATTCCTACCCATTTCCCCACTTACAGTAAACCACAGGGTTATCACGTAGGGTTAGGCTCTGAGTACAACACAATTTCATCTCTAGGGCCCTCTATAGATGAAACAGGCTTGCATCTCAGAAAATATTACAGTTAAAAAGAGTGCATTGACCTGGGTCTGATCAGAACCTTTGAGCTAGTCGAGCTGAAGCAGCAACATCACAGAAGATGTGCCGCTCACATAATGGGGTCAAACTGTTTGTTGGATTTGCGCAGTGCTGACATTCTAGTGGGAAACTGCAGGTGAAAGGGAGTGCAGCAAACATTTTGGAGAGGAAAAACAGTTAAGTCCTCAAGTACTGACTGACCTATGTGAGTACAGTTACTGTGGTGTAGAAACACAATGGTTGTGGCTGAGACAGCGGCTTGTTCGCTGTTATTTGAGAGGGATTAAGCCTTCATCTCTAAGTTGCAAGAGTTCCATGTCTTGTACAAAGAAAATGTCAAACCAGCTACCTGACCTAGCCACCCTTGGGACCATATTGAATGACGAGAGGTCAAAGTTGGACACCTGTAGGTTCAAACGATAGGTTCAATTCATGAATGTTCTGGTTCAATGAGATGTTCAGAACACCCATCCGCAGGTTACCAGACATATTCGTACAGCTACAGCAAGGGACAGCTGTAAATTTACAGCTGATTATGTACTTCCAGATTCACCTAAACTCGATATCCTGGAGAATTTCCATTTTAACAGAACCCTCATTGATTCAGTTTTTTAGAGGAATTACAGCCTGGATCAGTTTACCTTGTTACATTGTCACACTATGTTCTGGTCTGATCTCCATGTCCATTTCCGCTCAGCCTCCCCTCCCAGTCACCACAGCGCTGTCCAACAGACTTTTCTTTGTCCCTGTGGCCAGCCATCCATTCCTAATCTCCAGTCTTTTACTGTGCTGGAGACATGCTGCATGCTTTCAAAGAGCAGGGTAAGCTGTTGATGGATGCCCTCCATCTCACTAATAAGGCTTTGAAGAAACCTTGTGGCCCAGTAGTGACAAATGACTTTGTATATGGGGTTCACTATTACAGATACCTTATAGCTTTAGGGAAGCAATTAGGTACAATATTAAATATAAGTAAAAACATCTACCTAAAAACCCTACTTTTTTTCCAAGTCTTTCAGCAAACCTCACTTTTACTTCTTAAATATTTGAAAAACAGTTTCAAATTATTTATGTCACGACTCCGTCATAGCAAAGTAACAACAGTGGTGACCAACAATCATGAAATAGGTTTAGACGACTGACTCAACCTCACATTTGTCTTCCTATCTTAATCCTGCCTATGACACCCATTTATCACACAATTATATACAGACAGTGAAACATATTGTCGTTAAAGGAAACAGAACATGAATATAATATGAACAAAAATATAAAAACCCAAATTTTCACTATACAAATGTGATCCTTAATCAATGTTATTAAAAAACACTGTGTTTTTTATGTTTATCCGAGTCCTGATCAAATGTCACACCTCAAAGGTATCTTGAGCCCACAAAGGTCTGAACAAGCTATGATTCTAAATTCAGACATAATTGAAGTAATTGTATCTGGAGCATTTGGTTTAAGAGATCAGGTAACTGTCATCTGAGAACAGTGAATTCATCATCATCTTCAAGAAACCCCTTTGAAATATTTTGAGCTTTATGATATGGTAAGGCTGTTCGATATAACGATATATATCGGATGACGATATAAAAACGTCTATCGTTTCATTTTACGCTATCGTTTGTTTCGTGGTGTCGCAAAATAAACTGTTTACGGCAATATTTTTTCATCGTTTTGATGGTCACTGTAGTGGCTATATTAATTTCTTAAAGTTCTCTCTTTCTCTTATATTTTATATAACCACACTACAGACGGACAAGCGCCTGTTTTTATGCGTTGTGGTTAGCAACAACGACGGTAACAGCATCACGTGTCCGCTTGTCTATGTTCCACATAAACCTTTCACAATAAAGCTGTTGAGACTTTTCAAAATAAACTGAATCACGTGAAAGAGCAGATTATTTAGGGATAAGAAGCAAAAAAGAGCCGCCAGGTGCTAAAAAATAAACCTTAGACTCAAACGTTAGAACAGGCTTTCCCCCGCAGCACGCCGTGTAATAAATACTCACAAAGAAAACGGCGGCCTTTGCAACTTATGTATAAAAATGTATAGTTTCATGCATCGGTTAAAACACTCGACTCCAGCTACATGACGCGCAGCAGGAAACACTTCCCGCAAGACGAGCTGCCCGAGATTCACAGAATTTACAGAAAATGTTACATTTTTGTGATTTATATCGTTATCAGGACGATAGAATTCTTATATCGGGATATGAGATTTTGGTCATATCGCACAGCCCTATGATATGGTGCATTAATCTTCTGGAAGCAACAATTAGAAGATAAGTATGCTGTAGCATTTAAAAAATGCACAATTTGTACTAAAGGAGCCAAAGTGGGCCAAGAAGACTTCATTAAACCATTACACGAGCAATGGTGTATGAGCAGCAGCATAACTTCGATACAAGGCAGGATGGATCCGTGAGCCATCCGTGTTTATGCCAAAGCAAAAATCCAATTTTGGTGAGCAATTGTGATTTGTAGCTTCGGTTTCCTGTTTTTAGCTGACAAAAGTAGCACCTGGTGTGCTCTGGTAGCTCATCTGATACAAAGTTCAGTGTGTTTTGTGTTCAGAGTGCCTCCTCTGCATGCCTTGTTGTTGTAATGAGTGGTTATTTGAGTTGACTGTTGCCTTCCTATTAGCTCGAAGTAGTCCATTCTCTGACGTCTGGCATGAACAAAACTTTTTCCAATGCTCGATTGAACTTCAGCAGGTTGTCCTAGTTACATGAATAGAGTGGTTGCCATGTGATTGGCTTATTAGATTTGGCACCATGCTTCTTAGTATACTCAAAGCATTTTCCACTAAAAATTAATGCAGGAGTTGTACCTATGCGTAAGTACATTCTAGCATTCACATGCACATACAGTGAATAAATACACTGGGGGCAACTTGGGGTTCAGTATCTTGCCCAAGGACACTTTGGCATGCAGACTAGAGCTGTCAGTGATCGATACACTGACATTCAAATTGGTGGACAACTCTTAGCCAAGTTGATCAGATACCCCCAAAAAAGTGGCTGTGGAGTGTATAATTGTTATGAGACACTAATATGCATTTGTTACGTTTGGATGATTAAGAACATTACGATAGTTTGGACTCTAAAACACCAGAATTTAAACCAAAATGCTGCAGCATAACATCTAAGAACTACAGAGATAGAGCTGCATCGGCTGATTCCAAACCATTCCTGTTATTCTGCTGTATCCTAAGATGATTCAATAACGACACTACAGAAATAAAACAAACAAACAACAACAAAAATAGGACTGAGATGGTTGAGGCCACTTCAGTCCAAAATGGTAAAAATAACTAACTGAACCAACCAATAATCACATCTCTTTATTACAACAACACGTGGTACAAACATTTGATAACACTTGATAACTCAATGACCTAAAAACCCCACACACCAATGAATCAAGCAAGCATGCCTGAATAAATCAACTGAGAAGCATGGTTCAATGTATAATGAAATTACAGTAAAACGTGCATGCACCCACCACTTATCAGATATTTCCTTGAAGTCCTTCCCATACCAGACCATCTGATATTGCAAATATTGTTTGTCAAGTGCTTTGGAGAAAACAGTTCCTGAGGACTATGTAGGTTTAAATATGTATAGGCAATAAATTCATGAAAACACCTATAATTTCAAGCAATGTTGACTCAAACCACAAAACAACCAGTCTCAAAAATGTGCAGCAACCAATGTAAACAACTGAGTGATGGCTTTAAAACTACAGATGATCTACCCCTCAGGTAAACCAGTAAACAGACATTTGAAAAAGCGAGTAGCTTGAGTACAGTGTAATGATGTTTCAGGTAGACATGCCATACAGAAAGATACCATCAACAGAGAGAGCTGTTAGCTAAAGGCACTGATATCCTGTTGGGAATAACTTCATTATGACCACTGCCAGGCCCAGTAAATGCAATTGCTAGCTGTTAGCGCAGCTGTGGAAGCCTGGGCAACTGATGGAAAGTGACTCAGACACAGTTATGAATGGTGCTGGTTGCTGTGCCTGTGTGCTCTTGAATAGTTATCATCTCCTCCGTGCGGTGGAGCATATTAATAAAGCACCTTACAGTTCCACTGTCTAAACAGACCGTAAATAACTTCCGATTAAACCCACAGAGGCAGTTACATCCTCGGCCCTCGACGTGCCAGAGGCCACCGGTTTTTAACCGCCACAATTAACACATTAAACACTTCAGTCCTAAATCGGTGTGACACAATCAGCTTGCATAATGATTAATTAATGGCTAGTGTAAAGTGTGGGCCAGCTCTAGAAATTCAAAACAAGAGAAAGCTAATCGTGCTAATTGTCTGAAACCATCTACATTAACATAATATTGTCACTAAGGAGAATCAGGGAAATTGGCAAATGGGACCTTTTTTCTTTTTCCTTTTTTCCCCGATAAATGCGCACATAAAAACATCTGGAAGTCCTACAATATTGCAAAGTACAATCACTGCATGTTAAAATGCACTCAGTTTTTAAAAAATGCTACACACAAGTAAGCAATTTTTCTTCCCCTTGCTTCTTCAGTGCCATGTTGCGATGGCGATCCTGTTTGTATTATCTCCACACAGTCATATGCTGAGCGTGATGCTGTGAATGGCGTTTGCTGGGATTTTAGCATCTGATTCTTCGCCGCTGATCCTGAAGATCACAGAGGTGTTGGAGGGGATGGTGGTGGTGGCATTCAGGGCCTTCCCCAGCCAGCTGTTAGATCCACGCTTATACATTTTAACGGTTACCTGCAAAGTGCCAAAGAGAGAAATAATTAGAAATTTTGTTGGATATTTCTTGGTTTTAGGACCGTGTATACAACCTACGTGGTGGTGGTGGGGTGGGGGGGAGAAAGTCATTCTGCCCGGTGGAAAAAATGACTTATTTTATTGGTGTAGAAAGTAAACATCTTTGTTTACCTTGAGGTCAACTTTCCCCAGAAGTCTAGATTTGGCAATCTATTATACTTCGTGGGTATTCTAAGGAATAATAGGATAAAAATAAACTATACTTGGGAGGTTTTTTTTAGACATCAAGATGATCTACATGATAACTATATGAATTTGTATAGAGCCGAATCATAAAGTCACTTCCAGATTAATTTAATTTCCAATACCATCTACAACATATAACTCAGAAAGAAAGTCTGTTCCACTGTTGGATTTTAAGTTACTGATGCAGTGAATTGCATTTTGAATGAGGTTTTTCAGCTGTTGTCTTTTAAGCTCTCTATAAAACTGAAGTAGAAGGTACTGGTATATATTTAGATGCATCACACCTGCAACGTACTAAAGTAGTACTTCAGGTAATGATGTTTTTCATGGCTGGAAAATCTACAGTTTCTTTTGTTATCACTGTATCAGTTTATAACAATGTTGAATGAAGGTACTTTCACCTGCTCCTTGTTACAATGGGTGTCTCTGCATATGAGTTTTAACGGCAGATGCCACGACCCAAAAAGGGATTTATGTCTTGCGCTAGAATAAAACCAGCGACTTGGCAATTGAATGTGTAAACCACAACACTATAGAATCAATTTATAATATGTAAACCTTACTAAAATAATTGTAGCGTATGCATATATATCTGTATGCACCCCATCTCCTCCCATCCTTAACTGCTGGGCCAATCTTGAATGAAACCTTGCGCCAACACTGACACGCATACAGCGATTATTACCATCTATGTTTTGTTTTTTTAAAGATGTATTATAATACCGAAATCTGTATCTGACTTACCTCTAAATATGGAATGTGGAATTAGAAATAAAGTTCTTGGATATCACAGACATATAGCTCAACAGATGATGATTAATTATGGTAAAGTAGAAGGCGTTCCTGACGACCACCAAGACTGCATGACCCCATGTAAATTTTAAAATGTTATAAATTGTAAAACTGTATTTTTAATTTGACATTTTTTGTAGTTGTTAATTTTTCATGTATTATATACAGAACAGATTTAAATATAGACGTTCAGTTATTTACTATGAAGTCAGCAGTTTGAGGTTAACTGATCAGTGGGCAGGTACATTTCAGGTAAGATGTGTACAATGTGTATTACAACTGGGATCTTAAATTATTGACCAAACAAAATAATACATGCACTATATTACTATCTTTTTTTAAATTACAGGGTAAAGGCACATGTTTTTCTTTTTTTAGATTATCACAGACAACACCAACATTAAGGCATTTACTTAAACATCAAACTCAAGGTTTACAGGTTGGGTTTTGTGTGTCTTATAACTGAATATATAAATAATACATAATATCAAAGAAATTATAAATTATATAAGAAAAGGTAAAACTAGTAAAATATTTGCCAGTCTGCTAGTTTTGTTCATCAATATAATGCCCGTCTGCATGGCCTAGTCTAGTCTGAATTAGGTCAACTGTTTTACACAGTAAAACAAACCAGATTCTGCTTCTATTGGATGCTAATCCTTCAATACTCCTTAAAACATATTTAGAAACGTTCTTTTCAAGCTTGTTCGAATATTGAGCTCGAACTCTGTTAGAACAGTGATCCAAATGGTAGCCCGAAACAGACTAAATAATAAATTAACCTCGGTCTCACTGTGAATTTTAATTCCCTCCGCATCTTGAATGGAGTCATACCTCTCTTGATTCTATGTAGGTTGTAGGGCATAATACGCTTTAACACTACAAAAACTGCCTGTTATGTTTCGAGCCCGACAATGGAAGCCTTAACTAGATTTAGACATGCAGGTAATTGAACCACATCCATTTCAAAAAGAAGGCCTTGCTGCATCTCTTGTTTGGCTGCATTTACCGGGGATAACAGAATATTACAGTGCCTTTTCACAGTTCCATTTTCTTTCACTTTAGCATTAGGCAATTTTTCAATTATTATTATTTTTTCCATGTACTTTCATCCCCGGCTCTCCATAATGTCTGGGCCTTTTAGTTAATGGTAGCGACAGTCAGAGCCCAGTATATCGGCCCTTGTCCATTTTGCAGGTCATTGTGAAAGCCCAATAGGCCTTTTATTACGCCGACATCAAAAGGCAGATAAGCATTAGAGGTGGGGAAAATACCCTGCACTAGATATGTTCCCTCTTTCCTTTGTCTGCTATTGAAAGTGATCATTTTAATAGTGAAGAGGTTGGTGAGCTTTGGGGCTGATGGAAAGTGCGACACCCCTGACAGCCTACGAATATGAGCAAGTCGATAACACAACATGAGCACACAGTACACCCTCAACACCTGCACACTCTTGCTGCTAACCTAATTATCTACAACAAAGGCCACTGCGATTTCAGACACACATCTTTCCAGCATTTACTTACTTATTACTGTGCATTAAAACAGGGATAAAGATGAAAAAAAGCTAAACAATTGCATCTTATATTGCAGCCTTGGCCAAATGCCATGTGGCTTCTGCTACAATAGCATCAGACACTTCAGAGTGAGTGAGTGTCTATTAATTTGGGATACATGAAAAAATAGCTTAATGACAGCTGGTGGCAGAGAGGCACACAAACCGAGACAAAGACATCAGAAAGGAATTATTCTAACAAATCACAGCGCAGCGCAATAGTTCATAATCAGCAATTAGCTGATTTAATGGAGCCAAAGTTGAGTACTTCCATACTTGTAGTGCACAAGAGGCAGACAATATAAAACCCACACTGAAGCAGGGAAGCTATAAAACCCGCCGCAGAACAATCCTGCAAATTATATTAAGAAACATATTTACAGTAACAACCATGCTAATTTGCTGCCCGTGGTTGCTTTGGAGTATACATAAATCCTGTCTGAGAATGTTAGCGTAGAGATGAATTGTGTCAAATTTAATTTACAGCCATTTAAATTCATCATCGTCCATTTCTGCGGCATCATCCGCCAAACAATAGTTACCAAGTAGGTAAGCTACAGATTTCAAATACAAAAGAGCAAAACAAGTTTCTGTGTGGTCTAGACAAGCTGCCTGCCAGATGTTGCTCAGCACGGACCACGTGCCAGGTACAGGAACTGTCACTGCATGTTATCCCTCAAGTGAATGAGAGGGTGTGTTAAAGAGTAAAAGATCATGCTGTATCTGACTTGCAGCAGAAGGAAAAAAAAGTAAAGTAGCTGCTGATAGAAACCAAAATGTCATTTAAAGTGCAATCTCTATCCGACACTTAAGATGTATTGCAACGTGTCACGGCGACACACTCTCCAATAAGCCAAAACGAACACTTTAAAGTCACTAAAATTAGGTATTAGGTTTTTCTGTGATTTGTTCACAATTGTAAGGGAACCATCGCTACTTCAAGCACCAGCAGGCCAAAATGGTGCATTTCATGGAAAGAACAAGACCCTTGGGGCTAAGGCTGGGTGTCACACAAAGGGCTGAGAGCTCACCTAACGGTGTCTACCCTGATCTCCCTCTCACTTTCAGTGTCGCAGAAGCCATGTGAATGACATCACTCCTCACATTTCAACAAGACAAACTCATTCTTCTTATTTACCGTCTGCTACTAGTCATAAATCCTATGTCTGGTTCACTGTTCACCTTTTAACCTCTTATACTCAACAAGACAACTCATTCTCTGAAAACTTCTCCATGCAAATTGCTGATAGACATCTCCAGTGGTTTCCTTATCTCCCATCTGCAGGGATCTCCACGGTACAGATTCAGAGCTAGTTCTTTTAAAGACCGTTCAGGCATCCTAAATCACTTCTGCTAATAAAACCAACATGAATCAATGATGTTTAATTGTGACTACAGAATTATTTCTGTATAAATGTATTTACTGGTCATTAAGGTCTGACAGGTATGACAAATCCGAGGAACTGTGTAATTGGGTAGGGACATGTCACCACCTGCATGTATTGCCATTCACAAAGTTCAGATTCTTCCCCTGATAAAGTCAAAGAATCCCAGCGGTGTATCAGTCAGCAGAGGCTGTTACCTGGAGCCATGGTGCAGTGTTTCAGGTGAACTCAGAGTGAGCGTAAAGCCACACCAGCTTCAGACGACGGGCTCTTTGTTCCACTTCGTGTCTCACTAGACACGGACAGAGGGGGGGGGGGAGGACACTGAGTAACACACCTTTGGTGCACCAAACCTCTTTGTCGATGGGCCAAATGTCATGGAAATGGACCAAAAATGGTTTGCAAGGCAATTAGGTAAGCACTGTGTGGTTTGGCTCAGAAGGTGAATATATTAACAATCTGTTGAGTGAGTGACTACCAGCGGTAATTTGATTCAACTCAAGTCATGATCTTGATGATCTGACTCAATGATTTTCCATTAAGACACAAAACAGAATCTGATTAACAATCAGCCAAAAGTGTCCCCCCCCCCCCCCCATAGAAGCGGCTAAATTAAATAAGCCAGCTTTATTCTAATTTAATACATAATAGATTTTGTTTTTACCTGCTAATTTTTTGAGGTTACAAGATATTAAAAAAAAGAAAAAAGAAAAGAAATGTAAACAGCATCCCATATTCTGAGTCCAATCTCTATCTCTACAATACATTCACCCACTGAGTTAAATTCACCTGTTAAACTGCTTATTAATGCAAACAGCTAATCAGCCAGTCACACTACAGCAATGCATTTAAGCGTGTAGACATGGTCAAGATGACCTGCAAATGGTCAAAACGGGCATCAGGAATGGCTGTGTTGATACCAGACATCAGGGGAGAATGGCCAGACTGCCATATAACCACTTGTTACAATCAAAGCACATAGAAGAACATCTCTGATGACACAACATTTAAAACCTCAAAGCTAATGGGTAAGAGTAGCAGAAGACCACAACCTGGTGTCACTCCTATCAGTTAAGGACAGGAAACTGAGGCTACCGTTCGCACAGGCTCACCAAAACTGGGCAGTAGAAGATTGGAAAAATGTTAGTGATGAATGAGTGAACGAAGACGTCAAGAAACGATGGGAAGTGGCAATCACGGACAAGATGCGAGAGTCGAGGCTCCGATGGTACGGCCACGTAGTCCCTAGCGATGAGAACTCCATCGCTAAAACAGCCCAACGATTAGACCGGTAACAGGCCAAGAGGAAGACCAAAAAAAAAGCTCTGGATGGACCGAATCAAAAATGATATGAAGGCTGCGAATGTCACACCAGAAGACGCTCTGGATAGGAAGAAGTGGAGGAAGGCGTGCAAAACACCAGATCCTTCATGAGCGGGACATGAACCGCTAGGAAAGAGAGCTTTGAATAGAGGGCTAGAATTTGGCAAAATGAAAGCATTAGTCCATCTACAATTCAGGCTGACAGTGGCAGTATAATGGGTTGGGGGATATTCTTTTGAGAATACCTTTTTGAGCCCATAGTATCAACTGAGCATCATTTAAATGGCACATCTTACTCGAGTACTGTTGCTGACCCATCTTCTGATGGTTACTTCTTCCATAATGATGATGCACCATGTCACAAACCTCTCCCAAACTAGTTTCTTGAACATTACAGTGAGTTCACTGAAGGGCCTGCACAGTCACCAGACCTTTGTCCAATAGAGCACCTTTGGGATATGGTGGAACAGAAGATTTGCATCATAGTTGTGCAAGCAGAAAAATCTGCAGCTACTGTGTGCTGCTATCATTTCAATATGGATCAAAACATCTGAGGAATGTTTCCAGCACCTTGTTGAATCTATACCATGAAACGTATCAGAGCAAATCAGAGAGCTAGAGACATAAAGTGAATATCAATTAATTTAAACATTTAAATTCTGTATTTTGTTGTTTTTTTTCCTTTCATTTATATGAATCTTGGAATGGCTGTACTGTGATACCAATGTTATCTTGGGTAACGTACTGAATCATATCACGAGTTTCTATTTGACTCCCAACCCTATCCATTAAGATAGAGGTGGTGACATTACTGTCCATGTTAATCACTGTGCTCGTCTGAGGCCACAAAAAGAAATAAATAAATTATATATATTTTTAAAAAATGCCCGGTTAAGTTCCGATTAGATATGACTCCCCTTCCAACCTGCCTCAGCTAACAGGAAGCCATTAGGCTGGGCAATAACCATTTGCATGCAGTCACCCAGCTCTGACTGTATTTCCATCCACATAAGTGCATTTTCTGCGAGAGGTTAAAATATGAATCCCCCTCCTTTTTCTCCTCAATAGGTCTGGTTGTCTGGCTGACTTGAGAGGGCACAATCTATGACTGATTTAATTTGCTCTTTACGAACATCTCTAACAGCATTACCCCCAGAGCATACACTGACTGCCCCCATCTGACTCCATTAACTCCCAAATCAGGTTTAAAGACCATATTGATGCCGTCCGTTATTAAGGGTGATTATCAAAACAACAGACAATGGGCCAAAGTGTCTGTTAACTAGTTTATCCATAATTTCACATAACTGTAACAGATGGCAGGGCTGTCAATTATATACTGTATCTGCAGTGCACAGCAGTCACACACTGTCTGGATATGCAGCATATTAGCATTTACATTAAAAGAATGAGAGTCTGCTCACAAATGGTCAAAGAAAGCCTGAGAACAAAAATAAACTAAATATAAAATACAAATGTATCTATTTGAAAACAAAGGTGAGAACTTGGATCCATCTGGCTTTCAGGTAGAGGCTTGCTGTAATTTAAAAAAAGAAAAGTGACAAAAAAAATTTTTTTAATAATTTAAAAAAATTACAGTTTTTGCCGTTTAAGCCACTTCAGCACCTTTATTCTCCTCAATTAACGAGAATGGCTTTCGAAGCTGTAATTAAGTGCCTCTGCTCCACTCGGCCTCTTCATTATTCATGAATCCCTATTGATCATATCTTAGCACCTATGCTGCGGGGATCACTCTAATATCCTGAATCCATAAAACAAATAACTGAGCCTACAGAGATAAAAATGAACATGTTGGCCAATGACCGCAGAAAAGTTTCTTTTAAATACTAAAACCAGCATTTAATGCCAAATTAGATAATGTCACAGAACTGGGGAAAAAAAAGATATCTATGAAGCTTACATGGTCTTATTAAATGTGCTATGACAAAGGATTGTGCAACAATTCAATAATGGTTTCACAGGTGATCACAGAATCATATAGTATATTTTTTTCCCTTTTTTGTGCAGTTTTACAATTAAACAACAACAAAAATAAAGTATTTTGAAATGAAAATCATTAGCTATGTCCCTACATAGCTAATGATTTTCATTTCAAAATACTTTATTTTTGTTGTTGTTTAATTGTAAAACTGCACAAAAAAGGGAAAAAAATTCGTTCTAATTCTTTATTTATCTTGCAAAAGAATCAAAGACAGAGTTTTGATCTTCTAATTTTTTAAAATGTACCTATGCAATATTTATTATGCTTTCAATTCAACATTTGAATGTTGAAAATGTTCAAGTGAATATTTTACATAGCTGAACATTCGGATATTTGAACTGAGTGAAGAATCGCCCTGAAATACAGTTCACTGCATGGAACTTCATATTAAATGGTAAATGGTAAATGGCCTGCATTTGTATAGCGCTTTTCTAGTCCCTAAGGACCCCAAAGCGCTTCACACTACATTCAGTCATTCACCCATTCACACACACATTCACACACTGGCGATGGCAAGCTACATTGTAGCCACAGCTGCCCTGGGGCGCACTGACAGAGGCGAGGCTGCCGGACACTGGCGCCACCGGGCCCTCTGACCACCACCAGTAGGCAAACATGGGGTTAGTATCTTGCCCAAGGATATTTGGCATGCAGCCAGGAGGCAGCCTGGGATCGAACCACCGACCTTCTGATTAGTGGCTGACCTGCTCTGCCACCTGAGCTACAGCCAGGTGGCAGAGCATGGTGCTAACATATTTAAAAAGAAAATCCTGTTACTGCAACCATATTACAAAACCCTATTAATGCACGCGCTGTATTTTCTAGACAAAGTATACAAATTAACAATATTCTATATATATATGCATGCAGTAGAGCAGATATTATTACCCACAGTGCCCTGCAAACCCGGGCTCATTCCACATTCACGGAAATTATTTGCTAATGAATAATAATGGCTTGGAGCTTAATCTTAAACATGTATTCAAATTTAGTGAAACTCAAACTCCACCTGTGTTAAGTAGGAATGTGTAAAACATGAACTCTAACGTTTCATGTTTAACTAAATTAACAAAAGAGCACTTGAAGAGCCCTCTAAAATGACTGGAACTGCATGCTGGGTGATGAATTTGGAGGAAACACATTGAGTCATCTTCAAATTGACAGATGCAGAATCTCTCCACGGGACTCTTCACTGCGGTTCAGTGCTCGAGTGAAAAAATAGATTTTTTTTTTCTTTTTTTTTACTAAGTTTAATCACATGCTATTACAAGGCAGCTTTTATCATTGCCTTCCACTGTATAAGTGCCGGTGTCTTCACTAGTTCATTACAGACACTTGTGATTCTGCAGCACTCTTCTCATGCGTAATTGCATGGTTATTTTTCCTCCGTAGCTTCCTACACGCTCTTTGGCGCGAATTATTTCCAATTCCAGTTTCCTTTCGAGAGCGATCCTCCAATTACAGAAATCTGAACATCATGGTAGTGTCCACATAATTTTCATCTCTGCTGGGGAAATGCAATGCAACCAATAGATCTTTCTTTCTAGAAAAAAAAATCAATCTAAAAACTTTTCTTTGAAAACTTTTCCACAATGGAGATATCATCCTACGCACTGCGTCCCTACAGGCTTGTTGGGTACGCAATGAAATAAGTGAGCTATGAATCTGAAATTAGCGCCTAAATTGTAGTCTCAGTGACACAACTTTAAAGTGTGCTTTGTTTAATTTTGCATAACTGAAAAAAAAACTACAGTTGTCTTCTTTCTTTTTTTTTCTTTTAGTGAAACAGATCCTTTGATAAGTGGAGTTATAGCCATGCTCACACAGAACACATAGAATATGGTTTCTAATGATTATCATAAATATTTGAAAGTAAGAGTAATGGGGAAGGCATATATTTACCTCAAAGGGGTGAATGCTGTTTTTTTCACTACAGTAAAAGAAACCCCAAAAGACACAGTGGCTGACAATATTATCTATTTAGACAGCAGAATTTGCAGGCTTTGTAAATGGCCTGCTCCTGGCCTTTTGTGTGCCTCCATTCATTATCACACAAAGCAGTTGATGTCTACCCTCTCTGCCTTTTCTGTGCTAAGCACCAAGTGCACCAGCTGTCCATTACAGGCCCGTGACGCGTGCAGCCTGGGAGATGGCCAAATGGAGAGGAATGTCATGGTGGAGTTAAATTAACAAGCTACATTTGTGTGGAATCTGTAGCTCGTCAGGGAGACGAGATGTATCTCCGGCAACCGAGATCTGATTATTTGTACCATTCTCCGTTAGCCAAGATGTTGTCTGTGAATTTGCAGATTTTCACCTACCGGCTTTGCCTCTATTAATCAGCTAGGAGGGGCTGTGTAGTCAAGTTACGCTCAAAAGAACTTAATTGTTGCTTCACAGCTCTGCAATTAATAGATGCTCTGTATAGGCTGACTGCAAGTCAGAAACTTTTTTTTTTTTTTTAAATCAGGGTCTTCTCTTGAATAAACTGCATTATATGAACTGGCCTTATTAGAAGAGGGGACAATATGAAGATGAATATCACAAGTAACCTGCACTTTAAATTATGACATGAATAGATCTTCAGCTCTTTCTTTCTCCTTAACACACACAGACACACACACACACACACCGTAATTACCCCTCAATCCATACAAATTGAATGAAGCCAGAACCGTGGTCTAAGAATATAGACCATAATTAATAAATTACAGCCACTCCACTCAATCATTCTCCACTTTGGTGCATGTAGACATCCCATTCTCTGCAGAGTAATTGCCTGCGCTCACAGAATACACACCTACTGCCTCCATGGCAGCTTTCTGAATGCATCTGGTGCCACTTCATGCAACCTAACAGATGCCCGAGAGAAATCGTAGGTCATGTTGGAGATCTTCTAGCCTGTGTTTACAAGTTAAAAAAAAAAAAAAATCAAAAGCATGCATTATTTGTAGGCTCTGAAAATGGGGGTAGCTATCAGGTTTCTTTGCTGCCCCCCCAAACTTCCCCTGGCAGCTGCTGCACATGAGCAGAGAGCATTTTTTTCTCTCCTAAAGACAAAGTAGGTGACACAGTGAATTAAAAAGGCAAAACCTCCAAATATTAAAGTCGATTTCCCCCGGTGCGGACTGCATCAACACACCTAGAAACCGATCAGAGAAATAAAACCAATTTCACAAAAGCATATTAACCATCTATTCTCCAATTTCCTTTTTTTTTGTTTTTAATATGAGGATGAGGTTTGCATCACTGTGCCTCCATTTGCAAATATCTCTTTGAAAATAATATATTTTCTTGTCATGTTTTGTGTCCCCCTGGGCAAGAAAAGAGCCCACTGGAGACTGTCTAATGACTGCTGGGTCATGTATCAAATACACAGCAGCTGGAGGCGAGGGGGGAGAGTACATACAGTCTGGGGTGCTGGGTGGTGGTGGGGGCAAACTAATGCCTGAGCAGGCTTGCATGGACATCGCAGGCTGAGTGTCTGGGTGTTCGAGGGTGGGTGTGAATCTGTAATGGATGCTGAGCTGGGTCGCACTCGCTGGTCTTTAAAGAGGTAACATTTAGTTAACTGACAAGCAGAAAAGAGGCACCACTGCCAAGTGAAAATAATTAAAGGTTCGATCCTGCTTTTTGGAAGAAAAGAAAATGTAACGAAATGACATTTTTTGTGTGTGAATCTAACGTTCTATCATCATTGCAATTTAACTTCTATATAAACCACCTTTTTCGGTCATTGCTCTAGTGACTGCTAAGATTTGCCAATCGCATCCCGAGAGGCAACATTTACCGAGTCTGAATGAAATCTGCTTATTAACCCAAAACATAAAATCAATTTTAATCAGCTCAAATTACTGTGATGCAAACAAAATACCTGCCCTAACGCTTCAATAACACCCAGGGTGTCCATTAAAATGATCTGAGAGAGAAAGAGTGTCGGTGGTCGAACTGGTTTTAAAAAAAAGAAAAAAAAGAACCAAATTTACATTTTGTGAAAAAAGCATTTGTTTGGAAAATTGGTCAGTACAATTTAAATTAATTTATATCTAAATGCTGAACACTGTACTCAGTTAGACCGCTCTCTGTGGTGTGGTGAAAAAAAACAAAAAAAAAAAAAAACGGTTCACTTTCTTATCTTAATTGCTAAACTGTATCACTTCATCTGTGTTTATACAGTAATTTTCTCATACTTCTAAACAGAAATGATCCTAATTGCATTCAAATAACTGTGAAATTGGTGTCATGTTTTGGGGGTCTTCAGCACAAATCAAACCTGTGTTTTTCCAGTTACCAGAACAACAGAGGATAATTGATGGAGGCAGTCATAAAGTGCTACTGCCACCTGCTGGTTCATGATGAGCGTGATGCTTCACATTATCATTTGGACAAAGCATTCGATCCCAAGTTGTGACTGGTTCATCAGAACCACAGTAGTGGACTGACCTGAGGAACGTGTCCCAGCAGGGCCCAAAGCGAGTCAGCAGAAAGGGTCTTGACACTGGAAAACTCGAGGGTGTCCGTCTCCTGGCGGTTGAGAGCGATATACGGGCAGCTCTGGAAGTCTCCTTTTAGCTGCTCGCCACAGTGCAGCCGCACCAAATCCCACGTTCCCACCCTCCTCAGGACGTCTCGCACTGATTCCATCTGCCTGTACGACAGATGACCTGCAGGTCAAGAAAAACACAAGTTTAACTGGCTTTTTATGAGCCTTTGCCAATTTAGTCATAATTATTGCTAAATTTAAGTCAGAAGTTTACAAAACCCCATGAATGTCATGGTAATTTGGGTCGTAAATGATTTCTTTGAACTGTTCTGTTTACAGGTTGGAATAATTGCACAGCATAGATCTTCATAAAACAAGGGGTTCACAATTGTGAATTGATTTTGGATTGCCTCTAATCCACACACGGTCAAAAGTATAAATAAAGGCTAAAATCTATACATACATTTACTTCAACATTTTAATAAGTAGTGCTAAAAATTATACGATGTCTTTTAACTTGACAAGGCCAAGGCCAACTAAGTTTCTCTTTCTCATAAAAAGGATATGTTTGACAGCTCTCGTTGGATTGATCAACACGTAGAACAATGGAGAAGGAACTCAGTGAAGATCTAAGGAGCACTATAAAGTTACAGAAGTTGAGATGGTCTCTTGGAGGGATTGGTAAACTGCAGATTCCAAGACCATCAGCTCAAACAACTGTATGAAAGTACAAGTTATTCAAATGTATGACATCTTTGCCAAATGAGAAGAAAATGGTTACCATGCTCAGGACCAACTCAGGAACCACCAAGCCTGCCATGAATTAGAAATTGCTAGAATGCTAGCATCACTATCCTGTTGGTGGTAGCATCACTCTCTAGGGCTGTTTTGCTGCCAGTGGTAGTCGTGTATTGCACAAAGTGGATGATAGGGCTGTTCGATATAACGATATATATCGGATGACGATATAAAAACGTCTATCTTTAATTTTACGCTATCATTTGTTTCGTGGTGTCTCAAAATAAACTGTTTACGGCAATATTTTTTCTCCGTTTTGATGGTCACTGTAGTGGCTATATTAATTTCTTAAAGTTCTCTCTTTCTCTTATATTTAATATAACCACACTAAGGACGGATTGTTTATGTTCCACATAAACCTTTCACAATAAAGCTCAAGATCCTGTTGAGACTTTTCAAAATAAACTGAATCACGTGAAAGAGCAGATTATTTAGGGATGAGAAGCAAAAAAGAGCCGCCAGGTGCTAAAAAATAAACCTTAGACTCAAACGTAAGAACAGGCTTTTCCCCGCAGCGCGCCGTGTAATAAATACTCACAAAGAAAACGGCGGCCGTTACAACTTATGTCCAAAAATGTATCGTTTCATGCATCGGTTAAAACACTCGACTCCAGGTACCTGACGGGCAGCTGGAAACACTTCCCGCAAGTCGAGCTGCCCGAGATTCACAGAATTTACAGAAAATGTTTTTGTGATTTATATCGTTATCGGGACGATAGAATTTAAACATATATCCAGGCAGAATTATGCAAGACACTTGTTGATGGCAATCAAAGGTGTGGAACTTACTAAGGAACAGTTAACCAAATATTAGTGGGGGTATATGTTTATATTAGGCCTGTATTGATACTTTGGCCATGTATGGATTAGAGAAAATCCTAAATAAATTAAAAATTGATAAATGTATGCTGTACAAATTACCAAGACATTCATGCCCATGATGAGTGTCTGTAAATGTTCGATTGATTCCACCAGAACTTTAGGCAGCAGTGGATATTTTCACAAGTTTTAGGACATAATAACAGACATATATCGTGTTATTATAGATCAGTTCTTTTTGCAATGTGTTGGAACACTGAGCGAAGTGTTAATGCATATTCACCAGAGATCCAGGAGGGCGTCACCGCATCTGATATCCAGGCAATATAGCCCTCCTTGAAAGATTTGAGGAAGTCCTCTATTTGGCTGTGGGAGACCAGCTCCCTCTTCTTCCTCAGCTCCTTATCCAGTTCACAATCTGGTGAGAGGAAGATGATTCTGGGGAAGAAGAGACTTTGGCGCACAGACACTCCACTCCTCTTCAAATGACTGCATAAGTTTGCTGTTTTAGTCTAAGAGACAGACATTAGGTAGATACTTATTATTTCATTTTCTTTATTAGTATCTAAGTAATAAAAACCTTTTCAGACGCCTGGATCGTTTTGGTTAAAAAGATGATTTGTTTCATCCAACACTGATATCCACTTTGCATAAAACACCTGGAGAAAAGTAGCAAAATGTTCAGCAGTTATCGAATTTAAAGGCCAGCCGATTAACTTATTAAATGTTCCAGTATTTACGTGAACAATGCTGAGACTCATCAAGTTTAGCATGCGCTCACATTCACAGGATGTCTCAACATTCCTCCTGCAATGACCTGAATCACACACTGTACTTTTAAATTTCAAAGAGGGCCCATTTAGAGAAATTATGTAACCTCAAATTTGTCGTGTTTTGTGTAGATTAATGAAGTTAATAGATCCAATTCACGCAGAACACGTTTCAATATTGCAGTGTGTGTTTGCCATTGAACTGTTCTGTCAAGCTTCAAGTCCAATTTGAGCATCTATAGAAATGGAAATGAATGACTCCTAACAGACCCAGCCACATAAGGTGACAGCTGTGTTTAGGCACCTGCCTGCTTTCATTCCCACCCCCCACCCCCACCCTCCTCAAACCGTGAATACAATTATGGCCTTTCAAATGAAGAGTGCCCACTTAGGAAGTTTAGGAAGCACTTCTGTATTTAAAATTTCCATATAAATTGTTATAGTGACTCAGAATCTCTTAACCCGACCACAGTTTGGATAAAAACAGTGTATTGGACAATTGGTTGGACCTTGGACTCAAGTGTGCCAGACAGTTTGACATTTAGGTTTTCATGGAGCCATTGCAACATTTCAGATAAAACTTGTCTTTTTTTAAAAATTTTTTACCATGATAGCTTTGAGTGGATCTTCAATCTGCTCAATGCACGTATTGGTAAAGTTCTGCTCCTCTTCTTTCACTTGCACATGCCAGTTTTGGTTGTGAGCAGACACTGTGCCTCTCCAGGGTTTAACATCTATGCAGAAGATCCCATGACCTTAGCAAAGAGATCAAGAAACATTAATCCTTGTCACTAGTCTTATAATATTAGTGTTATTGTTAGAATATAACTTATCCTTCCTAAAGCCATTTAATTCGTAGCATGCAGCAAAATAGACGATTACAAAAACTGTTGTCCGCTTAAATAATCTTAAACATTTAGATGGAGATGCTAAATCTTACATCCCTATGTCATATGCATATTATTTTCATATATTATTCCATGCATTTCTTCAGCAGATACCCACCTGAAAGGATAACAAGGTTGATGTCATCTTTGGTTGTCTGAAGCTGGTCGGGGATACGCAGATTACAGAAAACATATTCCTTTTTCAGCCCGGTGAGTTTCCTACAGAGGAAGTAAATGGTAAAAATATATATTTTTGTTATTCCACTTGAGCACAGTGGTACAAGCTGCAAGCAGAATTATCATTTTGCCTTTAAACTCCACCAATGCTACCCCCATAGAGGTTATATTAGATCACCATAAGCTGCTCCATCTCCACTATTATGCTGTTGGGTGCTGTCACAGGTTGTGGACACCAGTGTTAGGGTTGCAGGTTGTAGGCGATGGACAAGAACAATGAGGTGAAAGACACTGCAATGCTCAGAGTGAAGTGCATGGGCAGAGGATGGATTTCAGTGATGGGTAGGGGAACAGTAATTACAGGCAAAGATTGTTATAAGGGACAACTCTACCCAACTTAACCAAAAAAACAAAACAAAGATTATGGGCTTTATTGCCCACAATACTGCTAGCTGGGGGTTTGGTTGATGCATTACCTGTAATGGTAGGCAGGACCACAGCCACTTTTTCTCAGATGTTACAGAATTATTCTGTCTCTTAAATTTAAAGTATCTTATTTTATTTTATTTCATTGTTTTATGAACACAAATCTTCTATATTGCTACAAAAAAAGGGAAGCTGTACAAAATAAAATTCCTTTACAGTTTTTAGAATTTCTGATTTGGACTGTATTGCAACTCACTTCACTTTACTGCCTCAATAAAGCACTCTGTGCTGAAATAAAGTAGAAAAGCACCTCTCCACCACACTCTTACCTAATGGGACCAAGATCTAGTTTAAGGGTAGACTCTTCCGCTGCTCCTTAGAGTACAGGTGCTACACCTTTAATATGATGCATCAAGAAAAAGACAGATCTGGACTTCAATCATTTCTAAGCCCCATTTAGGGCCCAGTGACCCCCCCCCCCAAATAAACTGTGCCCCTGGGGGTTTACCACTGCCAGTGTATCCCTGTACTTTACTTGACACACACTAACTGTACGACTAAGGTTAGTGCAGGTTTAAGTTGACCTAATACTTACATCACGCTTTGTAAAAAGTCAGGTACTGTCGGTGTCTGCTTTGGGATTTGGCCATGGGCAGCTTCTGACGCTTTGGAGGTTAGATGGAGCTGACTCAGCAGACTTCCAAGCTGAAACATTCTAGTCTTCATTATAAGCACATAAACAAAATGAGAATAAAGAAAAGCATAAGCATTCCAGTTGTTGGGGTATTTTTACAGAAACAACGCCATTGTAAGGAAATGTAAATGATTTGTCTATATGTAACGGGAGATGTTTCCCTTAACTCGTAAACTGGAGACCGAAACCCTTGTTGTCGTAAAAACAGCATGTTTGTGTACACTTTTGTCCCCCTTTCTTTTCTCTTTTTTCAGTCCAATCAAACTTTTATCACTCCAGCATTTGCACTGTTTGCGTTTAACGGCGTGCTCACAGCTACACTCGGTTTAACCGCATTGTTGACGGTCTTTGGACGCTTGAACTTTAACGAACCTCAGAGAGGAGAACAAAGAGCGAGAGCAAAGCGGCATGCTGACGCCAAACAAATACGTACAGTTCAGGTATCGCGCTGTTTACGGAGCCTCTGAAGATGGAAACATCAGAGAATTCAGTTCGACATTTTCCCGACGTTAACGTCAGCCTGCGCGTCTTTTCCCCCCTCACCACGGTAACCCTATCCAGGACAGCTGTTTCAAAATTTTGCCGACTCCCCCTCCTCCCCCTGTCTGGCTGCACTTCCACTGTTCCTGGAAGAAGTAAACAACAGACCACGTGCAAGACCTGCAGCATCAGATTTCTCCCACGGAGGAGTGACGTCACTCAGCCATCACTGCAGCGTTTGCATGATGATGCATTCAGGGAACCATTACTGTTGCTTTCATCCGCTGTGTAAATCGCAATAACACTGTGCAAAAGTACAAAGTCGGTACATGAAAAAGCCACACAATGATATGTGTGTGTAAATGTAAACAAGTGTAGGTGCATTTGGAGACTGACGTAGTGAAAAATGAACATTAGCAGAGTCTAGGAGAGGAAAAATATTAGACCAAGCTCCATCTGCTTCACACACACGGGCAAAACAGCCCCCCACCCCTCCACGTGACCTAAAGGAGGAACAAATACCCCCCCCCAAAACCAACAAGAGGTAACATTATGCGAGAATCTCGAGGCTGCAGTGACCATACAGCTTATTCCAGAACTACAGAGGGGGAAGGGGGTCAACTGCCCACCCTGCTGTAGAGCCTTATTTATCCCTCCTTCCCCTATTTTAAGCTTAAGCTCTCCTAAAAGAAATAGATGACATTTGATTTAGATAAAACAGTAATTTAAGCTCTTTTCCTGCATTTGTTGTCTTTTTTATTCCTTTATTGCTGTATTTGTTTTGTATTTATTTGGGGGAAATGTTTTTGTTTTATTTATACCTAAAATATTCGTTTTCTAAGAAGAGATCATGATACAATGAATCGTTTTAAAGTGTTTTTGTGTATATATTGTTGATTCCATTTACACATAAGGGATTTTGACATACTTTAATGAAGAGGTATCTGCCACCCTGTGTATACCTCTTCACACTCGTTTGCCCCCCATGTAAAACTTTCTAGATCCACCTGTGACAGTTCTGCAATATCAGACAACTGGCAAGATGTAGATTAAGGTTGATGTAGTATTATTTTCTTTCTAATCAGAAACCATGTTTCTATTTCACTGTTCATGTGCAGCTTTAAATTTTACATCACGATCATTCTGTTTTCTTTCATAAAATTTCAAAAGGAATAGATAATAGAAATAAATAGTGTTGGGAGGAAAAATATCACTCCATTCCCATGGTATGAAAAACAGCTCGATAACTGGTACCAATTGGACATTCATTGGTCTTCTTTGGCTCTTGTCTGCCTTTGTTCTGGTATCTGTTGAGGTCCGGGTTCTGATGAGGCCAATCCATGACTGAAACTGCTGTCAGGCATTTTGTAGATGGCATTGCATGATGGATCAAAATCTAATCATACTTTTACTTTTCTGCATTCATAATTCCATCAAATGATGAAATGCAGGTCCAAACCATGAAAGAACCTCCACCTACAGCCACCTTTACAAATGGCTTACACCGACATGAATTTTAAATTTAGATTCATCGCTTCATAACACCCGCTGCCACTGATTTTCAGTCCAGTTTTTGTATAATTTGGCACATCTCATCCACTTCCCTTCTTTAAGAATGGCTTCTTGACAGCCATCCTTCCACTAAGACCATTTCTGATGAGGCTTCAGTGAACAGTAAATGGAGCAACTGAAGGGAATGACTAAAGACTGAAAATGTGTGAAAAAGCAGCAACCCCCCTGCAGAACTATTGCTCAAAACCATGTTAAAAAATACAAGAAAGTCTGGCTCCTTGGAGGCAAAACATGAAATGTGCGTCAAAACTTTTGCATACACGAATAACCTTGATTTGTCCAGGTAGTAGTGGGCTTTTTTTTTTTTACATTACACTGTATCTGAGGTCACTGGAACATCTTGGACATGCTGATGAATATGAATGTGCTTTTGGGTTAATGGGTTAATATTCACGCTACCAAGTCCAGACTTCAAAATAACATAGTGAAGCTGCCTAAAATAGTGTGACTTAACATTTTCAAAGCATACACAGATGACAAATATATGTTCCACGCTGTTTTTTCTTCCTGAATTCATAGATCGTCAGCGAGGATTTGCTGGCACATCCAACAGGATTCTCACATCCTGCATGAGCCTACAGAGAGGATATTACAAAAGTGATGAAGAATATTTAATTCAGCAGTAAATACACAGTGAATATCTCAATGCGGTGATAAACAATATCCGGATAGCACAAAATACTATGAAAGAGCAGATAGCCAAATCAGCTCATATGGGCTCAATGGAAGCCAATAAACAGAGGCACTCTGCCTCTCCTGACCTTCACTTCTGGTTTAGATCGGGGCGATAAAGCAGGCGCAACCTCAATAAAACCCGTACAATGGAGTAAAATAAATAGATATTAAATTAAAGCAGAGGCGATACTGGCTGAACCGCCGCAGGAATTTGAGAACAAAAGCTCCTTTGTGAAGTTTAACATTGTCTACAATCACCACCTTATGATACATTTGCAATCAATTTCATCTCTTGCCTTGATGTATCAACACATATAATCATCTTGTATTGGAACTTGCAAATGACTTGTGTGTGCGAGAGGAGCCACGTTTAGATATTAAATGTGCTCCGTGCTCCCAGTTTGGCCTTTTCGGTCGGCATTAATATCAAATTCATAATCTCTGAGTCTCATCGGTGACTGGCCAAGGGAGGAGTTTATGGTGTCAAATATTGACATGAGTGTGTGTTTGTCTGGCACAAACTTTACACTGATTCATTCGATGCTCTTTTAGGCTCATCAAATTTTCAAAAAGAAGTATTTTGCAGATAAATTTGAAACTGTTTACAGATACTGCTGCTGCAGAACCTGCACTGTTATCTTCTGCCTTTTGTCCTGGACTAAAATATGGGTGCTCTTCAAGTCTATTGCATCCTTGAAGTGGATCCTGAAGCCACCATTGTTAGCGTCAATATAATTTTCACCTAATGCACCTGAAGAGCTCCACAGCGTGCACGTGAGGAGTTTCGGGTCCCCTTGTGAGGGTAATTAGGCTCAGAGTTCACACTTGGGGGCTTAGCTACTATTGTGTAAAGGGCTTGGTGGCAGTAGTAGAAGGAAACACCATAATCTAAAAAATGCTAGTAGTATGGATTTCATGCATTTACATTGCTAGTATTGTGCTGCAGTGTACATGAGGTGTCTTGCTCTGCAAAAGGAGGTCATTTTTCACACTGATGACATTTCCATTTTAAATCCTTCATATTAAATACCTCATTTGCAGAAGTAATGACTGCGCAACATCACTGATGCTCTGCTCACTAATTTTTACTCATTTCCTGTGAATTATTTATATGAGAGATTCTCCATATGCTCTCTGAGGATTCATGTCCATTCGTTTCACAGAGAATTAGCATTTTACAGTGAAGAGTATAAAGAGCTTAACTGCCCCAATCAAATAGGGTGATTTAAATCCTGTCTAATCAAGATGTTTAATAGGGGGGGTTGCAGCTGGATGTCTCAAATAAATGGTCTGAAAATATCCTAGGTCCCTGAAACAGACTGGATGCTTGAAAAAAAGTTGTTTTGGGGGTGCACTGCATAAAAAGGAAACTCAAAATGGACAAATAAAAATGTATTTGATACAATAAATACAGTTAAGCCTGATCTAATAATGAAAATCTGAACATCAGCCCCGGGACTGACCCTGGATAAGCTTCTTTGTGACTGGCCTGCTGTTATAATTAGTTGTGCTTTATGAAGAGGTAATTTGTCTGCTAAAGTTTAATTGTTCAATTATCACTGGATGTGAGAGGATGCCTTGATGCCATTTCATCAGGTTTGAAAATAGTGTTGAACCCCTCATGCCACGTATTGTAATAGTTGGCAATTACGAAGAGAGCCCTCTACCTAAGTTGAGTGATGCATGCTGGCCCTGCTGAAAAGCCTTTGCTACCTGCCTGCTGCAGTTGTTGGCAGTGAAGAGTGGGTCCATTCAGGCTCCAGAGCTGAACCAGACAGGCTCTCAGTGCAGAAAAGGACCTCAACCAGCTCCTGATAGACAGCATAAATACCAACTATATAAGCACTGCTGAGGACTACATGTCAAAACAACATTATCGCAGAGTAAACAAGAGAGGACAAATTGAGCTTTCAGTCTTTTCATAAAAGAAACGCTTGTTCCTTTTCGTTTTGAAAAGAGGGCGAAATCAGTATGAGCTGAAATAAACTGCCTCGTCCTCAACGTCACGTTTCAACCTGTGAAACACGGCACTGAAACACTGAAACTTCTGAATGCGTTTGTTGTTGAGCGCAACTCACCTGCTGATGAAGTACTTTCCAGTTGTTTTCTCGATTTCTCTGGAGAAACAGCAATATAAGAAAATGTACAAATGCATTATTATTCTATTTCAAACAAATTTTTCCTCAATGCCCTTATTGTCAGATTCATTATGTTCTATAAGAAAACATTTCATAAAAACTAAAAAAGACTTAGTAAATTAGGAGGCAATCCCTATTTAAGAAATCCACAGTATCCATAGTATACAGTCTGAAGAAAACAACAAAAATACTAAATCTGTGTGTTTTTAGGTATCGTTAACAAAGACATTTATCATGTAATTACAGCAATATCGTCAGTTTCAAATGACCTGGGTTGTTGACCAGTGATTATGGTCTTTTCAGGGGCCCAGATGGAAATCCAGGAGCTCACCCAGCAGCTTTTCAGTATTCTCATTAGTGCTTTAAATTACCATGTGTTACCAATGTGTGATTAGTCCCTATAGCACCAGGGATGACACGGCAGAGAAAAGGTCTACTCTATTAAAGGTGACAACACAAGATGTCTGTGATCAGTTTTTGGGGTTGTGACTAATCCTATTTGTAGTCAGGGAACCACTAACGTCCAAAATGTTAACACAGTAAAGCTATTTTTCTATAAGGATGTCAGCAGCAGAAATGTTTGCCCTCTCTAACGTATACATAAACTAAATGACGCGTGTTTGGTTTCATACTTGACCCTGTGACTCAGAAAAATTAGGAACTATTTTTCTGTCCACATTTGCCAATGCTAATAATCACTTTGCATTATCACTGGAACTCTGCTAAGGGGGGAATACATTTAGTTTTCTGTCAGGCTGTCACTACCATTTAGGAAGGTAGTTGGATGCTTTCATCTGTTAACTAACAAGGTGAGTAAAAAAAAAAAGGAAAGCTAAAGCAAATTTTTTTTAACAAAACAACGACCACAGGGAAGACATAAATTTGTTCTTTGTTTGAAAAATGCTTTTTACTCATTATTGCATCAGACTCTATTAATGTCTGATACAACATTAGTTTTTGTTCTGAAGAAACACTGTTGTATGTGTTTATTGCCTGTTTACAGGAGTTATAATTTAATATTTTTTAATATTACCCACAGAGCCACAGCAACCCCACTCTGGATCTGCAGAAGGACCAGGGAACCTCCTAATCAGAAGGTTGGTGGTTCGATACCTGTCCGCTGCAGTCTGTGTGCCAAATATTCTTGGGGAAGATGGGCAAGAATGTTAGACAGAAAGCACTTGTGGGGTTTTTTTGTATTTTTTTAAGTGATTGTATGAATGAGGCAAGTTGTATAAACTGTGTTATGTACACAGAGTAGAAAATTACTATATAAGGGGGGAAAAGTAAATGTAATCAATTTGTTATTATCTTTTAGGATCATTATTATTATTATTATTATTATTATTATTATGAATTCTTACAATACTTTGGAATGTGTCAGGGAATTTTTTTAAATTAGACTAGAAGAAACATAGCAATTTATACAACATGCATATCTGAATGCCATTATAAATTCTAATGTTTAAAATATTGACAATCATGTTGGCAAAAACCAAAAATTAAGGCAATTTCTGTACATTTTATTTTGTTTTAGTTAGTTTTATAAGTACAAAATACTAGTTTTTTTACTTATAGTTTCTTTTGTTGTAAAGCCTAAAAAAAAGTTGTTTTTAAAAATAATAAATCTGTTTTACCTTTTTCATTTTCTGAAGTGATTTTGTGCACTTATTTAATTACTTATTTAACACACGAATCACTTGTTAAACATGTACGAATTCTATGGTAGTTGTATTTCTAAAAATAAAGATCATTCTTTTTCACTACTACAGCCTGTGGTAGTAACATTGAAAGTCCCTTTAATGAGTGATTTGTTAGACCAGGTACAACAGCAGATATTTTCAGCTCTATCCAAACAGTAAATATCCCTTTCATGTTCCTCCAACATGGCATTCACAATCTGAAACAAGGGTACAATTGTGGTTGTCACCAAACAATGACATTTTTTTCTTTCTTTTACTCCCTAAATTCCCCATATCATCTCTACACTGATGCGCAATTTGTCTGTCATGAAGTCCGGGTCATCGGCCCACTCTGGGCCTATTTCCACTGACAACACTGTTATTAGTGGTAAGCTGAGCCAGTGGCCAATGAATCTGCTTACTGTTCACAAGGCCGGGGCTCTTTTCAGCGATTAATTTGATAAATGTATTAATTATGAATCTGGATGACAGTACAATCAGATTGTCAGGCTTCCAGACTTGGCCTTTGTGATAATTTGGCTTTGAGATTGGGGCTCCTCGGGTTTCAGGAGCTATCATCCCCAGAGCTCAGCCTCTTATCAGCGCCTGACCCATTCACTCAGTAATTTCCTGTGTGTTGTAATTAAATGGGGGCTTTCTGATTGCAAGTGACTCTCTTTAAGAGGTCCTTCTTGGGTTTCAGGTGGATGGGATGTTCAGTGGACTGGCTGTCTCCTTTGCCCTCTGCAGGACTCAGTAGGCACTAAAATTGCCCAACGTATACAGACGTGTGTACACTTGTTGGCTGTTGTATAAGACACTGTTTGTCTAGCTGGTTATATATAGAGTATATAAACTGCTTCGTAACATCACAGTCTAAATACCACAAACTCCAACCACTACTCTCATATTGACTTTGCTTTGTGAAACCTGACTTATGGTATAGTTACTGGTGTGCTGGGATCTTATGTCTACTGCTACAAAGTTTAGGAAGTCCTCTGCTGGTTGATGACAGTAGACCACGGAGGTCCAAGTGGAGATAGATTCTACCAGTCTGTCTCCAGTTGGATACTGTTACAGAACTGGATGATCAGCATCCTGAGCTAAGGCGGGGCCTGAAGCAGCAGCCTGTCAGTCTAGCCTGAGTTTTTTCAGTGAAACACTTCTTCCTGCTGTATAATTTCTATACTTGTAATTAAAATAATAATAAGATAAATGGGATGATAAATGCCATTTTAACATTTATGTTTTAAAGTCAAAGCCTAATAATGTATATGACAAATACTTTTGCCCATAAACTGTGGCAAAAGGGCTATTTTTGCCCATATCCGAGTTGAATTTGGCTTGTAAAAATTGAACTTCATCAGTGGCGGGGAACACTAACTAGAGAAAGAAGACCAACAACACCACCCAGGGATTTGTACTCTACAAAATATGAATATAATAAACCTTAATTAAATTACCAGTTGGTAGTAAAAGCACACAGATTCAGCATGGCAGATTCTTTCCTTCAACAAAAGAAGGAAACTTAAAATTCCCTAAAACAATAGAAATAGATCAAATGTAAAAATAAGATTAAAATATTACCCTGAATATCATTTTTTCAAGAACTTGAGTCTGTGGAAATATCCACAGTTTATGTTTGAAAGTCTCGCGATACACATTAAATTTTAATAACGAGCCATCTTGAGTCCCCTGTAGTAAAACACCTCCTTCTTTTGGTGACAGAAGGTCTCCCTGCTTCCCCCTTTTCACATTTTCCTTTTTGTTTCACCGAGGCTTACAGCTAAAAATCTTTTTCTTCTTTTTTTCTTTTTTCATGTGACCAGGGAGCATCATTAATATAGAGAATGGAGCCATTATGGAGGTTGTGGCTCCCTGGGTAGCACTGGGGAAGAGGTGGGACAATGGCTCCTCAGCATTAATGGCTCCTGTGTGCGCCTGCTATTAATCTCAACAAGGACTGAAGTGGCGTTACAGCAGCTGCAGAAGCAGGACAAACCAGTGCTGAGATTAAATGGAGTTAGTCTTGGGTCCTTTACTCTGACCTCTGACATCACCATAGCCGCAATTTACATTTGCTTAACATTACTTTGTGAATAAAATCAAGAATATTGCTATGCCTGAAATCCAGTTTTAGCACAAGCATCTTGGCATTTTGGACTGCCTCAAAAAATATGCTTTGGCTGGAAGCCATTTTTATGGGACGCATCCTGTTTAGCTTCAGAGATGTCAAATAATTCATGTAACCATGACAAGCTGGGCAAGCAATTTAGAGATTATGTTCAAGGAGTCAGGTACTTTAGCAGAAGGAATATGACAAAGTGGGTAAAAACAGCACTGACCTTGCTTTGCCACAAGGAGGACCCACTGATTAAATTTTGCTGCAGTCTCATTCATTCCAACAGTTCAAAAAACCCTTGGAGACTGCTTGTAATACTGCAGAGTTTCACTAGATGGCAGGAATACATGAGCTAACGAGCGAGATCCTGGCAATTAACTTCCAAGGCAATCTCTTTCAGAAGCAAACCACCTGAACAAACAGGACAGGCACACCTTTTGCTTTGTAGTTTAACAGCAGTGATCACTGAGCTATGAAGAAGGTTTCTCTGTAGCATTTTAATTAAATGATAATTAAATGGTCCGGTGCTAAATCCAAGCTACCAGGCTACATCACATTCCTTCATAAACTTAATTAAGCTTGTCCTTCAGAAATCTGATCAGGTTTCCATCTGCACAGCAGCATATGTGTTAAAGAAAGGCTGGTAAGTTAATGAGACATTAATGGTTATATCACTGTATGAGCTGCATGCTTTAAAGGAGACACCAGAAGTTAATTGAAGTCTCGTCAAGCTTGATAAGGTGCCTCAATGCAAACGGAGGGTGGTGGGTATAGACACACATTCATGTAAACATGCTTATATGAGATTGTTTTTTTAGCTGATATCTGCTGTCATCCCCTTGTTCTCATGTATTCATGTGCTGGCTAGCTTAAGCTGGAAATAAAAGAATAATTATGCATTAGCGTTTCTAATTAGGGCTTCTCTCAACGGTGAATGGACCACTGATGAAATTTTGGGGGGACTTATTAAATTACTGTGAAATCAAATTAGAAAGGCAAATTAATCCTTGCAATGAATTAGATCAGTGAATGAGAAAATTGACTTTTCAACACAAAGCAGGGATGAGAAGGTGGGATTGGTATAAAGCACAAGAAGGACTGCAAGCAGCCGAGTTCAGATTACTATCGAGGAGGCATGGCAACAGCTCTTATTTCACTGACCACGCAAGTACCTTATTTACATTTAGGTGGGAGCAGAGAATCCACAACAAATCCAGGGGAACGAGAAACTGATTCGTCTTTTAATCTGGGGCTACTCCAGAGCACTTCGATTTATTCTCTCACACATAAGTGCATATGTGACATTGACTCTAGACATGCTCTTGCATACCATCACTTTGCTGGTATTTTCACAGTGACCTCAGAGTAAACCTCATCCAGGTAATATATTATTTTTGACTTATAGAACTGTTGTTTTAGTATGTTAAATATGAGGATGTATATACTTAATATACACTCACCAGCTACTTTGTTAAATGCACCTTTTTAATTGCTTGTTAACTCACATATCTAATCAACCAATCACATGGCAGAAACTCAAGTCAGCAACCCATTCTGCACATAGATATAGTCAAGACAACTTGATGTTGAAAAGTGATTTAGAAAATGTTGAACATTGCATGGATGTTGGTGCCAGATGGGTTGGTCAGAGTATTTCAGAAGCTGCTGACCAATTAGGAGTCTCCTGAACAGCCATCTCTAGGGTTTAAGAGGAGAGTGAAAAAAGAGAAAATATCCAGTGAAGAGTAGTTCTCTGGGGAAAATGCCTTGTTGATGGTAAAGCACAGAAGAAAATGCCAGGCTGCTTGGAGTAGACAAAAGGTGACTCAAATAACCGCTCGTTACACCAAGGTATGCAGAACAATGGACAGCATGTTGAACCTTCAAGCAGATGTTAAATCCTGAATTCAACTCTTCTCCTTGCATACAAGGCCCACTAAGCCCAGTCTTATCTTAAAGACCTGTCCTGTCTTCCCCCCATTACCTCCAACTGGTTGTGACAGATGACTGCCCCTTTCTTGAGCCTGGCTCTGCCAAAGGTTGCCAAGCGTTTGCTCATAGGGGCTTGTCTCGCTGTTGTAGGGTTTTACCGAACAATAAAAAATGTCTTGAGGTGACTTTCGTTGTGATTTGGGGCTATATAAATAAAACTGAAGCAGATGAGGTCCAGCAGCAGAAGACCACACCAGGCGCAACTTAACTTTCCAGCAGCATGTTGAATAAGAGCAGTTCTGAAGTAAAAAATTCAGCCAAATTCTAAAAAGATGTAAATAACAAAGTGACTGGAAATCTCTGAATTCAAGGACAGATTTTGCTACCTTTGAACACAACTGTTTCTCAGTTTCTTCAGTCTTTATGCTAAGATGGACTGACAGCCTTCAAGGTCCAGTTTCGTACAGACAGACTTTCTTACAACACATTTACAAAAAAATATTCAACTTTTCCTTTAAGTGTCATCTGGTGTTTTAACATGATCTGTCAAATTCAACTTTTTCAGGGAGCATAGAAAGGTTGAGGGAAAGGCTGCGTAATCATTATTTGCTGTGTTATCACAAATAGTATCAATAAATTATCTCTAAATTATCTTCTTTATCTTTTTCTTTCATTTTTCCTGTCTTGGTTATCATTGTTATTTTTGTTACATCTCAGAGTTTTTCAACATTTTGTTTTTCGACTTCAGTAATTAACAGAACCAAATGGCTCCTGGATCATTGTCATCACAGGAGTAGATTATTTGTACTTTTTATGGCTGCCTTTACTGTCAGTGAAGCAGGTTTCACCTACAGTTTGATGGTGGGATAACACCCGCACTTAAAATAACAAATCTGGCACACTGCGTTAACTGTTGCTATTAACAGCATAAATTTCATGATTTGATATCAAAGGAAGATAAATATACAGCAGAGGTATTAGATTCAGGTTTTATTTGGGTCACAAGGTTCAGCCTCTGTCTCGATGGCTCATAGGGAGAACTGATTACCTGTCAGACATGCTCTGTAATTCTTAAGCCCTGCATTAAGGTGACTGACTCTTATCAAATTGTTGGTAGTAATAGACTATCTGGGTCCACAGGAAAAAGAGGATTGCTTTCTATTTTATGTATCTGAATGAAAAACTGATTTAAATGCTGTCAAGGGGAAAGGGTTCAGATCACAGTCCAACATGGGGGAGGAATCTAATCAAGTCCAAGTGAACTGCATTATGAAAAAATACAGGCCGCTAAAGTGCACCACAATAAAAGCTCTCATGCTCCAGAAACACTAGACAAAACATATTTCTCCCATCAGTGCTCATCTAGATACTTCCAGATAAAAAAAAACAAACTCTGCATCTTGGCATCACATCCTGACACTTCGTGTTCTGCCAGAGAATTGCTAATAACGAGATCAATACACCGCAAATTGTGTTTGCTTTCTCTCTTTGATGTACCACAGGCTTCGAGGAACGGCTGACAGTGTCGCTGTGAACTCGTCTGTGAAATCAAGAGATGAAAGACGGATGTATTTGACTTGATAAATGATCTAAATTTACAAGAGTGAAAGTGTCTTTTATTCTTATTTATTCTTAAGCCTATCCAGCTGATTTAAAGCTCCCTTGGATTTTTTTTTCTTTCTCCTTTGTCAACACTGGAAAAAATACAGCTCATTCCAGCTCCGTCCTGTAAGGTTCAACAGTTTTAGATAATTATGCTATAAAACTGACACCATCCTACAAAATCTGGGCAGCAAATGTTTGCATAAAACTGTCCCGCTGAAGATAATTATTGCACTCCATTGTTTTAGAGTACAAATATCAAGCAGGAGGCTGAAAGCAATTTGTCGGCACCTATAATAAAACACTGTCAAGCTGGAATGCTTTGTGCTTGTGTCTGTAGGAGTTGGCCAGCCTTGAACACACACAGCCAGCGCCTTCCAGGATCCATAATGAAAACAAGCTTGTACTAGCGTCTGTATTAACTGTGCACTGATTATACATTTCTGGTGGTGAGATCAGAATGGGTGCTGGGTTTTCTCTGCCTTGCCATATGTGGAAAGACAAGTCTCAGATACTACAGGAGGATCGGTATGGTGAGCAGCTCAGCAGGGCATACAGATGGAGGACATGAACAAAAGCTTCTTATGAGGGAGGCTTTTTTAAATTCATATGCAGCACTCAGTATTTTCTGTGATTACATTATTCTATTATTGTGCCCACAAGCATCAGTCGCATTTAATGTAGCTGATCGAGTTGGAATTCATTTCAAGTACTTCTGGATGTTGGTGCATCAATAATAAAATTAGAATTCGATATCTTTTAAAAGTCTTTGAATGCAGTTCAGTGGAGTACAACATTTTCAGGAAACCGATGACAGGAAAAGAACTGAAAGATTGTCCAAAATTTATGTAATTATGTAGTAGAAATGCAGCTGCTGATTGGTTCATGTTTTAAAAAATGTAAGGTGTCCAGTATATAAGTGAAAAACTACCTCAATACATTTAAATAAGATCAAGAGCCTATTTAGAACTTTTACTGTACTGTGGGCCATATTGTGATACAGAGAATGGTCTCAAAGAGAGAAAATATACATTGAGCAGCAGTTCTCCAGGCAAAAATGTCTTACTGATGTCAAAGGTCAGAGGAGAAAGGCCAGACTTCTTCAAGCTCATTATGCAGAAGAGCATCTTTGAATGCTGAATATGTTGAACTTTGAAGCAGATGGACTACAGCAGCAGAAGACCACACCAGGTGCAACTTTTATCAGCTAAGAGCAAGAAACTGAAGTTTGGAAAAACATTGCCTGGGCTTATGAGTGTTTGATTTGTCACAAACAACATGAAAGCATCGAGTCTCAGTTGTTCAGGCTTGTGGGAAAACTTTCCTAGCACAGTTTGGCTCCTTAGAAAAACTCGATAATAACACAAAGAATGTCCTAAAGCTCAGATCATTTCAAGAAATTTTCTTGAACATGACTCATTAAATAGTTTCCACACTCACCAATTTCAATCCAGTAAAGCACCTTTGGGATGGATGGGCAGCAAATCTGCAGCAGCTGTGTGATGCTATGTCAATATGGACCAAAGTCTCTGAGGAGTGTTTCCAGTACATTGGATAATCAATGCCATACTTGTATATTTCTATTTCTAATCAGTACTCACTTTATGGTTACTAGACAACGACTCACACTGACTTTGGTACTCACCTGACTCTCCATACATCATCATGAAGTACAATGGGGCCAAGTTATGAAAACAAATTTACCTTTTATTGGTGTAAATGTCCTTTACCTGTGTAAATGCACTTTTTACTTTTTTATACGCCAGAATTTAGTCATTTGCAACAAATTATTATGTGGAGCTCTCGCCTACAGTATGTGTTGCACATCTCTGGGGGTTTTGGGACTCCACTTTGAGAACCAGTAATATCTGCTTCAAGGTAGTAATGCCAGTAATAGGTTTCAGAAACTCTACCAGCTTCACTCAGTAATTCTCTGCTGCTTCAGGTAACTGCTTTGTGTTTTAACATATGTACAAGCTTTATTAGATATCAGAGTGGTTGCATTGGTGATGACTAAGTCAGAAGTGACAGGAAACTGGCCTCTCTCAGCGTTATAGCTAGCTGTGTAAACACCTTCCTTTTCTCCTTACTTGCAAAGTGGCACTTCACGATGTTTATATAAAGCTTCTTGTATGAGTGAGCATCCCTACCGTCTTCACCGTGAGACCTTTATGAGCCATAAGGCTGCTGTTCTACAGCTTGCATGTACTCTTCTGAGTTACATAACTCAAGTCTTACTTTTACAAGTTTTCCAGTTGTCATATTTGCAGCACAACTTCTTCTCGGCTCAGAAATCCTGCATTATTTTTCTTGGGAAGGTTGGAAATATAAGTGACATGTCTATATTCACATGAGTCAGGAAAACCAAGAAGCTAAAGCACAGCCTATATCAACTGTGGGTTTTAAATATATACCAGCCTGCCAATCAGAGGGAAGTCAAGGGTGGAATTGAAACTGGCAGCAAATTCAAATTCACACTGTCACAGCATAAAGGAGGAGTGCCGCAGGCTCTCTCTCAACCTACTGTCTCTCACAGTCAAGTCCTGCACTTGTTAAATCTTTTGACAAGAGGTATTATCTTCAAAGTGAAGATCTGCAGACTTGAGATTTTTTCTCAGCCACAGTAAACCCGAAGGATTCCCTTACAAAACAGAGATTTTAAGTAATAAAACCCCTAAGTTACACACTATGGGGCACTGTGATAGATTAGTAATTACAAAAGCTGTAATATTAAAAAAAATTAAGAACATATCAATATTCTCAATAATAATAATAATTCATATAATGCAGTGTGTGTCCCCAAACCTCCTCCTGACATTTCAGCTGACTCTAGGTGCCTTATCACTGTCTATTAAGTGTAATTGTTCCTTTTTGTGCCTTTCTGTAAAGTGATGGATATACACTCTCTCCATCTCCTGACAAAATGTTCGTGAAATTCATTTAACAGAAAAAAGGATGAATGACCTGAAGATGAATCCTATTTGTTCTTGTTCCAGTCGGTAATAGAAATAAATAATATAGTTGGTTGGTTTGGTCCAGGTCTTGTGCCACCAAGCAAAGACTCACTTACTGGAAGAAATACACTGGCTGGCCAATTTGTTAGGTACACCTGCTCACTTGCTCAAATTAGTAGCAAATTAGTGCATTTAGGTATGTAGAAAGAAATGTTATAGATGAATTTGATTGTTTAATTATCTGTAGAGATCATGATAGTGTTTATTCTTGATTGTTGTTTTTGTTCAAATGATCTTAGACTGTATCAGAAACCTTCCAGGTCTTAAAAGTGAAGTCTGTTTGGAAATGTCTTAGAGCTGCACTCTTTGCAATACTCAGCAGGGGGTAAATTCTCCTAGATGCAGCTGGATAGAAGCCTCTTATTGACGCCTGATCCATGCCTTCAGTAAAAAGTTTCCTGATGAAGCCTTAATTGCTAATTTCAAGTTTTACTTAGTAAAGCACGTATTTTATTTTGGAACTTATGGTCCCTATCAATGTCCCGAAGAATGAGTGGGGTATGTTGACAAAGAGCGTTTATACACTCAGTTAGCACTTTATTAGGGATACCGTGCTAAAACTGTTTTGAGCCTACTTTTGCCTTCAGAACTGCTTCAATTGTTTGTGGCTTTGATTCAACAGTTAGGTGCCAAGAAAATATCTCCCACACCATTACACCACAACCAGCCTTTACCTGAATAAAATGTCACTGCATAAATCAAAACACCTCATCGGGTCATGATTTTGAAATCATCTGTTGTTCAGTTTTGGTGAGTGTGAGTTGTAGCCTGTTCTTAGCTGACAGAATTGGCACATGCTATATTCTTCTGTTGCTCTAGCCAATCTGGTTCAAGGTTCAATGTGTTCATTTTATGTGAGATGGTTTTGCATTAAGATCCCAGTAGATGAACAGTTTCTCAAATACTCCACCAATACTAACAACCATGCCACACTGAAAGAGTCTTAAAACACCTTTCTTCCTCATTCTAATGCTTGACTTGAACTTGGACAGCAGGTCATCTTGACCGTATCTACATGCCTGAATACATTAAGTTGCTGCCATGTGACTGGCTGATTAAATATTTGCATTAACAAGGAGTTGAAGAAGGTGTACCCAATGAAGTGACCAGTCAATGTGTACATCTTGAAGCCCTAAACCTAAATTTTATTATTAATCAAGTTAGGGTATTAGTCAACAAAAATGAGAACTTATCCCAAAGGAAATAAGTCCAATTAAGCCCAGAAATCAAGACCCATCAATGTTTGTGTAAAGATGTGTAGATTTGGTGTTTTTGCACATGGGACTGGACCATTTTGAATGATCAGTACTTTTTGTTGCATTACACAAATATAATGTTGGTTGTGGGTAGACACAAACTTGAGACAACATATTGAATTATGTGTCATTCTTTAGCATTGTTTGATGAGTCAGTAAATGACCTCCATAATGTTAGTTTGTGTAATTCTTAATAAACCACAGTCGATAAGATTTGTGGGAACTAGGCATTATTTAATTGACACAACAGGAGCTGTGTACAGTGTTTTTATCCTGGGTAATCTCACGGGATGCCAGGAGGTATCAGAACCCATGTTTCCTTGAACCAGGCCATATTTGGATCTGTAAAGACACAGTGCTCTCTGAAAACAAGCCTTCTGTAAGGTGGTATTAAAATTAAAAGGTTTTCCTTGGCATATTTGTCTAATGTGGTGTAGTGCTGTGGAGAAATGTGAATGTTCTAAATAGTAAATCCTAATAAAAAAAATCTGCATTTTAAAGAATAGTATCCCCTTGTCTGTGGATATTATTCATCCATGTCCCTCTGTCCCTTCTAAGCCATATTTTTAGAGCACTTTCCTTAGAGACATTGTCTCTGGACCTGACATTTAATTATGAAAAGAATAATTAAAATGATGCATACAAAAAGCTGCACTTGTGCCTGAGATCAACTGGTGGCTCTGTGCTGATAAGTCCCTTTAAGTGACGAGATAAAAGCCGCAGAAGCAGTTGCTTGACAGTATGCAAGTGTCCGCTCCTGCAAAAGCTGATTGTCCCATCACATGTACAACATGCTGATAATGCATCCATCACAGCCAAAGCCTCATGGGGTCCAAGATGGAGCTCCATTTCTGCCTAATCATACACAGCAGCTGCCAGGGTTGTCCACCCCTGCAGCCACCTTCTCTTTGCATCAAGAACAAACACCACCCCTATACTCCACTACCTCATAGTATACGACTTTAACGAGGCTCACTTTCAACACAAATCCTCCTCTTTTCCTCCTGTTTCTGTTCACGTTTAGCCAAAGAAAGAGGACACGGTAGACTGCATTTATTACATCCTCACACTCAAATATCACGTATGTGTGTGTGCACGGTAACAATAACTCCTTCCACCCACACACTACCCCCTCCCGTCCCCCTCCCCTTCTGAAAACCACAACCACCACCTCACACACACTGCTCCAGCGCCTTCAGTGGCTCACGTGCCACAGCACACTCCGCTGAATCCCACGCTTCAGAGGAAAAATTCTCCCCACACTGAAGTCCAGAGGGGCAGCAGAGTGTGGGGGTGTTATCCAGCTTTCAGGGAAATAGAGGATTTTGCTCTTTATCAATGTGATGATGCAGACTTAATTAGTAAAGATGAAGAAGCAGTACTGCTGGCAATCGTGATTTGGAAGAATGAGATCAGAATCAGGCACGAGAACTCATGTTAATCTCTGTTTTATTAATGAGTTTGACAGGTTTAAGGATTTTAGGTGATTTGGTGAAAAGTCAGATTCGTGCCTCTTAATTGTGTACCTTATATGCTCTTTAGTGTAGTATTTATATTCTTCTTTCACCTTGATTATGCTGTCTATCTTGTATTTATTGTCAAGATAATTCCAACTCCCTTTTTACAAAAGTCCTGAAGGAGAGTTTAAAATGGAAAAAAGCCGTTTTGCGAGTTTAACATTTACAATAGTCCAAAATAATAATATTTTTTTTAATTTTGAAAAAAACAAACAAACAAAACAAGCACGCTTATTTTGACCATATCTGCCATTTTCCGTTAAATGAGCTTAATAATTTCTCATTTTAGCTGTAACTAATGCTCTTTTTTCCTCTTACTTTTACCCAGAAGAGGAGAGAGGAGAGAGATCAAGTAGCCCACACACTGTGCAATGTGTGCGGAGGGGTGATGCCTCGGGAGCGCATCACAGGACACAAAACCCCACTGCAAGACGCAGTGCCAGAAGAGAGCAGCTTTGGCAAGAGAGCTTGTTTTCTGTAGATTAGAGTGGGGAGAAAGAAGGAAGTTAGTCCGTTAAAAAACTAACAAACATAGGTTTTCTATCATGTCGGAATCCTCCTGAATATCTTTGCCGAAGAAGAAACAATGTAGTTGAAAGAAAAGGGAATCTCCACCGGTGAAGAGATCCGGGGATGCATGGACACGGTTACGGGTGATTAGTGTAATTTTGCAGCTGCAAAATAAAGACTGGATATGCGCAGAAAAACTGGAGAGAAGTGAGTTTCGGGTGTCCACAGGATGGACACTGCGGAGGTAATTCTCTCGGTGCTGGTGGTTGTGATTATTATAGTGTCGCTGCTGTCCAACGTCCTGGTGCTGATTTGCTTTTTGTATAACCCGGAGATCCGCAAGCAAGTCCCCGGTCTGTTCAACCTCAACCTCACCTTCTGCAACTTGTTGCTCACCGTCTCCAACATGCCGCTCACTTTGGTAGGACTTGTCAGTAAAGCTCAACCGGGGGGAGATGGCTTCTGCCAGATCGTGGGCTTCTTGGAGACTTTCCTGTCCACGAACTCGATGCTGAGCATGGCAGCTCTGAGCATCGACAGGTGGATCGCGGTGGTGTTCCCCCTGAGGTACCACTCCAAAATGCGCCACAAAGACGCGGCTTTTGTGCTCGCGTACACGTGGGCGCACTCCATGTCCTTCTCCACGGTGGCCGCCTGTCTCTCCTGGGTTGGATACCACCGGCTTTACGCATCCTGCACCCTGTCCAACCCCAGAGCGAGCAATCGGACACAGTTTGTCGTCTTCACCATCTTTTTCCACTCTTTCACCTTTCTTCTATCTTTCATAGTATTATGTGTCACATACCTCAAAGTACTTAAAGTAGCAAGGTTTCACTGTAAGAGGATCGACGTTATTACAATGCAAACTTTGGTGCTTCTAGTGGATATACACCCCAGGTGAGCTACTTTAAGTTATCAATCCTGCAACTATAACGTTATATGGTATAGCAATCTGGTACCTTTATATTTGTAGAGCTTGAAAAGTATTTAAAAATTAGTTAAAAGGAAGGGTTTAGCCTCTTTTATTCTCCTATCTAAAACAGCGAATCTTACATGTGAATTGAGTCCTCGCTCAAAATCTAATATAACTGAAATGTCATCTGGGGTGATTGCTTTATTCTGTCTCTGTGCAGAATAGCTCCCATGGAAATACTATACAATCTCTGAGTGTGTGTGTGTGTGTGGTTGAATAGCCTACTGCAGATTATAAATCCTGTTATTACTCACACAGATGACCTCTATTTCATAAAAAAAAAAAATCTCCAAAGCAATGTGTCACCATGGCATCACAGCTGTGGTGCACTCAGGTATCACACAAAACCATACAGGCACAGAGAAAATGATTAAACTGGAATTCTTAAAAGGGAGATCCCCACTTTGAGCCTTTAATTTGACCCAGTTGATTTACCTGAACTCACCCTATACTGGATCTCCCCATGCTTTACCCCTACATGACACCCACTCCCTGTTGTCTCATATTAACCCACTTTGTGGGCATCCCTCTTTATGTGTTTGTGCTTGTAGTGTCCGTCAGCGTTGTCTGGAGGAGCAGAAGAGGCGACGACAGAGAGCAACAAGGAAGATCAGCACCTTTATCGGCACCTTCATGCTCTGCTTCGCTCCCTATGTGATCACGAGGTGAGTAGTAGAGAGACTGGGTGACCAGAGGGAATCCATGCTGGACCACCATGCAGAGTATGCAACCCTTGGATACCTCCTTGCACTCCAGTCACAGATACCCATATCCCTCCCCTCCTGCTTCCTTTCTCTCTCCCCTCCGCTTCCTCCTCACACTGGCCAGAGCTGGAAGATGAGATTGGCTGACCTTGTGATAAGTAATATGCCTCTGCTCTGCTGTTGCTGCTGCTGCATTAGCACTTTTTCTCTTCGAGTTCGCGGGGTGCATATCAGTTTGTCAGGTAGAATCCACTCACATCAATCACTAAACAAAGACAGGATACCAAATAAGGCCTGTAGTGAGTGAGACACATAAGTCATCGGGTTGCTGTCATGTGAGACATTTACTTTAATACAGTCAGACCCACAAGCATTTGGACAATGAGAACCCACCACCACAACAGAATTTAAATCAAACAATCAAGATTGTTGTGATTGAAGTGCAGAATTTCAGCTTTAGATTAAGAGATTTGACAAAAGAATCTTTATGCATAGACCTGCTGCACTGTAAAGGGGTTGCTGTAAAATCTACAGCAACTACATGGCAGCTGGATGCCAGTAACTTACTGTAAATAAAACTCACAGTAGAAAAAAATTGAAGTAGACGTGATCTGAGTTAAATACAGTAGGCTTTGGCAGTAACCTGTTCTTCTATGTGGACAACAAGTGCTCCCAATTTATTGTGTTTTCAGTGGATAACAAAGCTTAGCTGCAAAGTAGGTATGACCTCAAATTACTTTGTCATATCACCTAAGCCATAAGTTCTGGAGAATTTCCTTTCTCCTGGAAAAGCAGTTTTGCCCTCCTAACAATTTAACTGTAAATATAATTACAGTAGCCTATGTAATGTTACATTATGAGATAATATGTGCTGAAAGCTCTTGTGCTAACTGTGTATCTGTGTACGATAAACAGAGATTTTGAAAAATGGACTCTGCTTAAAATTGCTTTGGACCACTGCCTACCATTTCCCTAACGTCTTTACTTCTACATAATGGGATGAAACCTACTAGCTGCATCTTCAACCAGTTTCCAAGAGGTTCGGTTTGGGGTATTCATTTCATGTTAAATTTTCCGATTTCCCCTGATCCTCTGCTTTGTGGAGTTCTAGCTTCTTCTGTGTTAACTCGTGTGAGAAAACACCTTTGCATTTGTGTGGCGCTGTGACCAACATTCACTCGTTCTGTGGAGTGTGTGTGAACAAATGACAGGGATGGCTAGTAGCCCATGTAAGGCCTGTGGTAATACGCTGACAGAGCTCTATTTTGGATGGCCTAATCATACAGAGTGCAAGTGTAGACAATCAGCGGTTTTATACAGCTTTATGATGGTTTAATAACTTACACTTCACACAAATGTGTCTAAAAGCAAAAACAAGTTGGGAGTGCCACGAACTGCTTTGAGATGCAGACCTCACAAGACTGTAAAGCTTATTAAGAGCTGCTTTAAATTAAATATTTATATTATATTATACACTAATGAGATGGTGTTTTTTTGTTTTTTACCAGACTGGAAGAATTCACTGTCTGACATTTTCTGCTCAGTCTTCAGTCTAATGTGGTTGTCAGTTACAATCAAACTTTGTTCACAGACACTCATTACTGCTTATCTGTTTTACTCTTCTTTTGTCTTTTCTGGCTTTAAATATTGCTGACTGCAAATTAGAAATGAAATCTAATATAGCCCCACACTGTAAATCCACATTCACGACAGAAAGGCGGGGAAATCTTGTACTGTCCTTTGACAGCTACCTACTTTTTTTCTTGTGGGTAGATGAGAAAAATAACTTTATACAAATATGTGTTTAATGGGATTCCTGTATTTATAAAGAAGCAGAACATTTTCGTAAGTAACTCCCTGCTTACTATGGGGGAAAAATAGAACACTGTGTTGCAAATGTATTTCAGTTTCTGCTCAATAAGCTTAAGGCATGCATGTCTTTTCCAGCATGTTGACTTGCCTTTCTACCACGCTCTCTCTCACCACCCTCTGTTTATGCTTCCCTGCAGGATCGTGGAGTTATTTCCAGCGGTGCCTATCAACCCTCACTGGGGAATTGTCTCCAAGTGCTTAGCTTACAGCAAGGCAGCTTGCGACCCATTTGTGTACTCCCTCCTCCGACACCAGTACAAGAAGACATGCACTGACATCATCAACAAGCTGCTGAATCGCAGCTCCTTGAACGCGTCCGGACACCAGCACGAGAGCCAGGTGAACAGCATACCCACCGTGGAGTGACCGGCATTGCCCCGATGGGAAGGTTAACCCGACAACTGTCAGGGAAAAAAGAACCTAGTTTAGTGTCGATGAAGAAGTGGAATAAATTTTGGTAGTTCCTGTCCATGTCTGCTTGAATTTGGTCTACAAAAAAAGGAAAGAAAACAGAACAGACAAGGTCAACTCCCTGTACAGGAATACCACTGCGCTTTCATACCGAGTGCCCAGAACAGCAAATCAGTGCAGTGAACTTGCTGTGAGGACAACAAAGAGCAGCAGATTCCATGTCCACCTGGAGAGACAGATGTGCTTACCCAGGATGAATGGCCACCTAAAAGTTTTATTATTTTAGGGTAGCTTACAGTCAGATATGAGATACAGTTTATTATATACAGATTTTGCAGTGTGTCTGTTTGTTTTGACATAACTGTAATATTCATTTTATCTTACAAAAAAGGGGGGAGGGTGGGCTGTATGTCTGTTTTAGTCTGTGCAAAGTGTTTGCAGTAATTTATACATTAATTCTGTATGTAGCACTGAAGACTAGTCTAACCAAAACTTGACAAAGTAGAAGAACAAGTTCCCAAATTGTATTGTAGATGAAAACATACAGCAGACTGTGCACACTGCACAGGATGGCTCAGGTATAGCCCAGTCCGAATTAAGCAAATTCTTTGGGTATTTTTTATTTTTCAATACATTATCTGGCTGTATTAGCACCGGATGTAAATATATTTTGTTTTATGTGTACTGGCATCGTTCATGCTTTAGCACCCATTTTAAGGACTTACTGATCTGTCCAAGCAGAGTTTTAGCAGAAAGAAAAAACCTTCAAACCGACTGCCTTTGCTGTCATGACTGACATGTGGCCCTCAGGTTGTTAAGTCAAGTGAAGCATGATCAACTGTATTTGCCTGGGTTTGTACTCACAGTCACAAGTGACCCGTAGAGACTGCTCGGTGCTTTTTCACACACACAGGAAGGAAAATGCACGGGACATGTCTTTTGGCAAAAAGATGAGATGATTTGATAGAGATGACAGCCACGGACACGAGAAAATAGTAGAGCAAAGCACCTCTGGATGCAGAAATAATCAGTTTGAATGGGTGAAGTAAAAAAAGAAATATCTCTGAACAGCTAAGGCCAACTAAATGTGCAATGGTAATAGTTGAGAGCACCTTTACCACATAATATTATTAAAATCAGTCTGAATTACTGAATATGCTCAAAACAAGGGATGATAATCCTAGCTAAACTAAGATAGGATTAATAACTTGGACCGCAAAACTAAATGATCCTAGTCTGTGATTCCTATTAGTCTTTTTTTTTTCTCAGATAACCAGCAGCAGGTTTTCCAACTACTTTGCCAGGAAGTCAGCGACAGGAAAGAGCTAGTAGTGATAATAGATAAGTGGGCAGCTAAGCTACTAACACAGATATTAGATATTGATACTAATGCAAGGACTAATAGAAGGACTCAATTGTATTTATAAATATAACATATTGTTGTCTTTGCTGATAAAAAGGTTTTTCTTTTAAATAATCACCTGAAAGCAGTAGAAGGCAGATGAAAATCATCCAGTGCCACTTATATTTGTAAAGCTTTGGCAAATGATGGTGGAAGGCACCAAGTAGAAATAATTATGACCTTATAAACTTTATTTAAAGGAGACGTGCAACAAACAAGTCTCTAACAACACCAGGCTACCAGTTGGACCCTAACTTTAACCCACCTGTCCCACAAACCCTAAGTTATTTCATTTTTTTTCTTGGTAAAGAGATAAAAAAAAAAAATAGTTTTAAGCAATTTAGAATTATTTTGTTGGTTTGGTCCATTAAATCGAAACAAAAACATCCAAAGATACTGTATTTGATTTTATAGAAGACTTTGATAGAAGACAATAGAAAACCAGTTATATTTACTCGTTTACAGTACATTTTAATTTTTTTTTGTCATGTGGAAACAAAATGCATTAAACAGTACATCTGACAGTGAGATGGGGAGTGAAAATGCAGTGCCAAAATTACTGATGATGCCCAGTGAGCTAAATATAAGCAGATGTAATTAATTTTCTAAAAGCAGAAAAGAAAACAAAAGAAGTGAAGGCTATTTATGTAGGGTGTAAGGATTCATAATTTTACAAAGGAGAAACAGTTGTCTTGACTATATCATGCATTGTACGACGCTCCAAGACAGCTGATGCCTTAAATTCTATAATATGTTAGTTTTAAGTTTTTCAGACATATAGATATCTAGAACTATATTACTGGAATCAATAATTGCCTTATTCACTTCTGTTCATCAACGTTACTCGAAATCTGCTTCCTTTTTGTTATCCTCTAATTCTGATTTCCTGAAGTTCTCACTTGCCCACATTAAATGTTTCTCATAAATGATGACTAAAACGAAACCTAAACCTAAAACATGTCGACATATTTAGATGAAAGGCAATGTGAAAAGTATTTTTGAGTCTTTTGATATATGTAAATGTAATTTATTGGGATAATTTATTGTATGTCTGAGTTTTACAGAATGTGCTGCTACAAATGCAAATGAAGTTTATCCTGTTGTGGATCGGTGGCAATGAGTGGAGTGTAATATACCTCATTTTGTTTATGAGTGACTGACCTGACTGCCTAAAGTGTTTTGTTATGTACCTCCTGATTTATAAAACCATGGCTCGATGCTGCTGCTGCTGCTAAAGATGGCTAAGATGACAAACCCACGATGTTGGCGGTGATGGGATGAATGCTTTTTCCATAATATTTTTTTTTAATGGAGATTGTAATTGTTATGTTGGTAAAAATGACAAAGATGACTGTTTTAGATTTTAACCATGATGATTAAACTGATGACAACTGTTATTGATGCGACAACAAAGAAACACTTACTCTCACACTCACACCATCGTAACACAGCTCACACTTGCACATATAACTTTAGTTCTATTTGACATAATGGATAAGATGAATCCATAAGAGGTCTTCATGAAGCTTCTCAGCCTCTCGTAATGGAGTCTTTGTGTCTTTGTTCACAGACATAAACACTAGTGCATCTTAAACAATTGAATATTGTGAAAAAGTCAAAATTTTCTGTGATTTAATTCAAAAAGGTAAAATTCACACAGTGAAATAATTCACGTCTTTTTGTTTTAATGTAGCTTTTTATGGTTTATAACTCACGACAATCAGAAACCCTGTATCTGAAATTACTAGAACATTTCATTTAGTGTTTTGAGTATATTGCTTTTCAGACAGTGTCTTATTCGCTACATGCAACCACAATCACAGGAAAGACTGCAGACTTTGCAGTTGTTCAGATGAAGGTCGTTAACACTCTCCACAAAGCACCGCAGAAGGTCACTGCTAAAAAGGCTGGCTGTTCACAGAATGCTGTATCAAAGCATATTAATGGAAAGTTGACCGGAATCGAAAAGCGCAGAAGGAAAAAGGTGCACAATCAACAGGGATGACTGCAGCCTTAAGAGGACTGACGTGCAAGGTTGATTCAAGAACTTGGGGAAGCTTTACAAGGAGTGGGCTGAGGATTGTGTCAGTGCATGAAGAGCTAGACACACAGAGCTCTTGAAAGGAGCTACAACTGATGCATTCCTAATATCAAGCCACACCTGAACCAGAGATGTCAGAAGGGTCTTACCCAGGCTGAGGAGAAAAAGAACTGGACTGTTGCTCAGTCCAAAGTCTTTGAGTTGCTGAAGTTGGTGTCCGTATCTTATCAGGAGCCATATTTCTTTTCCTTTTTTTCCCCTATTTTTTCTTTAACTTCCTGCTTTAGCAATAACAAGCAATAACTATTTGGTTTTTTTAGATTTTGAGAATGCATCTGTGTTGGACAGAAGGGGGAAAAAAGCAAGGGTTTGACGAGATGACTCTCATGTATCTGCGGCAATTCAGACTGTTACCACGAGCAATCAGTCTGAGTCACAGGGATGCCATTTTTTCTGTTCACACCACAATGCAGGTGGTAATGAAACAGCACCAGCTGACAGAGAAGGGCCTGGCTGTAAAACACTGACATCCTGTACACTGATTACCACCCCAGGAGCCAGTGATTATCTACAGGTGGGTGGCACTGACCATCTAATACGGTTTAATGGTGGTTAGCTTCAGCCCACTCGGGCTTTTTTGGGGGGGGGGGGGAGTTTCAGTGAGAAATATGCCACAACTCAAAGTGAAAAGTAGACACCTCACACAAAAAGCAAAACACAAATCAAAAGAATATGTTGGGATCTTTTTTCCTCCATATGATACTTTTGTTTAGGACTGGTTAGGTTAGGTTCAGACATAGGTAACATAGGTACGATTTGTGAAACTCAATTATTATAAGAGTTTAATTTTTAAATGTAACTCAGGATGATTATTATCTTCCTGTGTGAAAAACCCCAAACATGTGGGGCTTATTCCTGCAGTTGTCCTTTTCTTTCTCTCCCATATGCTACCACATGCTTTTTGTTTGACTATATTTTTTTTATATATATAAAAAAATGTGTGACATATTCTCACTATGCTGCTATGTGTGGCTGCTGCAAGAATATACTTTCACTAAAATGATAAATGTACTTGGCCTTTTTTTTTTGTTCCTTTGTTTTTCCTTTTTTTATTACATCCTTACACATGCTTTCACTTATTTGTCTGATTACACTTTTTTAAAGCAGCCCATTGGACAAAAACATGAAGTGCTTTATTAGCAAGGTGTGCCCAGAGGTGTATCAAACACTGAACACTGGTGCTCCACAGGGGTGTGTACTGAGCCCTCTCCTGTACTCACTCTACACCTACGACTGCACAGCCACTAACAGCTCCAACATCATTGTGAAGTTTGCGGACGACACTACAGTGGTGGGTCTTATCACCAACGGTGATGAGACGGCTTACAGGGAGGAGGTCAGCGCCCTGACCCACTGGTGTCAAGACAACCATCTCACCCTCAACGTCGCAAAGACAAAGGAGTTGATAGTGGACTTCCGGAGGTGCAGAGAAGTACACACCCCCATCACCATCAACGGCGCTGCTGTGGAGAGAGTGAGCAGCTTCCGGTTCCTTGGAGTACATCTGGCTGAGGATCTTACATGGTCAGTACACACAAACAAAACAGTGAAGAAGGCGCAGCAGCGCCTCTTCTTTCTCAGGAGACTGAAAAGATTCGGCATGAGCCCCCGCATCCTCAGGACCTTCTATCACTGTGCCATTGAGAGCATCCTCACTGGATGCATCACCACCTGGTATGGCAACAGCACCGCCTACAACTGCAAAGCTCTCCAGCGAGTAGTGCGGTGCTCTGAACGGATAATTGGAGGTGAGCTTCCCTCCCTCCAAGACATCTACAGGAAGCGCTGCCTGAGGAAAGCGGGGAGGATCATCAAGGACTCCAGTCACCCCAGCCATAAACTGTTCAGACTGCTTCCATCAGGAAGGAGGTTCTGCAGCATCCGGTCCCGTACCAGCAGACTGAGAGACAGCTTCTTCCATCAGGCCATCAGACTGCTGAACACGTCATAGACACCTCAGCTTCACTACTGGAACTTCAACATTATGCACTCCACACTGTATATAAATGCCACTTGTTTTGCACATATTCAACTCTGTATATTTTATATATTTTATTATTATTATTATTATTATTATTATTATTATTATTTATTTATTTATTTTTTTACTATTTAATTTGTAAAAATGTGTATACACACACACATACACACACACACACACACACACACACGTAGGAAAATATTTAGTATACACATCCAGAAATGCATACACTATTATATATTGTACATATATTTATTAGTTTCAGGTTGGCCATTCTTGTATTTTGCTCGTTTGTGTTGTTGTGTTTGCACATCTCTGTTGCTTGTGGGGCTCGCACACAAGAATTTCACTCGCATGTGCTGTGCCAGTGTGCCTGCACATGTGATGTGACAATAAAAGTGATTTGATTTGATTTGATTTGAACAAATATACAAATCTGCTAATGAGCATCAATAACGTACCAATATAGTAAAAGAATTTCACTAACACTTGTAAACTTTTTTAGATTATAATGAACCATGCAGCAATTATTTCTCAGATTGCTGCACTGAAAATGTTCCTAAAGGTACCAAACAGCTAGCAGTCAGCTAGCAGCCAACCTACCAATCAAAGCTGACCTACTATAGATCATGCACAGTGTAGAGACTTTAAATTAAATTGTTATTTAAACAAAAAATCTGTTACCTTATAGTTTTCACAAAGTTGGTAATTAGCTATAATGACCAAAGTGGTTTTTGTTCCCATCTTGAATATACTGTATTGCCAAAAGTATTCACTCACTGATCCATATCACTGAATTCAGGTTTTCCTGTCCCTTCCATGGTCAAGTACCTAGGCTCGCTGTCACGAGTGAAGTCCTGTGCAGCAGGTCCACTCATAAAATCTCCTTGCTACTAAATATTCCACAATCAACTGTTAGTTGTATTATAACAAAGTGAAAGCAGTTGGGAATGACAGCAACTCAGCCACAAAGTGGTAGGCTATAGAGCGGGGTCATCGCACGCTGAGGCAGTGAGTGGGCAGAGGTCGGCAACTTTCTGCAGAATCAATCACTACAGACCTCCAAAGATTATATAGCCTTCTGATTAGGTCAAGAACAGCGCGTAGAGCTTCATGGGATGGGTTTCCATGGTTGAGCAGTTGCATCCAAGCCTGACGTCACCAAGCGCAATGCAAAGTTTCGGATGCACTGGACTCTAGAGCAGTGGAGACGTCTTCTCTGAGTCACACATCTGCACCTGTCAGCCTGGGTTTGTTGGTGGCCAGAAGTACTCGTCTGACTCCACTGTACCAAGTGTAAAGTTTATTAGGAGAGGGATTATGGTGTGGAATTGTTTTTCATGACTTGCCTCTTAGTTCCAGTGAAACTGGACCAACACATTTTGGACAATTTCATGCTCCCAACTTTGTGGGAACAGTTTAACGATGGCCCCTCCTGTTCCAACATGACTGCACAAAGCAAGGTCCATAGAGACCTTGCTTTGTGCACAAAGCAAGGTCCATAGAGACCTAAATGAGCAAGGTTGGTGTGGAAGAACTTGACTGGCCGCCACAGAGTCCTGAATTCAATACGACAGAACACCCTTGGGATGAATTAGAATGAGCCAAGCCTTCTCTTCTAATATCAGTATTTGACCTGACAAACGCACGTCTGGAAGAATGGTCAAAAATTCCTATAAATGCACTCTTTAACATTGTGGGAAGCCTTCCCATAAAAGTTGAAGCTCCAAAGGATGATCCAACATCATATTAAACCCTATGGAATAAGAATGGTATGTCATATGTAAGTGAATGCAGACAAAAGAATACTTTCCATTCTCGATTTGGGCATTCAATAAAAATAATTGACCATTGACACAGATCCAGCAAAAAGCATTAAAAGGCATTTATACATTTTTCCTTAAGCTCACCTGACTATCATCATTGAAGTAACATTAAGTACAGTAGTCTACAAAACCTCCCAAGTATAGACATATAAGATTTTACTGACTACAGATCTTTCAGAATACCATCTGTGTGTGATCACTCCGTGCATTGTGGTAGTGGTTGCATTTGGTTTGCTCATAACCTGCGACATCTGTGCTGGAGCTGCTACAGTTTAAAAAGTGTATCTCACAGGGTGGTAACCTCTTCTTGCAGTTTTTTTCTTTGTTTGTTTGCAACCTCCCACACGATACTTCACCACTAGTCTGCTCAGTAAGAGGCCAAATCTAAAATCAAAGTCTCTCTGCAGATTTTGATGCCTTCTTCCAGAATAATGTGGCCATTTCAGCTTTGTTTAAAACCTTTTAGTTGTCTGACTGCTCATGTTTCTTGCTTCATCAGACTTTGTATTATTTTTTCAAATTGGCATTTACTTTCTTAAACAGGCTATGTAGCATATGACCAGGCATGAAGACTAAAGCCAACTAAATGAGACTTTTTGAAATATTTGTTTTATGCTCATTAAGGAAATGTAAACGAGGAATAATGTGTCCAGTAAAATGAATCCAGAGTTTACAAAACTTCTCAACCACCATTTCTTCATGGATGTGCTTAACTAGCAGGGACCACTCCCTTGGTAACGATGGGCGATGAGGGATGAGGAAGTGTGATTAGTGCTGCGGTTTGGGGAAGGCCTTGAAGGGGACTGGCGACGGCTCTCGGGCCGGGCAGAACCCCCTGTACTAACGAGAAGTAAAGGGAGGAAAGGAAGAGAGGAGAGGACAGGAGAAGAGAAGAGAGAAAAAGGGGGGGCAGGGGGGGGCATGAAAATGAGAACAGCGGGTATTGGACAAGGGGGGCTTTTATAGGCTGAGGCCAGAAGGGGCGTGAAGGAGGAGTGGTCCTGCTCCTGATATTCAGATGATATCTCCACTTGTCGCTATTAGATCAAAACCAGAGTGTGTAATCTGTCTCGGAGGCTCCAGAGAAGCAGAGGGGAGACAGGTTAAGAGCTGGTTTACCAAAGCTTTGTGACGTCTCACTCCTGTTATATCCAGAATGACGCTCTAACACTTCAAAGGCTGGACTGACTTCTGAAGAAGCACTGGCCTTTTAGCTTCTGGCAAGGTCAGCTGGTGCCTGTATTTTCCCACACATCTGCATGGTATCACAGCTGCTGGCCACAGCAGCTACACTGCACACACCCTACTTACAGTACAACTCCCCGACCCTCATACCCTGTCACGATTTACACAGATTTTATCTCACAGGGATTGTCTGCTATCCATATGGAGCAAGTATCATTAGTTTGTCTTGCAAGTTATTACTATTCATGAACATCACCAGTATTTTATAATCAATGTCCAATGTCCCATTTTTAACAAGTGACTTGCTTCTTTAGGTGGATTCAGCAGCTGTTTGATTTAACATTTACAAATACAGTAACATGCAAGACATTCAAAGGTAAGCATAGGAATGTAAATTAAGTACATAGTCAGCATTTTTTTAAAAAACAACTCTATATTCGAAGGTGTGGTGAACCGAAATAACCACATTTCTTCTCTTACAGTAGAGAAAAGGGTCTCCACTTAAATCAAAGGCTGAACCCTGGTTCTGATTTTTTACAGAAGCAGAAACAAAAGCTGAGCTGGAGACTTCAAGTAATTAAAAACTTTAAATAGAGGTACAAAGAAGTGTAACTGTTCAATGTCTATAAAAAAAAAGTACAAGTAACTATGTAAGACTAACTCATAAATATGGTGATCTTGGGTTGTTGGGATGATGAGATGTGTCTGTGAAGGTTCTCAGTCATCCAGGTCATCGTAGTCTAAGGAGCTTGGAAAGAAAAGCGTCTGGACTTCTTTGAGTTGCTTGAAGATGTTTCACCTCCCATCCGAGAAGCTTCTTCAGTTCTAAGGGTCAAATGGTGGAGAATCCCACATTTAAACCCAGTGGGAGTAACCCCCCAAAGAGGGACAAAGGACCCCCTGATGATCCTCTACCTAATCACATGAGCCAAGGGGTGAAAGCGGGTGTGGGTCACAATCAGCCAGGGTTTCAGGTGAGCTCATTGTGAAACCTGGCCCCACCCTATCATGTGATTTCCTGAGGTCAGATGGCCCAGGATGTGAGTGGGCGTTAAGGCGTCTGGGAAGGGATCTCAAAACTGGATTATAGATGGCAGACAGCTGGTGTCGTAAACCACCACCTCTGTTCAAAGATGGTCACTCACAGTGGACGTAAATGGCTTCTTTCACTCCTCTTTCAAACCATCTGTCCTCTCTGTCCAAAATGTGATCGCTGGCATCCTCAAAAGAGTGACCTTTGTCCTTTAGATGCAGATGAAATGCTGAGTCTTGTTCCGTGGAGGTGGCTCTTCTATGTTGTGCCATGCGCTTGTGAAGTGGTTGTTTGGTCTCTCTAATGTAGAGGTCTGGGCATTCCTCACTGCACTGTACAGCATACACCACATTGTTAAGTTTGTGTTTTGGAGTTTGTCTTTTGGGTGAACCAGTTTCTGTCTGAGTGTGTTGCTGGGTCTGAAGTACACTGGGATGTCGTGCTTGGAGAAAACTCTCCTGAGTTTCCTGTGTTTCTTCTTCAGTCACCTTTTTCACTCACTATGTGTTTATACACCTCTCTGCACTTTCCAGCCAATGGGATGGGTAATTTTTATAGTTATTATTAATCTCTGGCTCAGATGGCCACCCCTCCCTGAGCCTGGTTTTGCTGCAGGTTTCCTCCTGTTAAAAGGAGGGTTTTCCTTCCCACTGTCGCCAAAGCCTTTGCTCATAGGATGGAACCTTAGATTTACATCAACGATATACCAGTGAAAATTCAAACCAGTACTTGCAAATTGTACCTATGAAGTGACCTGTGAGTCTATATCCCCCCCCAAAAATGGCATTGAGTATTGTACTATTGGCAGGCTAAAATCAACCTTCTTCTTCTATTTTTATTACTAAATATCTGTAGCAGAAGTAAAACCACTCTGAGTGCTGTACAGTACAAATATACATATACTGTTTAGAAGCCCTGTGGTTTGTTTTAGTGGTTTTAAACTCTCCATCTCCCCATCTGCACATCATATACATCTCTGTTTCATTTGCCATCATATAAATCCACAGAAAATACATCAAATTAACAAGCTCTGTTCTTCTATTCTCCAGTGCTCTGAGATGATGACAGGTTTGCGAACCTCCGTTCAATAATCATTGAAGAACAAGTTAAGAGGCTGAGGTCCTCCTCTAATTGCATGTTGGTCGAACAGAAAGAAGGCTGGTGTTGTTGTCAGAATAATCCAGTGATGTGTAAAAGCCCCAACAGAGTTCTGATAATTAGAGTCTTCCTACCCTGACACTCCTACGATGCACCACTCGCCACTCCAGAAATCAAATTAGATGGTGCTTAAAATTAACCACAGTCGTTACTACTACAGTATGTTATGGGACTGAAATGGAGTTCCATCAGGGAGTTTCAGTCAAAAGGTGGAAGTAAAATGTTTCTCAGTTTGAAAATTAATCATACACATAACCTGCAACATCATAGTGAATCCCTTGTGGCTCAATCAGTTGATAATCTTGCTTGTTTTTTTAGTAGTATTTTAGTATTGATCTGCACTCCCCCTAAATTGCATGTTCGATGGGCTGAATGCTCGCCACTGCTGATGGATTCGGGGGTAGGTGTTTGCCTGTCAGTATGTGTTAGCACTCTGCTGGAAGGATTATCTTCTATTGCCCAGTGGAGACAAAATCCAACTCATATTGCCTTGGCAGGAATCAGTGTCTAAAAAGGGAATTTAACAGAGGTGTCTTTACTTACTTACATATATTTATAGAATCACTGGTATATGTTGTCAATAATCTCAAAGAAGCAATGACATAGTACAGTAGTTGCAGCAGAAATAAAATGCCTGGTACATCCAAAAGGGTTTTGTCTTTCATCTAATTTTTCCTTTCATGATTTCTGTATAGGGTTGAACTTTTATATGACTTCATAATGATAAGGTTTTAACTTATGCATGTTTTATGGCATGATCGCTTTGGGTGACAGGTAGCTGTCATCAAGCTGTCACCTGTCTTCAAGCATCAAAGTTATTTGAGTCACTGAACTGGGCCTTCTGACCGTTCTTGTGATGCTGCTCACATCTGAAGACTTTTTAATGTATTTTTAAGTTTTTTAATTAAATTATCTGACAAGCAGTTTTTTTTACTGGCACATATCCATGCTACAGTATTGTTTGGCCTGTTTTAGCAACTTCATACTGTAATAATATATCCTGATAGTTGAGAATTTATCAAGCTGAACTACTTTAGAAACTAAAGTGATACACTGTTTTCATAAGCTATTATAGTGGATATATTATGTCTGATTTATCCACATATCATTATGTGCATACATGCTAAACGTGGTTAATTTTAGCCCACTGCTAAGTTGTTGCTAGGCAGCATGATGACATCATAATATCAGATATAGATAAGAACCTTCAGGTGCTTAAGATGAACCTGTGTGTCAAGTTTGGTTGCTCGGCTCCTGATCTCTAGAGAGAGTTCACCACACAGACAGACGCAGATTTTGTGTATTATAGAAGATTTTAGTAGTAATAAGCATGTAGAGATCATGGATCACCCATGCCCTTTCCAAGCTATATGACCACTTCTGGCAAGATGGCAGTAATCAGTCGTGATGATTTTATGGTTTATAATGATTGCTGTGAAATTTTAATTTCTTATAACAAATACTTAGATATATATGTACAAAAAATTACATTTTTGCGTTTCTAATACCTCTTTGAATGTTTTAAACGTCACCTGAACCCCCCCACCCCCCACCTAGGGCAATGTGCATATTTTTGTAAATGAAAGAATTCATCTGTTTAGCCCAATTACTTTCCCTTATTTCTAATTATAGAATCATCTGGGTACTCCAGTAGGTTCTATTTGTATTAGACTATATTGATATTTTTGTTTTTGTGGTAGAGTCTGCTCAGCATGAAAATTGAATAAAAACAGCATTTTCTTAATTTCTGTTTCTATATGTAAGAAATTGTCTCTAGTTTTTTTGGATATGTCTCTCCAAACTTACAGATTCTGATATGTAACTATTTTCAGGATGTCTCATGCAAATTATTAGAAGCTTAAAGTTTTATACATGTGGTGACAGGCATAGTGACTAGCAAAAATCTGTATTAAAAAGATGTTACACAGTTTGGCTTCCTGAGTTGAATTCACACACAACATAATCAGCTGAACGAGTTCACTTTGTGCAAAACACAGCTTTTATTTTAATAACTAAAAGAAAAGTGTATAAAACAGAATCAATGACAAAGGTCACTAAGTCCACAAGCTTTTTAAGGACTCAACATTATACAGCTGTTGGTAATAAAGCTTTTGTAACTGTTTATATAACTGTGTTACATAAGTTATTAAGTATGTGCATAATGACATTCATGGTAGTTCCTCACAGTGGCTTAAATTTCTATAGTCATTTATTAAAGAAAAAATAGCTCTAATATGATGACAATCTCTTATCTGCTGTTATAGCTAATGCCACAAGATTTGCCCTATTAACAAACTTGACCTTCCACCAAATGAAAAGCATAAATGTTTCCCGTTGAGATGAGAGAAAAGTTGATGATGACAGTGAGTGCAAAGAAGCTCTAACCAAACAAGAAATCAAATAGAGTGCCCCGTTTAAATTAATCCACATTTTTAGTCTCAAAACACTAATTCCACTGACAGCACTCAGAAGGAATCTGACACAGATCCAAACCCAGGCTTGGCTTTCACCGCAGTCTGATCAGAGCAGATGTTTGTTTTTAATTCTTCCTCCAGCTACCTCATACGGTCATTATGTTCCCAGACGTCTCCTTCTGGACCCCCGGGCCGCAAGCTGCCTCATGGGCAATTTGATGGGTTGCTTTTTGAATTTTTCCATTATTTCTTTAATTCGTGACATGTTGGTGCGGCCAATGGTGAAGTCGCAACGGGTGGCACCCATCTCATAGCCCACCTCACACTTCTTGCTCAGGAGGCTGTATCCCTCAGCCCTCGCTGTTACTCTGTACTCCCCTGGGTTCAGCAGGCGCCAGTAATCACCGTCAGCAGCTGAAGACACAAACACTGAAAATTAACTTTGTTCGTAGGAAAGTGCTGTAGCTGTCATGGCTATCACTGAGTAAAGAGGTGAGCAGATTTTAGAAATACTAAGCACTTAGTGCTATCAAAATTAATATGTTAGCATCTGTGATTAAATGAATAACTTTCAGATAGTGTTCATTTGTTGTTTTTAGGCTTCCCACTTCTTTCATCCTTCATTTCTCCAGCTTCATCAAGTTTTTTAAGGACACACTGCATACAGTACTGTGACAGGTTTCTAGGTAATAACGCTTCGGGAATCACCTTGTTGGCACCAAAAGACTTTTTTCATGTCTGTAAAACTGTGTTATCGTTGGCATTTTTTGGCATATTCAACAAAATAAATAGCAACACATTTTGTTTTTAGTTTTTTTTGACAGACTGGTAGAGTATCAAAGTGTCTAAAGATACAAGTTCCTTTTCTTCCCTTTGCTAAATTGTTTAAGTGCAGACACAACACTGGTTCATCCCTTGAGTTAGGTAACTTTTTAAACTTGAATGAGTCACAGGTCAGTGTTAGGTGGCTTAACAAACAATGCAACACCATCCATCCATCAATTTTCTTCCACTTATCCAATTAAGTGTTACGGGAAGCTGGAGGCGATTCCAGCTGCCATAGGGCGAGAAGCAGGGTTCACCTTGGACAGGTTGCCAGTCTATCACAGGGCTAACACAGGAAACGATTCACACCTATGGGCAACTTAGAATCACCAGTTAATTTAACCTTACAAATTGCATGTTGTTGGACTCTAGGAGGAGGCCAGAGTACCTAGAGCAAACCTTGGGGGGAGAACATGGAGAAATCACACAGAAAGGTCTCAGTCCAGCCAGAATTTTAAAAAGCAAAACAAACAAACAAAAAAAAAAAGAAAAAAAAAAAAGAAGAAAACAGGTTCCTCTGAAAATGGTTGGCTATAAGGACTGTATGGAAAATGAGTGAAAAAGCATGTTCATAGAAAAACCTTCTGAAATGTTCTGAAAGCCTGAAAAACTACCATTAAAAACCACCTAAATGTCAGGGTCCCTGTGCCTACCCGGTCGGCTCAGTACGGCTACATATGTTTTGTATTCCTTTTTTTATTTTTTTCCTGCTCTCTCCTTTCCCCTCTTTCCCTCCTCCCTCTGCCTGGGCGGAGCTCACCTGCGGGCTCCTGCCCTTGGCCCACGCACCTGTGGCTCATCACGAGTGATCCAGCTCCTTTATAAGACGGCTGGACCGTTGCCGACCCTCGTCAGTGTAACCCCAGCTCAATGACTTCAGAAGTGTTTCATAGCGATTTACCTAACTACCCATTCGTGTCTCTGTGTACAGATTCCCTGGACCTACCCCTGTGTTACCCGAGTGAGTGGAGTGTGAGGAGGAGTGGACGGAGAGTGTGCGAGTGTGAAGAGGAGTGGACGGAGAGTGTGCGTGTCTTTCCCGTTCGTGTGTGGACCCCCGGAGCCCGGCTTTCCCCTCACTTTTGTAAATAATCACCTGGTGCATCATAATAAAGACTCTTGTGCTTTCAAGACCTAGAGCCTGCGCGTGAGTCCGTTCAGTCCCGTTGTGACACTAAAAGTTATCCTTGGAAACAAAATATAAAGAAATGACAGGTGGCTCAAGACTTGCACAGTACTGTATATGTCAAAAAAAAAAAGGAACATATGTCCATTTTAAGATTCTATAGAAAACTTTGTTCTCTTCAATGTTTTGCTTAATTTTACCTTAATTATTACTTAATTATGAGAAAAACATGCAATTATGACCTTTAATTAATGGAAATAGTGCAATTAATTAGCTACTTTTTATCAGTTGACAGGACTTTGATGTGCTTGTGCATACTTGCCATACAGCCAAATTATTATTCCCTTCAGTTATACTGTTGGCCAACCAGTTTCTTTTCTCTTTTTCAAAAGCATGATGAGCACATTGATCAGAAGTAGTAAATTAGCTAATAACATCTTAATGGCTTGAGAAAAATATGCACCGACTCAGCAGTTCATCATAGAAGCTGACACCTAATGAATTTTAGTCTTTTAGATCCAGAGTTTTGTAATGCCCTTTGCATCTTTAGGCTTCACTTTTCTAATCCAGTGACTACGTCCATCTTTAATATACAGGCCATGATATAAAGCTGAAGCATAAATTATGGTGAAATTGATTTCTATAGTCTTGGCACAGCCACGAGTAAGAAATTTTACTATATGTGATGCACCCTTAAGTGTTTTACATATTATGGACTGTGAAAACACATTAAAGCACACTATTTTTGCCACAGTTGCAAAATGCAAATTCTGTCCTAGAAATCTGAATTTGAACAGCCCAGTAAGCAGTGGCAGAAAAACAAGCATCATAAAAGCCTTCATTTGATGCCTAAAATAAATGTTGGCGAGTTCTGTGTGTTCTACTTTTGACGAGGTAGGTGTTGTATAAAAGTAGAAAGAAGCTCTTTTAAAAGGAGCTCTGCTTTGTCGTGTTGGATTTTCTTGGTCTCTCTGTGCCAAATACTGCCTTTACGTGACCTCAGTACACCAGTGCGCCTATGGAATATTTTCAGCCTTTGACTCACTCACAAAAACGACAGTGTTGCGTCCCTCCTGCCATCCAAACACCCACCTGACGCGTCTGAACAACCACTGAGACAAATGAAATATGAAGGCAGGTCTGGTTCTGCTGCTGTCAGTCCAAATAGTTACACAACAGCATCCATGCTCATATTACTAGATGGAAGAAGAGAACTGAATTGTTTTCTGAAGTCACTGCATGAAAAATGCAATGGAACTAGAGCGTATTTCCATTATCTATTGGATATCAGTGTATCAGCAGTACCAAAGCTTTCTGTCATGTCTTCTTGGTGACTACAGCTGTTTCATCTTGATAAGAGAGAAACCGCCTTGCAAACGCCTGTTTCTAAAGGTCCATAAAGTTCCAAAGGAAATTCAAAGCAGCTGAAAAGGTACAGTCATCAAAGTAAATACCCTCACATCTTTCCTCTCTGCAGCTGAGAATAGTGAGAATCCTAAGAGGAAGCGCTGACTTAAACTTAGTTCCAGGAATAATAATGGCCAATGTCCTTTTGAACATTTGATTTCATGCTCTAAGTACAAAACTACTTTGGCTTGGAAAGCTGCATTTTTTAGGCATCAGAATAGATTGCCTTGAGGACTCACACTTGATTGTTAAATTCGGAGCAGGAGGCCTCGGCAGCACAGGCTATGACTGTGAATTGAGTCAGAGCTCCGCTAAAATACATAACCTGCTTTTGTTTGTGCCTTTTATCCCGTCTTATACCGAAATACCAACTCGTTGCAAGAATGATTCATTTCTGAGGAATAAGCTGGACTGTGGAGACAGTTGAGTCAGAGCGCCCCGAGGCAGCTTCTTCTGCTTTGATTGCAAAATCTGAGCTTACTCGCAAAAAATTTCAGATGAATGCAAAAACGCTGCTGCAAAACAGACGCTGACAGCTACCCAGGTCCAGACAATTGGAAGGGGGGGTTTCCTGTAAATATGTTTACTTTGTACTAGCTTACTAGCTCAAACCATTAACCGTTAATGACTCAGAGTACAAACAGAGATCAACAGTTAGTAGCTACTGCTATTGCATGAGCTAATGGGGATCTCAAAAAACTAAAACTAAGAAATGGCCTTTCATTTAGATGTCAAGCACACACATATAAAGTGGCAGACAAATAAAAAATAAACACACAGCTCACAGGCAACTTTGCAGCACCAGTCACAAGGACAATATTTTTCCATGTTTACACACATACAGAGGATAGACCGCACTGTCACAGTAATAAGAATCAGGTAAAAGCAGCATGATACCTGTACGAATGTCATGGTTGATGCCCTCCACAGAGATGATGGCATTAGCTATTCCACGACCTTGGTGGTCCTTGACTACACCTTTGATCCCACGGTGCACCTGTACGTGGAAGCATGGCACATGTCATCGTGTGTGGTTTAATGATGTGAAGTGTACCGTATGTTGACAGTTAAGGATTCTATAATATAGTTCCTCCTCATGTAGCACCGATATTCAAATAACAGCTAGCTAAACCTATATTTGACAACAGCATTAATTTAGTATAAAACAGTTATGGTATTGATATAACATTAGTAAATTAAAACCATGTACATTATAAAAAAGCTCTAAAATATTTAAAACACTCATGTTTAAGTGCCTTTATTGGTTATTTGTTAAGTTTTTTATGTACATGTGTGAAATTTAGGGGCTCCTTTGCCTCTGTACCTGCTCCATGAATACAAGAAGAGACTCGCGATTGTTCTCCCACTCCTCAGGCAGGTCACTCTCATGAGGAAATTTGTCACAACCCACATACATCGACAGCTCAAAGCAATTTGTGTGCAGATAGCTGAAATCATTCATACCTGCCAAGAAAAAGAGACAGCAGAAGCCGGTCAGGATTTAGTTCACTTACTGGCCAGATCTGTGAAATTGGGCTTAAAAAAGCCTTTCATTATTATTTGTTTGTCTGTGAATTATTACATAATGCTTTGGCTAAAACCTAGAAGCTCTGAAAGCAGAAGTTTTCCAAATATGCAGATATATGCTAACAAAAAGCTACAGCTCAAAGGCTCAGAGCTGAGCAGAGAAATCCACCCTCCAGATATGGACACTAACTGCCGGCTGCAGTGTGCCAGGATGCGCCGTTGATGGTGCCATCCTCCTTGGCAAAATCTTGTGTGTGGCAGACCCGTCGGTTGGCATCAGTCATCAGACGGTGGGTGGACGCGTAGGAGAAGGCCAGCCAGCGGAAGATGTGGTCATCTGGTGTCGAGGTTTGCTCCCTGACCACCCCTTGGGAGCGAGTTCTGTCATACGGGAAGGTCACCACAAGCTCCCCACCCTGGAGGTTACCACCCAGAACGAAGGGCATCTTCTCCATCCATGCTATCAGAGCTCGTGTCTCCAAGGCAACCTACAGGCGGGAGGGGATACAGGAAAGGGAATGATAATGTACTTCATGCAATCGTCTCGGCACAGTCACTAAATAAACTCACTCATGCTGAAAACAATTTGCTGCAATGTGCTGTCAAGAGGGAGTAATAACAATATTTAAATGTTAAAATACTGCAGTAGAATTTTAGTAAAATCCACTTTAAAAAGTGGACAAATATTCATCAAGAGGCAGGAAATTGATAAAATTGCCCGTGCTGTTCAGGCTCACGTAACCCCTTTTATCTCCAAGCACAGGCTGAACCAGTTAGCCAGGCAGGCAAGGATAGTTTTCACAGCTTTGTGAGCACAGATGGGGATCCCAGCTCTACAGCTGCAGCAGCTATTCTGGAGGCTTTGTATGACTCACTCGGGGCTCTCACCAACGTCAAAACACTCGTGAGGATGAGCTTTAAATAGATTGCTGGGTATATTTTAGCTCACAGCCCCTTTGTCGTCACACAGCGAATGCATCCGCTTCTCCCAAAATAGACAGCACTGATATGCCCCCGTGAAATGTTTACCCTTTTCAAAAGACTGATAATCTTCTCTATGAAATTTGTTTGTTACGCTTCTAGGGAGTCCAAGACAAAAATACAGTGTCAGAATTTGTCACCTGAGGGAAAAGTCACTGGAAACCAAATGGCAATCACAATTTAAAAGACAGACTATGACGGGGAAGATTTACTGACTTACTGAGGCATTTGTGGACTGGTACCAATCTGGGATGGCGATATGGTGGTTGAACATTTTACGAGGAGCCCACTTCTTTGCCTCAACTGCCCACAGAATAGCGTTAAGATCAGGAAAGTTATGGTGAATGTCGATTCCATCGTTGCTCCATCGACCCAGAGACCAGCCGATGAGCTCGGAGCCCTGCGTAAAACAAAAGAAAACCACAATATTTGGAAAATTCAAAGACAGTGGGAACACAAATCTATGATCACAGATGGAATTCTGTCAGCGGCGGAGGTGGGAAGTGTGGAGTTATCATTAAGAGGCTTAGCAGAGGTATCAAGCCAGGCACAGGAGGGGCAGGGGTTGCAGAGACTGATCAAAAAATCCTGTGGTCCATCCGCACAGTTTGCCAAACAAACAACATGCTGTCGAGTGGAAGGTCATCACCTGCAAGCAAAAAGGGCTTAAAGCTGCTTTAAGTGTTTTGTTTTGTTTTTTTATCACTGCAACACAGTTTAAAGCATCCTTAATAAAAATTTATGGAAGATATCTGTCCCTCCCTACCTTCTTGCATGCCAAAACAGCATTTTGGGGCAAAGTCGCCATGCTTTTATTTGACTGATGATCCATGCAGCTTTAAACCCATCAAAATTAAAGTTAGTGGTCTTGTTTGCCAAAATATCTGATCAGAACTGGTGGCTGCCGAGTGCCATGGCAACTCATTTTTATTTGACAATATAAAGCCTAAATTTTTAATCTGTGTTCCGAGCTTGGTTAACCCATTTGTTACATCTTTCTTTTTGATCATTGCTTGTTTGGGAGTGGACACTGATAGTGTTTGCTGAAACTAATTGGCTATGGTTTGATGAGACTTGGGGCTAGCAGGAGCCAACTCAAACTTAAAGGGTATGTAGAGCCACAGGACCAAATGCTAAGTTGAGATGCAGAGCTGAGCATTTAGTTTAAATGAATGCAGCAGTTTTCATGTTACATAAGACTTTTATACACTGAACAAAAGAAACTGTGATTCAAGAAACTATTTTTAAAAAAGTCAAGTATGAAAAAAGCACTAAAACTTTATAATACAGCCCACAACTAAGGGCATAATCCCCTATAATTAAATGCCATGTCAACATATTTTATTTGAAATTATAATGTAATTATATTTATCTACAAATACCTAAAGGTAGGTACACTAGAATAAGGGGGTAAAAAGTCTAATTTTTACAGGAAACAAAGAAATAATTGTAATGTAAGTAATTGTAAGTAATCGTAGGGCTTTTGCAACTGTTGTTGCAATTTGGCTTTATATAAATACCATAAAAAGCTTTAATCCATGGCTCCACAGTGTAGTAGTCATTCACCTAACAAGCTAAAGTTTCCTTGTTTTCCTGGGAGGAGACACAAATCCCTTTGGGATTGCATCAGAAAGGGCAGCTGGCGTAAAAGAAATCTGTCAAATCAAACATACACAGCTACCTGCTGTGCCAACCCTGGTGAATAAGTGAGCTACCAAAAGTAGCTTCTTCTTAAAAAAAAAACTTTAATCACTTTAATCAGTCAGGAAAACAATAACTTTTAAAAAAACTGGCTTGCCTGCTGCCTTTATATAAGCGTCACAGGGTTCAGTAGCTTCATCTCTTTTAACTTTGCATGTACTGAAGTAAAACATGACCCTGAAACTGGTTGTTAGCTTTTGTGAAAAGTGTGTTACAGTATGCGCTCACATTGAATGATGTACAGAAAACGAACAAACTAATTTTCCAGCACCACATGCACTTTTATTAGGAGGAGACCAAGCAGAGAGATGCTGCTTTCACCAGAGGCCAGATCGTGGTAGGAGGTCACAAATGGCTGTCTTGCAGACCTACCACTTCAAAGGCTTTCTCGTACCCATCAGGGTTGACAGATGGCAGTAGATGGATTCTAGTCTCTTCCACCAGGTGACGTATCCGCTGGTTGCCAGATAGGTACTCCAGGCACATGAACTGCATCAGCAGGAGGAGCAGTTCTCGTCCCAACACCTCATTACCATGCAATCCTGCCGTGTAACGAAACTCTGGTTCGCCTAATCAACAGTTTCACATTAAGGGAGAGATGGAGAGAGAGAACAGATGGAAATTTATAGAGCCATCACTACAACTGTAGAAAGAAAATAACTCTTAGGAACACTGTGTGTCTTTGATGTTCCTTTTTTCTGCATTATATTCAGCAATCATAATCCACTTACTTAACTACTCACCAACTTCATGTTCTCCCGGATTGTCAGAGATCTCGATCGCATACAATTTGAGGCCACTCTGACTTTTTCCTATGTTATAGATCCGGGTTATGTTGGGACACATTTCATTAACCACCTTCATAAGCTGTGGAAAGCAAATAATGAGGCATTAGCTACTGATACTCTATATAAAATCTGACCTAAATGTGAGAGCTAATATCTACTGCAGAACTCACATTATCTTTGGGGCTCCGAAAAACTACTTTCAGAGGTACAAGAGATCAAAAAATACATTTATTTAAACAGCTAGGTGGAATTTTTGTGGTATTTACAGCTGAGATACAAAATTTTCAAAGTCACAGAAGTGCTCAGAGGGACAGAAAATCACGGCACATCAGTCATTTCATGACAAGACAACAGCTGTCATCTTCTGAAAGCTGCCCAACAAGCGAGCAAATCGACCTTGAGTTGAGATTGTTTTGACAACTGCTGTTTTCAAGATAATGAGCAAACTGTTAGGCTCATCATATGCACTAGTTTAAAGTTTCACATTTTTTAATCAGAAAATGGTGACGAGTGGGTTTGGTCACAAATTTGTCTGCTTCTTCACATTTGTCTGAGGAAACAGATAAAGCTTGTTTTGAGTTGCATGGATTATGTTGTATATAATCAATCAATCAATCAATCAATCAATCAATCAATCAATTAATCTTTATTTATAAAGCACTTTTCATACAAAAAATGTAGCACAAAGTGCTTTACATGGTTAAAAGCAGCCCACCCCGCCCTCCAACTCACTCCCCACACTCTCATTAACATAAACAATGTGAATACACACATCCCCCCCCCCTCCACACACACACACACACGCACACTTAAAGAGTAAAATTGGGCTTGGTACGCATGAGCCAAGTGAGGAAACACTATCACAGGGAGCCGTCTGCACCGGGAGCCGGTCACAGATCGCAGCCTCCAGGCTGGGCACACAGCAGGAGGGAGGGATCACAGCCCCGGTGCAGAGAGCGCCCTCTGAGGAAACACTGGAGATATGACACAATAGGATATATACAGGGTAAAAAGATGAAATAAATAAGAATGGGATACAATATAAAGTAAGAAGATAAAAAATGAATAAGAATAAAATCAATCATAACTGCAAATGCCTCCTACATGTTGTAACCTGGCATGCACCTCATTGGAAATTTCACATCTGCATGCCAGGTTACAGACTATAAAGATCCATCACTTAAATCTAAATCAATAGTTACACTAAGTTTCTTAAATGTCCACTGAGAGCTGGCATCCAGAAGTGAGTTAATCTGCATACGTTTGCTTAAAATATTCAAATTTAATGATTAAATTAACAAATTAGCACATATTAAAAATATATATTTTTGGTTTAGACAAAGTTTAAGCAAAGTGATGCCTTGGCTGTTCGCAAGAGGTCACCTTAGCTAATTCACTGAACTGGGTCTCTCTACCTTGTTTGTGTTATTAGTGCCCTTTGGAGCAATTGTGATTAGTTTGAGTTTTATTGCTAACAACTTGTTCAAGAGCACTAATTCAATCTATCTATCTATCTTAATAATGGCATTGCTTAGTTGTAAGAACATGTGCACATATCCTTAAAATATAAAAATAAATGACACTCCAGAAACACATTCTCCAGTGCTGTGTTAAAGCCCTTATTTGATAACACTGCAGCCAGTGTGAGGGGCTTTGCAGCAGCAGTCAAGGCAATTATGAAGCCTGCAAGAAAGGCCCATTGAATGTCCCCCACAGAGGCAGATTAAAATAGAAATAATTATTGTATACTCCTCTTTGTAAGAGTGGTGACACAAAGAAAATGTGCAGTTGGAGAAAGACTAACTAGCTGTTAAGTAAAGAAACCCCAGTAATGTCAGACATTTGTGTGTGCTAGCTCTTTCAGCTGCAGCAGAAGTTATTAGCCGGTCATGGGGTTTAAATCAAGTCTGTGTTTAACGTAACTTCTCATGTAAATCATTAAACAAACGTCTGCTTTTTATTGATAGAAATATAGGATCCTAAGTCTCAGCTCAATAAAGCACAGCATGCCCTTGATAAATAAACCTGGGCTGTTATTTACCATGATCACTGGGGGACAATCTGCCTTAGAAGAAGGAATCTTTTGCCCACTTCTCTGTAATTTTTTCTTACGGAAACATAATAAAACAGAACACAGCGCATGCTATATGCTTAAACTTTCTACTTACGCTAAAGCTGTTATCAAAGAGAAGCATCTCTGCCACCGTGTTCTCGGGCAATATTAATTTAGAGCGTGAAAAGTGCTCTTTCCTCACCATTTATAATGTCTTTTCACTGTCTGTGTTTGGCAATATCAGTAATCCCAAGGGCGCTGTATTATAATCAGCCGTGGTTTACAGAAAGGACAGTCCTTGAGCATCATAACGGATATCTTGTTCATTCCCTTCATTGGACACGTGCTTTATTCGGGAAGCCGCAAAGGGCTATTTCCAATTTAAAGTTCTGGCACAGCAGTATTTAAACAGCAACAGATGAAGGGGAGATATGGTACATACAAGAAGAAGCAAAATGCCAAGGGTGCAAGAGCCCTACAAAAGGAGTTTTAAAAATAGCCTTTCTTTATGGAGGCCTATTGGTGCTTGAACTTCCTGTGTGAGACATGTTAGCTTTAAAAGAAAAGAAAGCAAAGAAAAGCAGAAACTTTGATATTTCTATAATATAATTTCAGGCACTCACAGCAGCTTTCTAAAGACTCATACATAGCAGTCTGAGTGTGTTAAAGAGCAGTTCAGAGCACCTGTAGTCGAATGTTTGACACATAGAACTGCTACATTAGAGACAATTACAATTCACAGTCACCCTGGCAGAGTGTACGCAGTGACAAATACAGCTGTCCTCCTTCTCAGTACAAACTAGGCTTCTGCTCTTGACAACTATATGAATAAGTAATGTCACAAGCAGAGATGCTTTATGAATTTTTATGTGGCTGGCACTGTTCGCTTCATTTGTTACACTTGTACACTTTGTTCTTGCAAAGGACACAACTTGTCTAGTGTTGGCTCGAAGTTATACGCCATTTTTATTGCTTCACGCTCTGGTCTGAATAAGAAATAGGTTGAGTCTTTTCTCTTTTTTTACTACTGGTCTGCTTACTGTAACTCACCTGCCTCATTTCTTTGTAGCTGTGATGTCTGAAGTCCAAGTCATCTGTTGTTATGACTTCATTGCGTCTGTGATAATAATTATTTGGATCTGGAATCAGAAGACATACAGTTACTGGTTTTTAAAGATTAAAAAGCTTCAGAAAGATTTAAAATTTGCTCTCTTGGTTTCAGTTTAGGTTTAGCCTGTGCAAAATGAAAACATTTTCTTTCTTGTCTTGTCCTGTCTTTTGCACCAACAGTGTCATGATTACTGTGGATAATCTCTGCAGATAGAAAACCTTTAACTGGGAAAAGCAAAAGTAAATGCATAAAAGCAAAATCTTCCCTGCGAGAAAAATTAAGGACTAATTGTATCTGCTTTGTCCATACAAACCCGTCACCTGGCATAGGACAACCAAGGATCTCCACTCGCATACAGATGCTGCCCCTGGTAAACCAAGAGCGAGGGTTAATTCGAATGTATCGACTGACCACAGGTTCTGGGAAGATGTTCCGGACTGGGATCTCTTTTTCCCTGTTGCCCTTGAATATCTACTGAGACAAAAAGATAGACTTACATAAAATAAATGCTAAAGAGGCTTTTAAAATATATATAAAAACAACCAAAATATTATAAATATAAATACTTATTAAAAGAAAAAAGAGGTTGTACAGTTAGAACCTGAAAAGACCAACGAAAAATATAAAAACACACATAAATGCACCTGTACAATGTCATGAGACTTTGATACCACTGGGAGTTTATTGTAAATTTTAACACCCACTGTTGGAGCTGTCATCCGCACCTTTTGGCATTTTGAAAGACCAACAGAACAGTTTGGCATTTGGCTCAAAAGGTGGATGAGAGGGAGGCTTGTAGCAGACATTAAATTACCATAGGGATATTATCTCCCACACTGATGACATCACCAGCCAAGGGAGTGCACAGTTACACCAAAATTTAATTAACTGGGATGTGAACCACAGAGGGAGCAATGAGGATATGATTTTCCACAAAAATATTAACTTGATCCGATTTGCATGTGCAGAAGAGATTATTAATCTTTCCTTTTTTCTTTCTTGCTTTCTTTCTTTCAGCTGTATTTGGTTTCTGTCTATTCAGTTACATAAACTGCAGAAGTGTTAAGTGGGGAGAAAGATCCATCTCTGACAATGAGCCAGGATGAAGTTCCTATCTGCTTCAGCATCCGCACTGTTTTTCTATTGCACTTCAGCTAAGCTAAGAAATAACCAGGCGTCTAAATCTCTCTGTGTAATTACTCTGTAGCCTTTTTTAAAAAATGGTTCCATCCAACCATGGACACGGAAAACAAGAATCCTTATTAAGCTATGGTTAATAGGAATATTAACAGTATAAGTATTTTTCAGTATGATACATATGTCAGAAGACTTTAAATACACAATACTGTATGAAAGTCTTGAGTGGAAAAACAGTATAAGAGTTTTTGCAATTCTAACGAGCTTGAAAGTCAATATTTGGTTGGATAGTGGCTGATTGATTTCATTGTATGTTTTTCTATGCAAGTATGTTTTAGTGCATTGGAGTGTGTTTGGCATCATTGTTGTGCTGAAAAACAAAGCTGTTGCCATTCAGATGCTGTCCACATGGTATTGCATGTTGGATCGAAATCTAATCTAATGAATCATAATTCTGTGAAATTTGAAGATCGCCAATACAGCTGACTGAGATACAGCTCTAAACAAGTCTCCATCGTCTTTTATAGATGGAGTAGACACTCACTGTTGTAGCTCTCTCCTGACCACAAATTGGATTTGTCACTCCAGAAGTCCTGTTGCCACTGATTTTCAGTCCTGTTTTTGCGTAATTAGAAATACCTCAGCCTTTTATCCCCGTTTCCCTTCTTTAAGAACGACTTATTCACAGAAAATCTTCCACTGAGCCCATTTCTAATAAAAAGCAGATGTATCAGCTGAAAGGCCAGATGCAAAAAAGAAATTCAGAAAAGCCTGAAAAACCTCAGAAGAAAGTCTGGCTCCTTGTCCAAAATATAAAGAAATGAGGGGTGGATAAAGCACTTTAAATGTCTAGATTGTTACTCACCAAGTCTTCTGAGCCATTGTTCAGTGTTATCCAGGTATGGCTGTCATTGCTAAACATGACCTTGTACGAGGTGACCCAATCACTCCTGTTAAAAATTATAAGAATAAGGGAGAAATGTCATTTGAGGCAGTGCATTAGAAAACTGCACTGCAACTATGAAATCAAGATTTTTTGTAGAGTATTAATCATGTTGAATAAAAGGAGCATTCAGGCCTAGACCAAGCAGTGTGCCAGATTCACTGGGGGTCTAGTGGGAAACACTCAATTATAATATCAGGCTTAAGAAGTTATCTTATTTAGATGGGTTCTGTGCTCTGAAAACCTTCTGTCTTTTAGTCATTTTAATCTATTTTCCAGGCTTTTCCAGGCATCACTTGAGCTCTATTAATCTCCTTAAAGACTAAATGTCATGATTCGTTGTGTGGCAGGCAGGAGAAGGACCCAAGATGCAGACTCACAGACACGGGGATAAACTTAAAGATCACAGTTTTAATGCTGGCTTAAAGGTGAAACACAAAACAGTACTGAACTAAACTGGAAAAACTAAACATGAGATGTACCAGGAACCACGGGGAGAATAACACACAACATGAGGGAGAACGCGACGCTGAACAGAGGAAGACACAGACAGAAATACACAGAGGGTTAACGAGGAAAGTGGGAACACACGGGGAACACAGCTGACACAGATAACCATAACGAGACAGGGCGGGGTGAACATAACACTGACGGGAGACGGGCAGAGTCAAACAGGAAGTACACAGAGGTTCAGACAGGAGGAGAGAGCACGGGGAGAACACAGACATAACAGGCTGGGGAAAACATGGAATAAAACACGAAAGGGGACAAGGGCTCATGAATACATAGAGGGGCACACAGGGGGTGAGAGTCACAAAGGGAAAGCACACAGGGAACAACATAACAGGGCAACTCAGGAAACAGAACCTAAACAGGGAACTAAATACAAAAATACAAGAGAACTAAGAATACTGGGCCAACACGGCCCAGGACCATGACACTAAAATCTATTAGTGCACTCTTGTAACTTGCTCACGCTGTTTAATCCATCACAGTGAGCATCAAATCTGTAAGACTGAGGACAATATGCATCAATCCTTCCTAGAGTTACACCATACGAACTTTTAAAACCAGGCCTCGACGGCATTATCATAGAACAATCGGGGCCATTACACAATTTTTCTTTAGGGAGATGTTGGTGGGCTACGTTGCACATTTGAAACTCACCATGTTGACTGTTACATAGGCAGACTCCTGCAATTAAACATAAACATACTGAAAAATAAATGGTGAACTGAAAAAACTCAGTTATACATATTTCTATACAAACTAAAATAAACTAAACAGAAAGAAATGTAAAAAATAAAAAAGAGGAATTTTATAAATATGAGAACAGAGGAGAAGTAATTAATGAAGTGTGCAAATATACCAGCCATGTCCTTTAGAGGTACTTTATGTTGAACACAGACAGGTGAGACATCACTCAGTACAATGCCTTTTAAATATGCCTATATAAAGAACTCACAGATGGCTTAATGTCCCATAACACCAGACAGACCTCTAACCAAAGTCTGCAGTATGTAGGTTGGCAGTAACTCCCTTGTGCCTCCTATGCTTCTGGATAAAGACATCAGTGCTGAGCTGGTCTAGCCTGGTAAGAATTCCCAGCTCTGTTAATTAAAGCACTGTTATAGAAGGAAGCCCCTGAGCTGGCACTGCAGACAGTTACATACCCTACAGAGCTAATTGCAGAGAAATTCTGTCTCGGGCATCTGTGTCTTCTGTGCCATTAGGTTGCACCAGCATTGAAGGGAAATTACAAACACAACTTGGTAAAGTCTCTCACCTTGCTCTCTGACTACATAGCAGTTTTCTACAAAGTCTGTGCCACCCAGTCCACTTAATAAGTACAAAGGTCTGAAGTGTTCAAATAACATTGTTGAGGGAAGTTGAGAAAGGTAGATGGCAGGGGAAAATCTGCTGGCCTTCTCGCTTAAATGCAAATGTGGTCCTCAGTTCCCTCCAGTTTTCCACTTTCTTGTTGTCAAAATTGCTTTAACACTTATTCTAACAATTTATTTAAGGCTTTTAGGCTTAATAGATAAGTACTGCTGTCCATCAGTCCGGAAGGGCTTATAAGGGCATTTCCACATAACGTGAAGTCCACCATACTGCAGTTAAAAATATTATTCACAAGTGGAAAACATTTGCCAATCTTCTTGGGACTGAATGTCCCAACAAATTCACCCCAAGGTCAGACCACGCAATGCTCAAAGATCTTTTTAAAAACAAAAAGTCTAAAAACAACATCGCAGACTCTGCAAGTCTTGTTTAGGATGTTAAAAGTTAAAGATTATGACAGTACAATTAGAAAAAGTTTGAATGAGTATGGCTTGTTTGAAAAGACTGGTGGGAGAACACCTCCTCTCTCTAAAAAGACATCAGCAGCATGACTTAGGTTTAAAAAGTTGCATGTGAACAAACCACAAGATTTCTGGAACAATGTACTTTGGACAGACCAGACCAAAGTGGAGACTGGTCATAATGCACAGTGCCACATTTGGCGAACACCACACAGCATATCAGCACAAACACCTCATACCAGCTGTGAAGCACGGAGCTGGGTTTGTTTTGGGTTTGTTTTGCAGCCACAGAACCCTGGAAATTCTCAGTCATTGAGTCAAACATGAACTCCCCCGTACACCAAGTATTCTGGAGGCAAATGTGAGCCCATCTGTCCAATAGCTAAAGCTTGGCCACAATTGTATCATGAAAAAGACAATGATCCCAAGCACAGCAACAAATCTACAACAGAATGACTAAACCAGAAGAGAAGTCTAGACCTCAACCTGACTGACATGCTGTAGTGTGACCTTAAGAGAGCTGTGTGTAAACGACCACCTGCAAACCCTAATAAAATAGAGCAATGTTGTAAAGAAGAATGGACTAAAACGCCTCCATGATGTGACAGACTGATACTGAACAGTTACTTCGACATACGCAGCTAAAAGTGGTCCTAGAAGCTGGTAAATCATGGCATGTGCGTAGTTTTTCAGAGCACTGCTTCTGTTTTGTGGCTTCATTTTTGTTAAAATATTGACATGATGAAATTTGTTTATTTATGTTTATGTCATTTTAAAAACTTCAGAAGCTGCTACAGTACCAGACGATTTTTGGTTATGTCCTGATATATAAAACCTTGGAATTGACAGAGTGTGTGCTTTCTTTACAAAGGCTGTCAGTTTGTAAGTAATAAATTGACCAGATTGAAAAAGTAGAACACATATAGTATCATTCAGTCTAATGTTGGCCCATTTTGTTACCTTTTTGGCTACATGGGATGCAATCAAATCTAGTTTAAATATAGTTTTTTCACATTTGTGGGTCTCTGGTAGCAGAAAAGCTCTTTTGATGTACTAACATGTATAGTTGCAGTTTTGTATAACAAAAAATGAAGATGACAAGGTGTTGTGGAATGTGTTTGAAATGTTTTTTACCATTCTTACACACATGCTTACACACAAAATGACTGAAACAAAGCTGCGGCAGTTTCATAAATCAGTTGATACAAACCTAGATAACTTTCACTCCACCTAGGGTGACTTACCCACAGTGAAGTGTTTGTTTCCTGCTCTGTGCTGTGGAAAACACCCTGATTTGATTTTAAAATGGCTTTAAAAACAGTATACACTGCGGCACAGTAATTGAAGCAATAGTGACTTGTAGGTGGTTTCTAAATTTAAGAGTAAACGCATGTGTGGATACTCAAAGAAGACCTGGCACACTTGTTGTTCAGATGTAGCAGTGGGAGGTGGGAGATATTTATAATTAAGTACATAAGACTCCACTGAGCCATTATGGTGCTGCAGTTTTTGTTTTACATATAGCTGCACACTCTTTCTAAAAGCATTTTTAAATAATAATGCCTACTTGTTGCATCTCTTTTTCCCTCTACATCTGACTGTGTTCAACAAGTCCATAAGGCTGTACAGTCTCTCTCCTCTGATGTGTTATTTCTAAAAATGTGGTGACCTTTTAAGAGTAATGAAAGAATCAGGCTGCACTCCAATCAGTCATATTCATAAATCCTTAATCCCACTGTGAGGGGATCAGAAAAGCCTCATGAAAAGGCCAAACACCAGTGAAGGTTCGGTGTCATGTAGACAAGATTGAAAAGCTTGTTTTGTTTATGTTCGTGGAGTTAAATTTTCCAGATGGATTCAAGGGAAAATCCAAGAATTTCGGAATGGTTATGTCCGTCTACGTTCAGTTTTATTACGGAGAGTCATTTTGAAACTCGTGCAACATGTAAACTGTTTTATGACCATTTACTGTGCTTGAGTTTGTATTAGCAACGTTAAGGGCGCGGCTCCATGAGTGGCAAAGCTAAATCTGTGACTCTGCCATGCGAGATTTACAGATTCATACTGAAACAGTATAATGTCATACTGTACTGAACAATAACTGCATAAGAGCAGAGAAACAACATCTGCAAAGCAAAGGGATTCTCAATATTTACTCTTGATGGAAAATTATTCAAGTTTCTCTATTCAAAGTTCAGGTAAATGGTTGCATGATAATGTTTTCAGTCTTGATTTTATCTCCCTGTTGTATAAAACATAAAAAGGACTTAATCAAGGTAAGTGGTTAATGCAAAGATTGCCTACATTCATAAACATTACATAACACTGCGCTTGATATTCAGTTATAAATCTCCTTGCAGATTTTCTTTAGAATTTTTTTCACAAATATATCAAAACAGGCTCCAATAGCCTGCATAAAATCCATCCCACATATTTATCCTGTTATGTTTCATGGACAAGAACAATCTAGATCCTCACTGTGCAACCATCTGCAACTCTCCATACATGTCTGCTGGGTTCCTACTCACGACCAGAGGGAGCTCCTGCCTTGTGTGATGACCCCAGTGAACTTTGTCAGCCTCCTGGCATCCACCTCAAACCACTGTAGAGTGTCATCTCTCCCAGCACACCAGGCCCCGTCATAGAGGTCATCTTCATAAAGGCCAGCCTGCAGGTCAGAAAAAGCCAATTTAATTCCACGTGCGCTTACAGTCTGAATATGGTCCAACACACTGACTGGGAACATTTTTTCTTTTATAAAATTCTAATTAAAACTTACTATTGAAGTGTTTTATAATGGAGACAGTGAAGTGTGAAGAATATCTTCTGAAATAAGGTGTATTAACTATAAATTTTACTATGTACGTACAAGCCTACTCTTTTTTTCTGTCACATAAAAAGAGCGAACAAGAGAAAAAAACAGAGCCAGTGAAGCAGAGTTATAGGAATGAGCACGTCTATAAAACAGGGCTCAGTGTTGAAAACTGTCCTTCCTCTCCTGCAACTCTTTCCAAATCCCACCATTTCTGTTTTTGTGTAACTCTTTTAGTATGATGTACGAATCTGGTGCAATAGCTGAAAATGTTGCACTGATTATAAGGGATCAAATGCTACTCTGTAAAGCCTGTGCTGTACCAGTCAACACACTGGCTCAGAGTACGAACACTCATTTTCATATTGCATGCTTACAGGCTTGACTGTTTATTTTTATCATCTAAATTTAAACATTAGAATGAGATACTTCACTACAGATGTTAAGGGCATGGAGTCATTTCCTCCTTACCATGACTTTCACATGCTTTAATCAGAAAGATTAGGATGTTAAAGGCCATAATATAAATTCAACAGCTGATCCTAATTCCAGTTACAAAGGGGTTAGGCAAGGAAAGGGAAGATACATTAACTTATGAAATCCAACAGACATGTGAATGTCTTTATATGCTTCTTTAATTTATATTAGTGTGTAAAAATGTCTTGAGTCACTCCTCATTTCTTTATATTTTCCTTCCACAGAGTGAGAGTTTGTTGCAGGTTTTTAAGTTGTGTTCATTATAGTTCTCCAGGCTTTCTTTCAGCCAACATTTTCCTTGACCCTGACATTTTCAGGAAATATTTTTTGTTCTTGTTTGCTAAGGCAGTTAACACTGACTGACAAATTACTAAAGAATAAAAAAGACACCTAACTCAGGCATGAACCAGTGTTGTGTCTACACATAACAGACAACTTAGGAAAGAATCAATTTTAAATTGTATTTTTAGGCACTTTGTTACTAAACACTAATTTCTTTCGTCAAAGCAGCAAAAAGTGCCAAAGATATCACAGCTTGGCCTATATGAAATAGTATGTTTGTACCAATGAAGCTCTGTTTTCACTTCTATTTATCTTTGCATGTTTTGCTGCATTTTACTAGAATAACATAATGAAATATAGAGGGACTCAAGAGTTTTGCACAGTATTCGAGCCATAAGAATATTTGGCTTATTTGAATTAAACACCTGGTTCATAGATGACATTTGTAGTCTCTTTTATGTTCTGTTTGTCAGCCAGTTAGAAGGGCGTCTCGAGATATTTTAATGAAAGATGAAATGCGCTGGCTACAGAAAAAAATATTGACTCCCGTATCACGTGTCTTGTCCAGGTGCAGGCAGTGAGACCTTTTCATGAACTATTTAGTAGAATAAAAGAAAGATGGCACATCACTTCATACAGTATGTTCTGCTACCAGATGTAATGTTTCAAAACGGAGTCTCCATGTATTACAGATACAAAATTTATATAGGGCTTACTTTTCCTGGTTTTGCTTTCTTTCAATTTTGTTCCTCCATAGATTTTCCTTCTAATGCATGTCTTTCAAACTATAGTTAGGGGTTAGGGTTATATATAGTTATCTTATAGTAGTGTTTTATGTATAGTTAAATGAATCCCAGCTCTTTCAGTATCTTTCATCTAAACAACATATAACACTGAGCACAGGCCTGAGTCAACAGACATCTGCTTTTTGTGGTCCTCCTTATTCTCTTGACACCATCTGTCTTTCTATCATATCTGCGCTTACACACGCACGCGCACACACACATACACAAACACAACAAATCCTCTGTTTTGTCGTTTGCCATTTAATGTCGTCTTGAGTGGATTAAGTGTATTTGTGCGTGTCATTAATTGTGCAGATAGATTTGGGGCGGTGGAGCTTGCAGAATGTTAGGTTAGCTGCACACTGCATGCAGGCTAATGCACTCAAAGCAAAGCTTGCACTAACAGGAAACACTTCTCTTCTCCCAGATGCCAGTTATTTTTTATTAGGTTTGGGGATGTGCCCCTAGTTTGATGGTAACCTTATTACTTTCACTGTTTAGTTAGCTTTGGGGTATTAAAATATTCAGTGAGCTGAAACAAGAGGATAATGTCATTCAATCTTACAAGGGAAAAGCCAAGTTATCACAGCTCACATCGTTGAGTGCAGCTTAAATATGGATTAAAAATAATACTATCTTTCAATCTTATTTTTTTGTATTTATAATATGGAGCCGGAAAGAAAATGCCTTCACAAAATGTTAAAGCTTCTGAGGAAAGACGAGATAGCCCAGGGTATAATACGAGTCCCAACATTTCTGGTAAGTCTGCTATGCCAACACTTTACATTTCCGTCTCACCTGAATGTTAAGGCGACCTCTGTGTGCACCAAGGCCATAGCGTTTGGTAGATGATGCATGAAGCTGAAAATCATCAATCTTCAATGACTCCAGTCCAATGGGAGGGCATTCTAGGTAATGAGAATTACAAATTGGCTTGTGATGGTAATGTTATGTATCATGTGCAGCTGTGGTAGAAAGTTGCTTTTTGCAGAGTATGCAGATGCCCTGAGTCAGACACAATGCATCTGTATAGCTTGAGTAAACAGTAAGGTACAGTTTAGACTTTTCACAAGAAAATTAGAGGATCTAATGATACAACACATAGTTTTATGTGACCACTTTCATTCTAGTAAAAGGAACAATTCTCAACCTTTATCATAGCTGTTGGTGATCATTTTGTGCCTCAGTCCAACTTAGCATAGGGGTCTCACATGAACTACATTTACTTTAGCAGTCTCACAGTGTGATCTTTGTTTTGATTGTTAAACTGATATGAATTCCAAAATGTGTCAGCCTTCACGGGTGATTAATGACTCTGCTTTGAACGCTTGCTTTTTATAATTTAGCAAAGCACACCTATCAAAGTCATCAATCTACACCCTGAATACATGATTAAATAGCTAAAACGACTAAAGCGATATCAGTATCCCGAAGGAAGGAAAAAAAGGGGAAATTGCAGCAGCTACTGCTTTTAGCCTGCTGATAACTTTTTAATGTTATAAATGAGAACACGGCTTGATTTGGGGGGGGGGGGGGGGGGGGGGAGGTCTATTTTCATTGTTTTAACATGCATTAACCTGCACTAAATAATGAGAATATCAGATAAAAATGAAAACAGATGTTTCTATAACTTGTTTTTTTATGTTCTTTGGCGTAAAGCTAGGGTTAGAATTATGGGAAATTAAAATTAAAATAGATAAAACCATAACCACAATAAAACATCATCTTGAAATTTTATCTCTTATATGGATCAGGCCAAAGAAACTTTCAAGATGTGGCTTCCATTGTGGGATCATTTCCTGCAATGCAACCTGAGCCAACCCTTTCAGATAAACTTCACAACCACCATGTGTGTCATTTTGTTTTTGAACTCTTTCTATAAGCTGAAGGTAAAGTAATACTAATTGGATGTAGCATCATTTCGCAGACTTTCTGACTTTCAGACCCAGAGCATGCAATTGTCTTCACAGGCTGAAAGTCCCCATTTAACCACCATACATACGGTATGAAGTCAAGCAGAAATGCTAAAGTGTAAACAGAATACACTTGGCTTGCACAGATCATGCTAATTAACTGCAGATCTTATTTGTTTTTTTCTTTTAGCTTTTCCTCACTTGAGTCTCTCTGGAATATCTTTATACTTTCACAGTGTATGTGTCAAAAATGTTACTTTTATTATCACAAGCTTCACACTTTACAAACTGAGATGACACAACATATTTTTTTTACATCCTAAACTTTACGGTTTTATGTCCAAATTACAGATTTAGAAATCTACATGAATGCAACTCCAATAAAGAGATGTCTAATCTCTTATCCACTGGATCCCATAAAATACTGATAGTTTCAGTGATGACAATTAGCAGCCATCAAATCAAATAATCAACTGATAATTATCTCTGTGAGTGCAGAAGTTATTCAGTATCACCAACTGATGCTCCAGCAATGGGTTGGTTGCCTAGCACCCATACTCAAGATAGATTTCCGAAAAGCACGCAGATAAAACTCAGTCCCTGAGAGCTGCACATCACTAAAAGAGCTTTTGTTTGCTGCTGTAGAGCATTTGGAGTTTATTTGGACAGATGCCTGTATTTAAGTGATTGCAGAAACTGAGGTGACGTATACTGAACAGAACTACTTGGGTGATATTGGCTCATCTTTTAACAGTGCAAGGGAAATCATCCAGTGAGGGCCAAATGGGCAAATCAAAGTTGACGTGTGAAATCTCTGCTGCCCAAAAGCTCTTTAGGTCAGATCAGGCTGTTTGCAGACTTCCCTGGATCACAGCAATGGAATTTCAGCGCAAGAATTTCCGATTGGGCACCAGAGTGTTTGTACATGCGGCATATGCTGCACATGTCGCTGTCACACAGCCAGGCTGGCCTTCATAAATGAACAACCAGAAGTGTAACAGGCTGAAAAAAAAGACAAGTGAACTTTCCTTCTTTTACCTCTGCAGTAAGATTTAAATTTCTTCCAAAAGATGAAGCTGACTTTGCATACCTGACTGAAATATTTCAAACATTGCCAACCACAATCCCTGAGAGACACAACAGACAAAGAGGATCAGCATGCAGAATCTGCACATGCATGTCTTGATTTATGTTTGATGCATAAAGCAAACATAGCTCGAGCTCAAATTAATTCCTGCTGTAAAACTGAAGCGTAAAATTTGATTAACAAGCCAAAGGCAAAGCCGCTGGGAAGACCAGCTAGCGTAGTATTTATAGTAACTCTATACAGTAATAAAATGTGTTGCTGCACTTGCGACCCTGTGAATATATTTAAAATGCTCTCAGATTCACATTGTAAGTCCGTGGGGCTTCTGAATGCAGCGATCACAACATATTAGGGACAAGCCTAGCCCACAAAGCAGCCCAAGGATCAAGGTTAGCAGAACAAAAAAATAGATGGTTGTCTGCTTTCCTGCAAAGTCCTAAATCATCATTACCATCTGCATCCAATCCTTCACAAGAGGACCCCCACATACACACATCTGCCTTCAAAAGCAACGTGTAATAAAAATGACAAAATAGATACTGAAGGCATTGCTATTTAGGCTAACTGCCTACTTATCGCTGAGGCCAAAACCTAATTCTGTCAGTTACAAGCTCTCATTTTACATTTTGTGGTATAATAATGAAATATTTTCTGTGTATGATTTATTCATATTAGGATGTTTATGTGCTGTGAGTTTGAAACTGTTTCCAAACTAAAAGAAGTCAGCCCTTTATTTATTAGATACACTTTGAGGAAACACTTTGAACACTTGGGCAACAACTTCAACTGTTTCCAGTAAACTTTATTTAGTTTTTTAAACTAAGTAAATAGAATCACCATCCCTTGAGTTACAAAGCCCATATGATCACTTCACCATCAGTAAGTACTGCATCCAGTGCTAGGAAGTCAACTTTGGCACCCACCAGTGTGTTGAATTTCTCGACATTTCCCAAGACTGTAACTCATTTTTAAATGACACAATACTTACTATTTATTCCCCTTACAAAAGCGACATTGTTTCGCCGTAATAGAAAAATTATTTAACAACTCAGTGTGCCAGAAGTAAGCCTCCCTACAACCCTTAATCCATTTTCTTTTCACTTTTCATCAGCCGAGCAGAAAGAAGAATGGGGTTTTTATCAAAGCCAGCATCTGCAGCTTTACAGAGTACATGTGACAAATCCTAGTTGAAATATTTGTTTCAGCTGATTTCTGTTACATCCGACGTGAATAATGAATGAGCTGTTGAAACATCTGCTGAATGAAACCTTGAAAATCCCTTTTGGTCTCAGATTACCAAAAACTCTCATTTGTTTTGGTATGTGCATGTGGCAGACACTCATGTTCTCCTTGACTTTTGACAACAGCCAAATAATTAACATTTCAGAGGTGGAACAAGTTCTGAGTATTGGAGGTCTTGATCTATAGAAAGTATAAGCCCTGAATTCCTGCCTCTGATAAATTAGCTGCTACCAGAAGCTGCTGAAACATATTCAAAAACCAGATTGAAGTTTAAGTCTTGATTTTTTAAGTCTGCACCGCATCTTGACAGTTCAAGGCATGCCAGGCATGTCGGCATAGAGTTCCTATTTTCCATCATGAAATAGTATCCAACTTTCTGCTCTGCTGCATGAATGCCAAATTAAAAATGGCAACCTTTCTCCCTGTCTTGTTTGCATAGCTTCAACATAAACACATAAATTTGCAGTTGGCCCCAGTCACTCTTAATTTCCCAGTATTAATAAATAGAGCTTCCTGCAATAGAAGAAAAAAAAAAAGAAAGGTCTTATCCTGTGTAAATAAGTCAAATAATGGCAATATTAGTACATTATGAGTTGTGGAAATTGTGAGGTTAAACCACACACACTTTGCACTGAATCACACTTTGAGTGGAGCAAGTTGACGTGCCAAAAACACAACTGGGGCATCCTGGTTTTAGTTTATATACAAATATACTGTGATCCATGGAAACCAAACACAATGCTTCATAGGCAAAGAAGACATCAGTGCCTCTGCGGCTAGACTCCAGTTCTGAGAGCATCATCTTATACTGCCAAACCTTTCCTCTCAGGGAAAATATGGTTTCTGAAAACACTTACTCTACCCAAAAGATTTGTCATCTCTGAGAGAGCTTGTATCTTTTCCCCCACCATAGAAATGATCCTTGCACAGTGCAGTATAGATGATTTTTTATGAGATCATGAATTTCCCATAACAAGTGAGTGTCAACTTTGATTTGCCCATTTGGCTTTTTTACTCACCCTTTTTTATCGGGTTGTATTGTTGTTCTCCTTCTGAGACGCTGTTTGGGTTTTTCACTGCAGTCTTCTTGGTTTTCTCTGCCTTTTTGTTGGGGGATTTTACTAAGGAAGGAATTGAAATGTTAAAAAGGGAAAAGAAAAGAAAATTATAAAAGGTTGAATCACATTTTAAATTGCTGATCCACTGATGTCAACGCAGAATTTGATAGGAAAAGTGATGACAAAGGAGAAAATGGTAATGGATTCAGGAATGGGGACTGAACCAAAAAATTATTTCTGGGCACAGAATCTGAAAACATTTAACTCTTGTGCTCCCTACATTCAGTTCATGTCTGTCTGCCTCTCACGTTAGATAAATAATGCATTTTAATTTGCACGTTTCTTGAAGTTCTCATATTAAATAATCAGGAAATCAAGGTTCAAATACATCATAAATACACCCAGTACATGCAGCAGGGTATGGGGCAGTGAGTTAACATTAAAGGTACTGAAAATGCTTTTTATTTGACTGAAGTTTGGGATGGGCTCCACATGACAACAGCTCTTCTCACATCTGTAAGTCTTTATCTGCATCTCTTTCTGGGGACAGGTTCAACTCCGCAGCGCTCTGAGCTCCACATGTGCTTCAGCAAAACCGATTAAGAAAGCACCAGCATATGGTTGTTGAGACACTGGTGAAATACTAGCACTACACATGACATTTAGTTAATCATAGTACAGTAGAAATATGACATTAAACTCCACTAAATGAATTCCAGAGATCCTACTTACGAGAAGCAGTGAAGGGATGGGTTCTTCCACGCAACAATCATCAATAAAAAATGCTCACTCTCCACATTTAAACTGTTCCCTACACTGACACTAAGATGTTAAGAAACTTCCATTCTTCTTCTCTTTTTAAGACTCTTAAGGTAAAGTAAAATATTGATTGTCATTGTGGATTTCAGTTGAAAGCAAATCTCAATTCATGACTAATTCTTTTTATTTTTTTGACACTTCAGTGCAGTCGTGAAAGCTGGAAATACAACATATATAACATGCAAGGAAACAATCGAGTCTTCTGCTGGCGCACCTCTAACTAATGGTCCTACACTAGCTTTGTTCACCAGCTAGTTTCTGTGCATTCCTGTTAGAAAAAGGTAACGTACAGCTTTTTTTGTTCTGTAGCTCGATGTCTATTTTGTCTGCAGAAAGATGTAGCTAGTTAATATTAGGTACAATTAATATTTAAAAAGAAAACCGTTTAAAAGTGCAGCTTTAAATACAACACTTGCATCTAAACATTTTCTTTGGCTTATCCAATTCAGGTTTGCATCTGGGCTGGAGCCTATGCCTGCTGTCATTGGGTAAGAGGCGGGGTACGTGCTTAGCAGGTCAACCAGACTGCCACGCGACTAACGCTGAGACATCTATTCACACCTACTTTCAATTTAGAATCAGCAAAAAAAACAGCAAGCTTGTGAACAGACTGCAGGAGGAAGCCTAAGTACCCAAAGAGGCACAGAGAGAACATGAGGATCACTCGCAGACAGGCCCCAGGCCCTGAGGCTCTGAGGTGACAGTGCCACCTCACCGACACAGATACTGTAAATAACTTTATCTGGAAGACACTAAAGTGATTAAGATGCATTTAATTCGATAAAAACTGTAATTGTAGGGAAGAAGCAGCTTCTGTATCACTGTTAACACCTTCCTCCTCCAGTCTCACCTGCAGCAGGTATCTCTGCTGAGACACGTGAAGTCAGATGCCTGAAACATGAGGTCACTTTCTACACAGCTGCACTACGCCATCAGCCACCAACCAACACAAACCCTCACAGCCTGTTACTGTCTCCCAATCACCTGGCAGCATTTCAAACACACCTACAAACCTGCTCCTGCATGAGCAGAAACTCTTTGAGAATGAGATTCAAGCTGTCCATTTCAACATGGACTACAGGAAGACCGCACTGCTGGTGCTTGTTACTTTTTGGGATAGCACAAGTTTCACATGTGCACTGCACACCACCACACAGTGCAATCCTAATCTCAACCATGCATGAAGCTTTAAATCCTGCTGTTGTGCTGCAGCCAAACAGAAACATGGGTCTGTATGCATACTGAGTAGTGAGGAGGACGACTACATCATGAGATCATTATTTTTATGAGTCAGTGAGCACATCAGGGTTGAATACGATGCCTCCAAATTTTTCATCTCTATTCATCGATTAGCATGAGCGTCGGCTGACTCTGGTGACTCTGAGAAAAGGTGATTATGAGTGATGTTTCCCTTTTTCCACACAGAAAGCACCCAATGATGCAAAATGCCAAATAATATGACATTTGTGATGTTATTTAATTCCAAATAATATTGACTATGAAAAATAAAATGCTAGAATGACTGTTTTAAAAACTGAAACCTGTCTCAACACTATCTCATAAGTTTACCTTTCCTATGGATTTAACAGAAAAAGAGGTTGCAGCAGCACAAGATACTGTTAGAATTGTCTGTTATCCAATCTTAAAGATCACTAATGCTCATTGATTGCTAATGATCATGCTTTTGTAGAGGATTTCTAAAAGAAAATGTACAGCAATACACAAAAAACTGATAAAAACTCACTGATATTGTTTTTCTTTAAAAGTTGCTTAAGTTGCTCTCTAAGTCACAGCAGTGTTTTTACCCGTTTTTGCATCTGCTGGGGTTTTATCTGTCTTCTTACTGCTGTCTGACTTCGCCTTGGCAGTCTTCTTGGCAGAATGCTCCTTTGGGTCTTCCTCACCATCGGGTATAAAGGAATTTTGCTTCTCCAACACCTGGACCTGGTTGTATTGTTCTCTTATCAGCAGCCCCTGCATGTAGTAATCCTCATCCTCACCGACAGAGCCGTGGCTAAGGTCTGCCAACCCCACAAGGAGTCCCAGCAGGGCCAGGGGGGTTAAGAGCCTGAGGTGTTTTCTTATCATTTTCTGGGGATTACCTCCAGTTGAGAGTCCTGATGCTGTCTCCAGAGGAGCCTGCTGCTGCTGCCATCAACTGCTCGCCTTTCTCTCCCTTCCCACTCCAACAGGAAGAGTTCATAAAGTTTTCAAAGCACTCCTAGTCACTGACGAAAGCTGGGAGCCAGAGGGTCCATGGACGCCTCTGCCTGAGAAAAATGCAGCGAGGGAGGGAGAAACAGAGAGCAGGAGATGAGGAAGCAGAAAGGGAAGAGGCAGGAAGACAGACAATACAGTTCTGTTTAGGATGCCACGAGGCATGGTAGAGACAGAAACTGACACATTTGGGATCAGCTGTCATATTCATCTCCTCCTACCTTCTCTGATCAGAGAAAAGTTTACTCTATCATGTGCGGGGGAAGCAACTGGGAGACCTAAGCAACCCTTAAACAGTTTTCAATTCTGGATCTTCAAAGGAAAAGCAGCACTAAGTATCCTTCTTGTGCCCACATGAGGTCTAAATTGGCACAACACATGTATCACCAAGCAAACAGGCACCGTGATCCACCTTTTTTTAGTTTGACGAGTCGGTTACAAATGTGTGTGCATCCGATAGTAAAAGTGTATTTAATCAGCGACCATTATACATCCTTTGCTTCAGCCAAGACATGTGTGGACTCTTCAGTAGTCTGCACGTTAACAAGCAGTGGAAATTAACAAAACACAGTCTCTGTGGAGCATTCAGGCATGTTCCAACACAGGGATGGAACATGCCCTGTGTGTCACTGCTTATCACATCATGAAGCTTTTCCTCTTTTTTTTTCTTCCCCTCTCTCTCCCTCGCTTTCATACAGCCATGACTGCAGCAGCTGATGGAGCCTCACTTTCATAACAAGATGATAACAAAGCCTAAAGCGAGAGTCAAACTGGCAGATTCTTTATTAAACCATAATTTGTCCGCTGAAGAGAGTTTTCTTTAGGTAAAATTAGAGGGGAAAAAGAGATAGAGAGAAAGGTTTTCTCTTGAGTGTGTGCTTTTTGTGTTAATGCTAAGAAAAGAAATGTCTAGCCTTGGGCTTAAAAGATGTAGTCATAAGGAGCGGGGATTCCACCAAGCATTCGCACAACTAATAGCTACAGCTTCTGACATTTCATCAAGCTGAGGCAAGACAAACTAAGGCAGATATAATAATCCCTTAACAAGCCTGGTGGCCTGCCTGAATGCTGCCCAATTTAAATGTGCTGGTTCATTACACATAACTCATGTAGATGGACAGAAAACTGCAAAGGTTGCCTGGAAATCACTCACACCTGAGACTGAGACAGCCTCTGAACGGAGGCTAAAGTGGGCAGAGGCTGCAGGCTAATCACAGAAGAACAGGATCTGGAGTGGGTGGACAGCTCAGGGCTGGAAGACTCTGTTCAGCTGGCATAATCCTTCGCCAGCTAGGCAGCCATTCACTGCTCGCCCACTTCTCATCTAGACTACACCCATCCTGAGCCGTATGGGAGGAAAGGAAGGAGGGATGAGAAGAAGGCATCCAAAAAGGACTATAAAACTTTACTGAACAGGCTTTGAGACAAATGTCAGCCCTTTCTGCTAAAGCAACCACAACTGTCAGTGAGTTTCTCAAATGCAGGACCGCACCGTGGCTGTGATGCCTCTGCAGACAAGAATGTCTTGTATTAAAAGCTGGTAACATGACAGATCGCTTCTTTGAAACAGCCTCTAGGATTTCAGCTTTGATTCTCAACAAGTTGTGTTGCCCAGTTATTTTTTTTGTAACTGAATCTAACTAAAAGGAAGCTATATTTTGTTTTACTAAACGCAAAATAGGCACGCAAGAATTAAACAACCCCCTTTAGCCCTCTGCACATCAGCTGACTCTTTATCTTTATTCTCAGGCACATCTTTCTTTTTATTTTAACATGGTGCACAAAACACGCTCTTCAAATATTTACCACAGGCGTCAGTGCATTATAATATTTGTGACATCAGTGGACAGATCATTTTGGCAGTTTCAACAGGTTCACCTTGCAAAGTTTCATATAAGAAGCATTAGAAACATTTTGGGGGAAATGGCAGCTTTTAGGATGAGGTTTGATTAAGTAATAATAATTTAATATTATGAGAAGAGAGTGTGTGTATGTGGACTAAAATGAAGGTGTTTGGAGTCTGCAGAATTATCTAGGTACTACTCCACTTGTCTTTGTGTTTTATTTTCAAGCTCCTGTTGTTTGCTTTGAAAATTAGTTTTCGCTGTTGTTGCTGTGCAGCTTTCAAAATGAAATGCGGATAGCAAAAAGGCCCAACAACCCTTATGTAATCTTCCACTTCATTTGTTAGTAGAAATGTGACCTACAGAACGGATATATTAGAGCGTAGACGCTATTTAATCTTGGTTAACATTTATTAAAGCATGAAATGATTTCCTAAACTCGACGTCAGAGTTTAATATACCTGATCTGGTGCCGGCTTATCAAACAGCTGCTTATCAGGCTGTGAAGTATAGAGCAGCTTGAGGCAGGAATGTTGTGACAATAGCTGTCTTTCTCAGTGAAGAACACCCAAGGTAGGAGTGATGGCCTCTGCCTCTCTCCATAATCTCTCACAGGGAGAAAATCCCCTGGCTGAATTCTCATTAACTGGGCGTCAGTGCCTAGAGTGACAGGTTAGAAACTCAATGGCAAATTTCTCCCTGCTGCTGCTTTGTCACTATGTAACTGATGAAAAAGGGGACACTGACTTGAGACTGTGAATCCAATGGTACAGTAGGGCATGGTAAGGCCAAGTTTGGTGGACAGTGGTAATTGTAATGAGTGCTTAAAATGGAGAGTGCTTTGCTTTTCATGCAAGGAGAGAACCTCATTAATGTTTTAAAGTCTCACACAAAGAGGCTGAAATGTATGCATGCAAACACCTTCAGTGATCATCCATCAAAAACAACCTTGGATGTGCCACACTGGCTTGTGCCCTATATTTCTACTAAATTCACATCCAAAGAGTTTATCCTGCCTGAGCGGGACAAACCCACCTTTACCTATTTATTTATTTACATGTAAAACAAAATGTGATATGACACATTTATAGATCCAAAACAGGGCATATTGCAACCTTGGGATTTACTGCTTTAAAGTATGTACATTTCATTAGGAACGACTCTCAAATCTTGGCACTACGTCTGACAAGCGGCAAGCTAAAGCTGAAAGCTAAATCACTGAAAGGTAAATGTGTTCCACACAAGGATGAGGCTGGTGCTGTCAGAGTTTGAATGTAAAAGCGGTGCTATATTAACCCAAATGACGCAGGAATACGATAAGTGCAGTAGAGCTTTGACACACTTAAGGCTTGGAATGCATATTAGAATGATCATATTTAACAATCCATAAAAAAAGGAATGTCTGCCACATAAAAAAGTTTAAAAAACTGTGTCTGTATCACTAAAATTGGCGAAATTAAGTGGTGAACATCTCTCATCACAGCATAGTGTGACAAGAAGGTAACAGCCCAGTGCTGGGTCTTAGCAATATTTCTTCTGTGTCCATGGAAACTGTGAGAAATGTGGCAATGGTCAATTTGCTCGACCAGCACACATGCAGAGCAGTCTGTTTTGAGACTGGAGGTCTGTGTCAGCTTATGTTTTCATGGTGTCCTTCATGGAACTCAGCTTGTTTCACCACTCAAGATGCCAGCAAATTTTTACTGGTCTGATTATAGCCAATAGATCCAATGCTTAATCTTGCTTTAGGTAGTGGGATCACAAAAGATGGTGAGATTTCTTTGCTGTTGTGTAATGCTATAATGAATGAATGAAATGAAATAACACTCCTCTCTATTTTTCACTTTTATTTGATTTGAACAGATGGCTTTAGCCTCTGGATATAAAGACAGTATAGAAATACTTTAGAATTATCTTAATATTTTAATGGCATGTAGAAGATGACTTATGTGGTTGCAAAGATAAGTCAGTGACAAAATGAACCTACTTCTCAACTGATTTGTGACCTCGGTAAGCAATTTCCTAATTACCTCCACCAAGGAGGTTATGTTTTTGGTACCATTTGTATGCGTGTCTGCATGTGTGTCACACTGTCTGTTTGAAAACAAGGTAGCACCAAAGGTTTTTATTGAATTCTGTTACATCTTTGTTGGGGTATAGAGTGGGATCATGTTAATAATCCACTAAAATTTGACTTACATCCACCAAGGCCCTCAACTAAGGTCACCTTAATGATTTACTGGTTGAAAATTGACGGAAAGCCTTATAACTTAGAAACTATGCTTCTTACAAGAGTAGTGTATATTGTAAACTAATCGAAAGAGTTAAAATGTCATGTCACATTTGACCTCTGACCCCTTTTTTAAGGTCAATAGTTTGATCTGAAGGTCAAATTCATAATAATGCTACACAGAGCTATTTAAAACAAAGTTTCTTACTGGTATTGTTTGTACTGCCAATATATGGGCATATAGGGAATTATATATGTGGGTTCCTCGGATCTCACTTTACCATTTCATATCTGCCTTTCTTTAAAAAATAACTCCACAATGTATTATATGTTTGTTTATGATGAGGTGATTAAGAAAATGGATGGATGGACTGATGTGATGACATTCAAATGATTCATTTCTTTCAGTTTTGTTTTTATTTATATATTAAATCAAATTATATTTAGTGCAGCATAGTGGCATCTTTTCCTAATCTTTATAATGAGAATATTGCTAAAGGAGAACTGCCCTGTCTGGACTGGAGCATGAAACGTCCTGCAGTTTCTATACACAGCATTTCAACAACTTTGAACATTGCTTTGATTGCTTTTTCATCTGGATTATTTCTAGAAGCTGTCAGCAGTTAATTCTACCCGTAAAAATACACCCCATTTCTTAAAATTAGCAGTTAGTTGGTGCAAAGAAAAGTGAATACTCATAATTCATAATATAATATTAGTATTATATGCAATTATACATTGTTTATAGCTTATTTCTACCATGGTTAACTAACTACAATACTTTCAGGGCTAAATATTACTGACCTCAATTAAAAAATCTGTTAAAGTTACTTCTTCTAAATCCTCAAAGCAAATGTTTAAACTGGAAGTGAATAGTGGTTTGTCACTGTGTGTAGTGTCTGGTTTATTCAGGCCAGCTAAATATACTTGGACATCTGTCTTTCACACTGGGTACAAACCAGTCTTTTGGTTTTCTACTTTCGCATTGACTGTGTTTTCATACAACAGCACTGCGTGGTTACTGTAGAAACTATTACATTTATTTTATTTCTGCAATTACGTGAAATTTATTTCTGTTTTTGGTTTGTTAAGCTCAGAATGTCGCCCCACTGGGGACCTGTAAAGCATTTTTATCTATTTATCACATACTCAGACCTCAAGCTGTTCTTCAACAATGTCAGTTTTATAACACAGTGGCCTGGAGCCTGTTGCTGTACTGATGTGTTTCAGCACAGCCGCCCTCAGTTTCCTCCCAGAAAAGATTCCCTTCCTGAACACCTGTGTTTCTAATTCTTTGTCTAAATCTGCCCTGGCTATGACTGGGGCAGATTCCAGCTGGATGTGACCAAAATAAGGCCAGATGTTCACATCTAATGTCAGTGATATAAAGAGAGAGTTTTTTGAATGAATGAATGACTGAAACAAACTGGTTTAATATTGCAGCTGCATCCAGTGAACTGATACTAAAGCACTGTTCAAGAGTGGGCACCTCTAAGGACATGTGTCAGTTTTGCTTCAAGACGAGGATCCGCCCAGACACAGATGTAACCACATTAGAATTCTGTGCTGTTCTCAGATGCTTGGCTAGAGTCTGATGTGAAAGCTAATGCAGAGCAACGACCATAGATCCAGTGAACCTTGTTGAACAATGACACAATTTCAAGGGCACAAGAGGCTCAGAAGAAGCAAAGAAGTAACATCTGGTTTAACACATTCTCCACTTTTAAGAATTTGCCCTGATTAAAAATAGCTGAAGTGACAAATATGCCATATGGAGACTTGTCAACACTAAACAGAACCATATAAGGACAAGGAGGTAAACAAGCATGAAAGGCAGTGGCTTCCCTTATTTGTGGAGAAACGGCTTTCTAACAGTGCCATCGTGTCTTAGCTTAGTTTAGACTATGTGGAGAAAAAAACATAACCAGGCCAATCAGTAATAACAATCTCTGCCAAGGACCATTTCTATTTCTATGTGTGTCCAAAACAGATAAAACTGCATAGCACTGTATATCACAAGCAGATGTTTTCAGCCCTTCCAACAAAATCAGAAAGCTGAACAGATCTCACAGGACTGTTCTGTTTAATATTATCAGCTTACTTTTGCATTCTTGTGTATACTATTAAAAAAGTTAACTGATTAATATTGCTATATTTTACCTAACTGAGGCAATGGTTTTATTTTAAAGATTGCGTTCCTCAGTCTCTCTAACGTCAGTGGGCATAACTGGGCCTCACACAGCCTCTTCAGATACAACTGGCAGGCTATCAGAGCACTTAATTAGCATGATGGATTGCAAATGTTTGTTGCATAAACTTGTTTATCCAGTCTTTCTTTCTTGTTGTCACAAGAAACTCTCTGTGGCACTCTCTCTTACAGACAATAGAGACACACAGAACTGCGATTCAAAAGAATATACTTTTTCTTTTTTTTCTCAGCTCATTTCAGGGTATGAAGGATGGTTATGAGCAAGAATAGCAGCAGTAAGGTTCCTAATATAATTTTATACCCAGTTGGTCAAAAGTCTGAAGGTCTAACATTAACTTAAAGGACCACTATAGCATTAAGAATCCCGGAAGATCCGGGACAGTTTAATTTGACAGAAGACTAAAGAGAGCTGAGAAGGACAGCAGACAACTTGGAGGACAGCAAAAGAGTTAAGAGATATTTGATGAGAAGAAACGAAAAAACGATGGTGTAAAACAGGGAGCCCTCGCTGCTAAAGCCCTGCTTCGAAGCTTATCCAAACTGACAGAGAAGAAATGGACCTGGGGAGAAAAGGTCTCCCAAACACATCTAAGGTCCTGTAGTGAATATCATAAATGTGACCTGAAACACGATGTCTGCATCGTCATGCTGCTGGCATACACCCCCAACTCCTCTTTTTTCATGTTTTCCTTTTAGTCAACAAATCATATAAAAGAATGTTTTAACTTCTCATTATCTTCCAACCTTCCTAGCCTGTCTGTAAAACTTAGACACCAGCCCACTGATTTATACACAAATCTTTGCTTCTAACACAAAGTGGCAGTGGGGATCTAACATGTGTGCAGACTGACTGAAAATAAGAGAGTGGACGCGTTTATAGTAAAAGACAAAAAGCATAAAAAAAAAAACAGTGTAGCAACTTGTCTCATTCACATGTTTTTTGACAACAGGTCTCATCATAAAATTGAAAAATCGTATTTTGATGCTGCTACTATACCAGAGCTATATATTCACTCACAGGACATGAGGATATCTGTTTTATTTGTTACACCTTTCTAGTACCAGGATTCATAGACTCAACAAGGTGCTGGAAACATTCCTCAGAGATTTTGGTCCATATTGACATGAGAAGTTTCTGCAAATTTGTAGGCTACACATCCATTATGCAAATCACCACATCCAAAAGTTGCTCTGTTAGATTGAGATCTGGTGAATGTAGAGGTCATTTGAGTACAGTCAATTCATATTCAACCTGATGGGTACACTGCTCATAATCCCAATGTCACAGCAGAACTTGAGACTCATTAGACCAATCTTCCAATCTTCTATGGGGTCCAATTTTGGTCAACCCATGCAAACTGTAGCCTCAGTTTCCTGTTCTTAGCTAACAGAAGTGGCACCCTGTCATGGTGACTAGGCTGGACTCAAGTGCAGGACTTAGAACTGTTCAGACAGAACAAGGTTTATTTACAGCAGTGGGTGGAATAATTACATATGTACAGTGAGAGGGAGAAAAGGGGTCCAGGGATTCCAGGTGTAGGTCCAGGGTTGGGGAACAGTCACGCTCACAGTCCTCTTCAATCCGCTTGTGAAAAACACACACTCAGTCCAGATGTCCATACCTTTCCTCACTCACGCTCTTGCTCAACCAAAGGGTTTCCAGGGAAGGCAGGCTGGGGTCCAGGTAGGTCTGTGCAGGAGGAGATGGAGAACCAACAATTAGCCGCAGAACCAGGGAGCACAAGGAAAAATATCATAGAGAGCTGGGCTACACTAACTGAAAATAGCACAACAATCCAGCAAGGACCAACACTCCACTGAGGCCTTAAATGGTGTCAGGGGCAATTAGCCAGAACCAGCATCAGGTGAGTAGAAGGAGAGTGAGGCTCCAGGAAGGCACAGGTGTCCAGACGCCACCCTAGCAGAGAAGTTGAGTAACACATCTACAGCAGAAGCTTGACACACCTGGTATGGTCTTCTGCTGTTGTCACCAATCACATTCAAGTTTTGACATTACATACGTTCACAGATGGTTTTCTGAATACCTTGGCTCAGTTGTTCCTCTGAGCTTTGACATTAACAAGGAATTATCACCCTGAGAATTACTGGCCAATGGATATTTCTCCTTTTCTGACCATTTCATTGACTGTGTGGGAAAATCCCAGATTAGCAATAACGACCATGCCATGCTCAAAGTCACTTGAATCACCTTTCTTCCCCATTATGATGCTCGGTTTTAATTTCAGCAGGTCATCCTGACTACGTCCATGTATCTGCCATAAGAGGTTAAACAGGTGTACCTAACAAAGTGAGTTAGCGTATATCTACCTACTGCATATTTCTATAGTAATTTTTTTACTGATATTGTTCCATCATATTCTAAGTAAACTACTTTATGATTTATGACACTATTTCATAATTAAACCACCCTGCATACAACTGAAAGCTAATAATGTTGCATCCGGACAGTATGGAGAAGAAACAATTATAGAGCCTTTGATGCTACTAGCTAACTGTTTGCAACATTTCACCAACCTGGAATCTGATTTTCTTTTTCCTTCCTGGGATTTTAGTGACCACCTTTCCTGAAGGAGCTGTGGGGAATCACGTCTTCACGCATGTAAGTTTATTTGCTAATATTTATTTGTAATACGTGTTATGAGTTTCTTGGTGGCTTAGCTTGGAGTTTTGTTAGTAGCCGCTAGCACTTGCAGGCCGGTGTTGCTGAACCTCTTGCATGACGTAATTCTGGGATTAATATTGCAGTCATTTATGAATTATTACACTTATTTTAGTTAACTTTCTATGTTTTGGTCTCCTATTTGTGCACTATAATATTTATGTTATTGGTTTGTTTGAGTATGTTTTGTGTTGTTTCATTTTGCTGCATATTTCCTGCTGTCTTGTTTTTTTTTTTTTTTGGCTCACAACACTAAAGGACAGTAATATGTGTTGACTCTAGGAATGGAAATATGACAGCTTGTGCTAGAATATTTCACCTGATGCTTATGTCATCTAAGAATCAGGCAAATAATAGCTCAAAAATCCAACTTAGACCAATGCTACTTGATACTCTATATTTAGCTGGATTCCTTCCAACCCTCAGTGTTTATGTGCTGATAATTATGCTGATAATATATTTTCTAGATGTTATAATATCTACAGCTGATGCTGATATTATTATTATTATTATTATTATTATTATTATTAATATTATTATTATTGTCATCCAAAACATCCAAATTAAATTCAACCTTGTGCACCCAATTCTTGTTTTCTAAAGTTATTAAAGAAGAATTATTGCACCCTGGAAAAAGAACATCAATAAAAAAAATCAATAAAAGCCCAAAATTGCCTTTCATGCCCATGATAAGTGTATGTTTCATACTGTAGTCTACATACTGTTACATGCCCGGGTCGTAACTTATGACCACAACCCACATGCACATTAGTGCACTGTATTTCCCTTATAGTCTTTGTTGCCCTTTGCCCTGCTATGCTTGCTCTGTCCAGCTCTTCTGCTGCACACTGCAGCATTTCATAAACTCCACCTACATCAGCAGGATTCATCTGTGGGCTAAATTTCAAAGTTCCCCTGAGCTAAAGTTTAAATTCCTCATTCTCCAGCTTCTGCAGTGCTAGTTTTAGTATATACCTGTGGGAAGTGTTGAGATCAGAACCTAAATGCCAATCTGTTCAATGTTTGGTTATTCATTAAGAAAATTGAAATAGTGTGATCTAAGTGTGCATTTCAGAAAGTCTCTTCTTCAGTTTCTTCTCAGTCACTGTAATCTGTATTCCAGATTAGGATGAAAGATACTTTGATAATATTTGTGAATTCAAAGACAACTGAAATTGGTTGGAGGCTCTCACTAAAGCCAAACTCCTTCAGCCAGTCATATACACATCCAACTCTAAACACAGTATGCAAATGACTTGGAGTCACTATTTTTCCATTCAGATTGTCTTGATTTCAGTGAGGATAAAGTAGCCAAAATTGCTGGCACTTCGGGATTGCAGAGTGAAAGGGCTGCATTACCTTTTGAAAAACAGCAGCGAGAAGTAGAAGATCTCATGTCGTTAAACTGTTAAGCTCAAGTTTCTCATAGCTATTTGGGTCAGGTTGTCTTGAAGTTAAGATGGAAAACTACCACGGAATCCAAAGTACCATCAGGGTGTACACCCCACCCCTGGCGTCGTTGCCCACCTCTCAATGTTAAATACACGTAGACATTGAGGGCTAGCAGGAGGGACCATGCGTTTACCTGCTGCTCTCTGGCAGGTAGCTCCATGCCCTCCTGGGTTTTAAATGCACCTTAGAACACACATGCATCAACACTACAATGAGCGGGTGGAGGGAGGTTTGGAGTCTTCTCTCACCCCCATTCTCTGCGACCTGCTGGAGCGGGGGGGCTAGGAGGAGGAGTTGGCCGTCCGACTGCGGTCTGGAGTGTGGGGCCTCCCTGCTGCTGCGGAGTCGGGGCGGTCTGCCTCCCCCCACCGCAGGGAAAAGGGTAACACCACCTGGGTCTGGGTGCAGTTCCCCCCTCCAGGGGCAAGGGTACCTAGACCCGGTTCGTAGAGTACGCTTGGGGAGTGTGATCGTGTGTACAGCGTCTCTTTATGTCTGTCTCCACATTGGTTGAGTGTGGAGTAAGTGCATATGAGAGCATGAGGGTGGGAATGGATGTTTGTATGTGTGTGTGCCTGTATGTCTGTGTCTATATGTCAGGTTGGGTGTCAGACGCCACCTCTCTGGGGACATCTCAGGCCCTCCCTGCCAGTGGCGGACTCCCTCAGACATCGGTGCGTTGGTGGTTCTTTGTGTCTGGGGGTGGGCGTCCAGGTACACACCGGCTCACTCCTTGGCGGCCGCTTATCGGGGCCTGGAGCCTGGGGCTCGCTCGGGCCACTTCGGAGGTGGGGTGCCCCCGGCCTCTCGGCCTGGGGCTCGGTCACTCAGGCACGGCTGGCTGCCGGCGGAGCTCACGGGCGCGTCACTGCAACTCCCCCTGGCTTCTGCTCCACGGCTGCTGAGTGAGCCCTCATCTGGGACTCTCCTCAGCTCTTACTGAGACAGTGGCGCGGCTGCCCCTCTGTTGGTCTTCCTTGGTCTCTCGTGTTCTGGGGGCCTCTGGATGTCTGGAGTTTTGATCTCCTCCATACCTGCTTCATGCCCTGGAGGACGGGGCTGTGGCCCCCCCCCCCCCCCACGCCCTCTAGCAGATCATTACATGAAGGAACCTTTTTTAAAAAAAAACAAGCGCGTCCATGCTCACAGGTGTACACACGGGTGATCACACCCACAAACTACACCCTTTTTGGCTCCTACCTCAAAGCACACTGTGTTCTGTTGATCTTATGTGCTGCACAATAATGTTTAATATTTAGTATTTACTGTCATATTCCCATATATCATTGTGATGTTGTTTATTCTATTACTCTTGTTCTCTTCTGCTAGTTTTCTTTTTTCTTTCTCAGCAGGTGATCCAGGTGATTGATATATGCATTTTTTTTTCTGCTCATTCTGTTGGTTTTTGTTTTTTGCCCTTCTCCCCCGTCCCTCTTCTCAACTGTTTCTCTTTCCCTCTTTCTTTCTCCCCTTCTTTCCCCCAGTCAAGTCTGTCCCGTATTCAGTAAGTGAAAATAAAATAAACAATAAAAGGTGAATCAAATGGACCATTACGGCAAGGCTGGGATGGTCAATTTGGTAAAGTAAATCCGTTGGGTATCTTTCTTTGCCTTTAGACAACAATTCTGATGGCAAAAGAGCCAAATGGGACAGGCAAAAAAAAAAAAAAAAAAAGATGGAAAACTATAAATATTGTCAGGAAAGAAAAATTACTGCATGATTTTTCTGTTTTTTTAACCCATATTCAAAATCGAGGCACATTTTCTTAAAGCATCACAATGTTTAATAATAATATTCTCATTAATGATGGCGTTAATAATTGCTGTAACTTACTAAACGTCCTGCTAAAATCGAAGTTACAATTAGGTATAGTTAAGTCTTGTCTGCCCTCTGGTGTAGAGAATAGATTGTACTCGAATTTCATTTTCACAGTCTCATATTTTCGTAATTGAAGTCATGCAACATTGTTTTAAAGACGTGAAATATTGTTTTTTGGGGGAATTTTTCTGGCAATATTTTGCTCCTTTGTAGGTGTGCTTCTGTATAAACTGTGAAATTATTTGCATTGTTAAATTAATTTGAGCTATGTGTTTCAGCAACACTCTGCAGCTACAGAAGTCCAAGAATAAACAATGCTATCAATCAATTTTCCCTCGAGTTTGGGCCTTCCTCCAGACGTTGGCAAAGCGGTGACTCATTCAGCACCACTTATTAAAAGAGTATTTTTTTTTACCCTAGAGAAAATCCAAAAGTGGAGGAGTGGACATTGCAATCGTCTACATGCTGCTTATGATACTGATGACCCGACAAGACAGACTGCATGTAAGACTGTGCAGTGCTCTGTATGATTTGGTGATGTTCAGTACAGGAGCTCCACAGGAGACTGTGCTGTCTTCCTGCTCACCTTGCAAACCTCAGAACTTCTTTGTAAGTTTGATTCATGCCACCTGCAGAAATACTCTGATTACTCCGCAGTTGTTGGATGAGGTTGGAAGTGGAATGAGGAGCAGTACAGAGCACTAGTGGATAATTTTGTGGAGTGGTCTTGAAGAAATTGTCTTCTGGATGCAAATAAAGGACAGAGGACAGCTATAGAGCTTGTGGACCAGAAATGCTGATGTGGCGGAGGAGCACCTGGACATCCATGTCAGCAGCAGGCTGAACCAATACAGAGGCTGTATGCCAAAAAGGTACGAACAGGCTCTTCTTTCTTTTCTATAGAAAGAGATGATTTTTCAATGTGTACAGCAAAATGTTGGAGATTTTCTATCAGTCTGCTGTGATCAGTGTACTGTACTTTGCTGAGGTCTACTTGGGGAGCAGCATAGGAGGTAGTGACTCCAGCACTGGTTAACTAATGAGGTAGGCTGGTCTGTGACTGTACAGAGCCAGCCCAGAAGCTGTGATGGAGAGAAGGTTACTGAACAAACTGTTATCCATTATGGATTATCCTGACTCTCTGCACCTCTTACCGTACAGGCAGCAGAGCACCTTCTCTAACAGACTGATTAAGCTCTGCTGCAACAAAAACAGATACAGGAAATCTTTCATACCACATGGACTATTATGCATAATACAATATAACTATCTGGCAGGAAGTCATCTGCCAGATAATAAGTCCTTCAATTTAATTCAGAAACTATTTCTTTTAATTTCCTGTTAAAATCTCTGCTAACATTTAACATGAGACAAACCATTGTATTAATTTTGAGGATAACATATATTCCATTTCACATCTGTGTTTTTAACCTTTTAGTCTTGAATGAGGCCAATTTTAAGACTGCAGTTACACCTTCTTCACAGTAGAGGGCGCTGTTGTTTCACTAATCCATTGTGCCCCTACAAGCTCGTTTCACTATGCCATATTTACAATCCTTCTGATAAAGGTACAATCAAAGTAATTTGTCTCTGTGAGTATAGCTATCTTGGAAGAAAAGGACCAAAACTAGTAGATCTCATCTTTTCTCATCTCATCTTTCAGTCCTGTCGGACGTCTTCCTCTTTAAATTAATTAAACATAAAGAGACAACGTAATATCTTCAGTTTCACTATTTAATTTTGGTACATCTGGTTAAAAAAAACAACAACAACAATCAGGGCCAAGAACAACTCAACTCTCGCTCACACACTCTCACACAAAACCACCACACTTGCTTGTGCTATTTTTCTATCGTTGATTCATCTCTGCTTTTATAACTTAAAAAAATAATTTAAATAAAAAAACATAGATTTTATTGTTTTTGTTTTTTAATGGGCACTTGAGAGAGATGAAGTCCAAAGGGGCTGGTTGACACATCAGTGGTATTTTTTTTTTCTTTCTTTCTTTTTCTAAAATAACAGGAGTTGTGATGTTGGGATGTTCAGAGTTTAGAGTTATTCTCCCAGAGGAAGGAGTCGTTCTGCAGCACTTTGGCCAATTTTTCATTGAACGGTGTGTAGAAGTCCCGCAGGATGTCTTTAGTGATGGGCAGCATGGGTCCTAGGTTTTTGTCAGCTGGCCTCCTGGTGTTTGACGCTGGGCTTCTTGTGATTTCTGACTCAATTTCTTTTGTCAGCGGCCCTGTGAAAAACACAGAAACATTTCTTTCACACCCCCTCGTTCTGGTCCACTTATTTTGATTTTGACGCAACACTAAACAAATGGAACAAAATAGTGAGAAAGGTAATCACACCTTAGATGGTGTTGGCAGCTCTTTGAAGAGCTAAGTCTGAGCTTTGGGGCAATTACACTGTGGGATAAACCAGTGAGTTCAGAGGAAGGAAGCTTCCACAAAGCTGGAAGGGGCTGTCTTTGGCTGTCATATTCATACACTCAAACCTGTGTGCGTGTGTGGTAAACTGTTCACGATTACTCCTAAGTGGAGATTTTATACTCCCGTATTCTGCATCGACAGATTTTAATTATATCGTTGCATGCCATTTTAAAGTGACATTTGTTTGCACAGGTTTTAGGTCGACGCATTCGTTTTTCTAATAATCACATTCACTGCTACACTACATATCCATATTTGTATGTATCTAGGGCACTGTTTGGAACTGTACTGATCAGAGTCCCCATGACTACACTTACTCACTTGTTCACTTACCCAGGTTAAGGAACTCGAAGACTTGATGCATTGTGTATTTCCTGTTAGAGGCATGGTCTTCCAACCTTAGGACCAGAATTTGTTTCCTGCTGAAGATGGTCAGCCAGTCCATTAAGTACACAATGTATAAGCCAACTTGCAATCTGACCTGAGGGCACAGAAGAAGAAAGTCAACATGAGATAAGAAATTCCTATGCAAGGCACTTTTTCTTAGCAAAGTGGTGCATGCATCCTCTTCTTTAAGGAGATAAACAGGTGGAGGGAGGAAATTTTAACTGCTTTCTTTTTCGTCTTCTCCATGAATTCGGCTCAGTGATGCTAGATGCTGTGTAGGCATGTAAATGTGTAGTGTTTATTATTTGAAGTGAGAGAGGGAGATAAGAAAGAGGGAAACCTGCATCATCATCACAACCAAACTAAATACTTTACGGCCAAACATTATATAGTATTTCAATTTAGTTTTGCATCATAATAAGGTGATTTTCCCTCTTTTGTAAAAGTGCAAATTGAAATAATCTAAAGATTTAATAATCTTTAAATTATTTTCTGGTCAAAACAAGTATTTTAAAGATCTCAACTTGGGCTCTGGGAACACAGGATAGACGTTTCTTTTAATTTTCTGAGGTTTTATTTGAGACGTAGATTAAACCACTACACAATTCATCAACCCCAGAAATAAATGAGCACACTGATCTTTTGTGAGATCTCATCAAAGCATTTGCTCGTAGCCTAACCCTTGTTGAAATTGATTTTTGGATTCCTTTGTGACAGTTCACTGCAGAACAGTAGGTGTGCACAAAATACCCTGTCCTTTCGCCTTTTTAGCGAAAATTGAAAGGCCATTTAGAATCGATGATTACAAGCCAGCTCAGCAATTCCTTCTTTGTTAAATCAATTTGGTACAACAGTTTAGGTCAGACGTGTTCTCATGCTGGGGTTTATTTGTTTTTTTTCTCTAAGACACTAATCCAAGCTCTAAAACCTTTATCAAGAAACCACAGGCATGAGAGTCTGCTGTAGGGACAGCTGTAATGCTTCTCACATGGGCTAATAACTCTTATAGATATTTGCGGATGAACAATTAGGTCATCGCTAGAGAGCAAACATGCTTATGAAGGGCCATAAAGACTGTTGGAGAACCTCTAAATACAAGGCAGCATAAAGGGAAAGCCAACAGAGGACAATCCTCATCCCCATCTCACACAGTCTGCCTCAGGGTGCTATGAGAAAAGCTGACCTAACACCGGCCCGGGCACTGGCTGGCACTAATACGTGGTCCATGAGTAAGAAGCAAGTTCACAGGAAAACGAGCTTTTGTAGTACACAAAGAGGCTTGAGGTGTTGAACTGCTCAGTGGTCCCACAGTGCTGCCAATCCTTTCCATTAAGTCTGTCCTGCGAACTTTAGCGTTTGCTAATGAAGCACGGACTTCTCTCCATCTGTCTTTTCTTACTTTCTTCGTTCCCACCAGCTAATCAACTGGTCACTAAGTGCCGCTTTTCAGCGGAGCTTTGAGACAAAAGCAGGAGGCGGGGAACACTCACTGGCATGGCGTTGTTGACGGTGGTGTTGTACACACAGGAGCGCATTGTGAACTCCGTAAGGCACCCCTCAAACAACTGCAGTGACTCTGACACCTTCTCGTGGAAATCCTCTGCAGACTTATTGGCACTACCAAAGTAAAGGTAGTCAGAGTACAGCCTGCAAGACAAGAGACAAATTTGAACATGGAAAAGACATCTCATTATGTTTCAGGTTTTTGTCTTCAAGCATTTACAAGCTGTAATATCACAGATATATTTCCTCTTCTCTGGTATTTTTAATATGTCTCCTAATTAAACTGTAGACAGTCATCATATTGGTCCAGCAAGAGGAATCCCCAGTGCCTCAGCCTCCTCTGACAGCAAATTATTTTAGCTTGTTAAGCCAGCCAGATGTTTATTGATGCTGGCACTGGTCTTGACTCTTATCTCTGTCATCTTAGTGCTTCCATTATACTTCTGTTGTTCTCTCTTAAAATGAAAAAAGATATTTCGATTTTAATTAAGCTGCCAGATTAAGTGACAATTAAATGAATCAAAATAATCATTTGGGGTTCAATTTACTAAAAATTGCTACTCTTGTTTGCTTTCAGCCAGCCCTTGTGAAAGATTTCTCTCTGTAATTAATTTGATCAGTCAGTAATGGGTTCCAGAATTGACAGGCCTTCACAGAGAAACCCAGATGTCCAAATTAGGACCTACAATTTGGTATTTTGTCGTTTCCAGTCAGTCTGTTAATGTTTTGTATTTAGGCTTTTTTTCTAAGTCAACCAAAAGTATTCATAGTGAACTCAACTCAGTTCTTAATGGTTGACTCTATGACTGAAACATGTTTCTGCCCATATGTCAAATGAGAATGAAAGGGAATTGTGGCGACACTGATCCATATAAACTCTAAGTTGCAATTTAGTTTGAAATGTAAGATCGTATAGAGGAAATGCGGTACAGGGTGTAAACTGATCTCACCTAATAAAAATGACACAGCTAATCTAATTGAGCATGCAACTCATTTTTTCCTAGAATTGTTTCGGGGGAGAGGTTCCACGGGCCACGATTTGACAGACAGAAGCAATTACAGAGCATGCTTAGACATTCTCAGAAGTAAAAATCAACATTAACAGCGTTAAGAACCCTCCCCACCCCCGTCTAAACACATTATCACACAGGCATTCAGCTGTAAGGTCTCCACATGTCTGATAAAGGCATCATAATGATACTTTTGTAGCAGCCTGTCTGAGTAAAAGTCAACACATCTCTTGTGACAACAGGTCTTTTGTTTCTTATGAACCTGGAAAATGTCTGTCTGTGTCAGCAGTGTAAACACTTATGATAGGGGTGCAAAGACATGCACATCAGAACTAGATCTGCATCATCGCTAGCAAAGCAGATTTCTCCCACCTTTCCACTGGATCCCTGAGCATGACAATGAAGCGGGCATCAGGCTGCAGGGCATGGATGAAGTCCTGGATAAGGAAGGGAGGCTCTCCCTTTGTTGTGTTGTCATAGAAATATACCCAAGCGTTGTTATCCCACATGGTGGATGCGCTGGCTTCTCCTGGAAAATACAGCCACAGTGCTTCAAGTAAAAACATGCACACATACACAAAAATATTGTGCAGTCACAGACACTTTTAGTTTTTAGTGTAAGGCTCATTATTTGTGTTTTTTGTGTATTTTTACCAAATATACACAGTACAGGATCCCTGTTAAATTACATCAAATTACTGTTATATGTGTTATCTTACACCTAATAATCTAAAACAACATAAAAACATCATACTAATACACTTTTGTATTGTTATTTTAGCGTTACTATTCTTATCACCATAAACGTATTTTATTGTAAAATGTGATGTTGATTGATATTTAAAAAAACAAACAGAATTTGGTATCTCGTTTGGCTTAAATGTAAACTGGCCAAATGTTATTAATCACTGAAAGTTGGGTTTTAGATAGTGGACAATACAAAATAAACAGTTTGGTTATTAAGAAATAATGGGCATGTATTGGGAAAACCATTGTTGTTGTTGTTTTTGCAACTAATTTTTAAGCCTATTTTCATTTTTCATTTCCGTTTTAGTTTGTCATTACCTGCAAATGATTGTCTGAGATTTAAATCGCACGTTGTTATGAAACTTGAAACATACAGCCTCTAAATTAAAGCTTGAAGTAAAACATGAAAGCAAAGGTCAATAAAATGAGATGTTCTAAAGCAAGTGCTCAATGGGAGAAAAAAGAAATAAAAAAGACAAACAGCAAGGGCAGCTAAATAGTACAATGACTGCAGTCTTCAAATCCTTGTCCAGACTGGTGCTCATACCAAGTCAGAGGACATTGTTTCTCAAACAATTTAGGACCATAAACTTTATCAAGCCAAGCTGAGAAATGATATCCTGGATTCATTAGACTGTCTGCGCCTTCATTATCCTCTTATCTGTGAAGCAAAGCTGTATTTGGAAGGAACACAACAGGAGCCTTATCTGCCTCCCTTCCTCAGAAAAAAAGGGACGATAGCCAGGGCCTATTTTTTTGCGATGAAAACGGTGAGAGCGAAACAGGATCACTGTTAATGCTGTTAACACATAAAATGATACACACTGTGATCAAGTCTATTTAAAGGTCTCTGTATCCATTAAAAGGGCTTATTTTGGTCCAGAAGGAGGGCTGTACAGGACAAACAAATGCAGGAGCCAGACTGGTCTCTCTGGTGTTTCATAGTGGCTGGGTCTTGGCCGGGGGTTGAAAAGAATCAGAAGCCCAAGATCCTGGCCATAGGCCTGCGCCGTGCTGGGCTCTCCCAGGGCATCGTGTGAATACTGAGTGGGGTTTTGCTCCCCCACACCCCTCTAACTAGGATTATTTATTTGAAATCGCAAACAAAACAGTGCAACATGCTAAGCTGCACCCAATGCAGCGAGCCAAGTGTGAAAAGCCTGTTGTTGAAAATTGAAATCAGTTTTTCTTTGTGACCGAGCAATTTCTTTGACACAGTGTTTAAGCGATGGAGGGGGAAAAAAGACAGAAACAGATAGTTGCAGAGGGGCTGGAGACAGGATATGCAGATAGAGGAAGGAGGTTTGTAAGACTTCACCACCCACTGCGGGTATTATTGCTGTCCTGACACACACACACACACACACACACATTCACACACGCATGCACACAAAACAATGATTCCCTTATACAGCACTTCAGTGAAGTGGCTAAGTGAGGCAGACGGAAGTCCAGTATTATTAAGCTGTTAGAGCCTCTCTTTAAGGCTTAGTCACTAGCTCGTTTAGAAATACCTTCCCTCACTGAAGTGAAAGTGGCTGCTACAGAGCGGCCCCATGCTTCATCCTCACTACCTGCTGCTTTAATAGTAGTTTTGTAATATTGGACACAAGATTACAGGCGAAGTTTAAAGTGAGTGTCAGGTCACCCCAGGCCCAATGCTATTGGCTGCAGCCCGACGAGGGCACAGAATGCTGCAGGACCACGTTCTATAGATGGATCACAACAGATACATGACCCGAGTAATTAATAAGATTCTCAGTAGAGAGTGGGGAACAATAGCTGTTCCCTGAAGCAGTGAAAGAAAACAGGAAGACAGAGGTTACACTCAACAGGAAATGTTTCCGCTTAGAAAACTACCAAGAGATGCGATTAGCAAGAAGTCAGGCAATGTTTTACACACTATCGCCTGTATCTTGTTGGCTTAGCTACCCAAAAACATGTTATTCTGATGATAATCAGTCTGTAATAGTTGGGTATTTTTTTGTGTGGGGAAATGCTGATATGCAGTTTCCTGTCATAATGTGCAACTCAAAGTTTGATTTACTGTGCTTGCATAGCACAAAAAGTGCAATATGATATTCAGTGTTTGCATTCTGCGCAATCTTAGTTCATATTAAATGCAAAATGTAGCTGGGTCACTTTGGAATATGAAGGTTTTGATGACAGTTAGATTTGAACTGGATCAAGGAATGATTTGTTTGAATTATACCTGCTCCTGTCACCTCATATTACTCACAGTGTATTTATTCAAGAGACATTTCATTTAAGAGCATCAGTTCTTGTTTTCTTGTTCAAATATTGCAACAGTCCGCTTCAAAACTTTGCCTTTGGACTCAAATAAACCACATAGATTTGTTCGTCTACTGCGCAAAATTGTATGTCTGCCCTGAGACAGACTGCTGCCCGCACAGACATCTTGTCCTCTAACTGAACCTCTATATCGTTGCACTCAAGTCATTTCTGTTTGCTTGCAAAACTTCCACTTCTAAATCTCTGCTCCTGCTCCCAGCATTTTGCATAATGAGTGACAAACCAATTGCCAAGTGGTTAGTACTTATATCACATGGCTGCTAATCATCTGAGCAATGGGTACCAGGTTTTATGACCTTTCCCTGCTCTTTGGCAGTCCTTGTTAGATCCATTAAATTACTGCAATGGGACATAAACCAGGAAGGTAATGTTGCTCACATCCACTGGAGGCTGCTGTGCAGTAGGCATAGGGCAACTACAGTATATGTAGGTATTCAGTTGTGCTGACTGTTTAATTCTAAAGATTATAATCTTCTATTGTATAACTTTTAAAGCCTTTGTTAGCAAGTTACAGTAGCACCAAGTAGAAACGACACAGAGTGAATTTTCAACCACCCGGAAATTAAACTAGATTTGGGCCAGATGGTGGATTTGAACCAAGGACCTTCTTACTGTAAAGACCACCATGCTGCCCAAAAATATTTTAAGTCTATTTTATAAATCTCGGTCCCAATATGCTACTAAGACGATAATTATCCATGTTATCCACACTGGCTAACAACTAGTGGTGCAGAGCCCAGTTGGAAAATGCTTCAATAAATTTTAATTCGAAGTGTTGCAATAATATATGTTATAATAGTTTCATTTCTACAAATGGGAGCTGGCTGTCATCTCACTTACCTATGATCATATCAGGTTGGCTGGATCTGCTGGTATTTGCTGTGAGGTTGCCCTGGATTTGGTAAGCAGCCTGATCGAACAAGTCCAAGTAGTCTTCCACTGGGTATCGATCATGGAAGCCCTCACTGAGACGAATGATACCTGACAGAGAAAAAGATGTTGACTTTAGGCAGGTATATTTTAGAATTTTTTGCTAAGTTATTACACTTAAAAAGCTGTTGGAGTGGATACGTTGGCTTTAAATGGGATTCTAGAAGCAAAAGTGGGTGTGTTTTCAGTCCCGCCTTCTTGTTTCTCTACATGTGTTTCTGTGCTCACACTAAAGGGGGTCATTAGGGTTTTGTTGTTGTCCTGACTGCAGGATGACCTAATAAAATCCAAGTAAAGATCCAATCCAAATTCAGCAGGGAGTACTGTCTCTGCTCACTTTCTCGTCTTTCCAATTAAAGGCCAATGTCAAGTTAATCCTTAAAATGCAGGACTAGCAAATGCGTTTTCCATCTTAGCTGCTGTGGTGTACATTATAATTATAATTTAGTAGGCTATCGTGGAGATATGGTTTAGGACTTGGGAGCATCCATGCAGCATAAGGATAATGAGGTAACTCAGGCGGCTGTTACTTTCAGCGATGCTTTGATGGTGTCCTATTAAACCACCTTTTCTTAGGAGGAAAAACATGATTAGAAAACTCAAGTAAACTCTCCAAACACCCAGTCTGCATCATTACTCATCCAGAACGGTCACACTTGTATGAGGTGTGATGGCTCTGGCGAGTCTTGCTTCAGTGCTTTTCTTTTTTTTTCCCCGTCCCTGTGCTTTTTCATATGAATTAGGCATAGAGCAGTTTTCAAATAGGCTGTGTTTCTTGATGGGAACTGTACACAACAGACACATCTGCTTAAGATTCAAAATGCTCCTCCAAGAAAGTTATGTAGCACGGATCGCATCAAATCACCTTTTTACTGCATCGACCGAGCAGCGCCTCGAGGGGGATCGAAATAAATAAATACAAAACAAGACCATTTGAATTCTGTCTTAAGAGAAAAGTGCTGATTAGCAGCCCGAAGTTCATGACTAGAAGGAATAGAGAGAAAGAAAGTGACAGCAAAGATGAAAGCGCACCCAACGAGGGGGAACAGTAACTGAGGGGGACCTGTGTCCTTGGGATATAACTGCATTTGCTGCTATGCAACATCACAAGCAGCAGAAAACACGGAGCATGAGGCAGACAAATTAAGGCAAACAACTCATCCACAACCCACAGCTTTACGAGCTTCAAATAATTATCAACTCAGATTAAACCCAACACATTAAAATAAGTATTGCATGCAGACTGATCAATCCACCAATTAGGTTTTGTGAGTCTCGAAAGGATTAGGGGCATAGTCAGCAACTGGATAAACTTCAAAGGGATAGATTTGGCTGTGACACTTAAGCCTCTTTTGATATTTGTGGTGAGAATTTGGATGATTTTTTTTCCAAAGATTGTGGCCAATACTGTATGTAGTGCCCTTAACAAGGAGTACACCAAAGCCATGAGTGAATTTATTCAAATCATTAAGTAACCTTTAGACAGACAGCTGCTGGAAAAATAAAATGTCAAATTAGTCATTGTTGAGTAGAAGAATAGCCCCCATCCCCAGAAATCACGGTGAAAATCGAGCGCTCGTATTGCACTCGTGTTATAGCGTAGCTTCATTTACTAAAAGATAATTATAAAATAATCTGAGCACTGCATATACAAAATTCAGTATAAAGCTGTTGTGTTATTGACTTCTGATTTTGAAATCAGAACTGAAAACAGAGCCATCGGTCAAAAGGCAGATCGCTCCCCTAAAGTTTAACTGCTGGGCTTTGTATTTCTTTATTTCAGGCACACATTAGTGAGACGCACGCGCTGACTCACTCGCTGATGTCCGCATCCTGGGCTGATGAAGGATTCCCATTATTCATGAGTCTTAATGACTCTTTCAGTATCAAAGAGAAACAAAAAAAACCTCATAGGTATGATGATCTGCTTGTTTAGAGACAACAATGCAAGAGAGAAAAAGAAATCTTGGCCTACTTAAGATTTTTACTACAAGCCTTATTATCAGCTAAATTTGTAATTAAAAATATTTCAGATGTAAGAGGAAATCGAGTAAAGCCTTCGTGGTGTCTAAAATCACTAAATCAAACCAAACAAGCGATTTAACATTCAACTTAAGGGTGTCCAGAGGGTTTTCTTCTCACATGAGGTGCATTCAGTCTCACTCCCGGGTCTTGCGTATCTTTTAATCCCATCTGTGATGGTGTGGTGGTTCTTTTTACATCACAGATGCTCGTGGAGGAAGAACACCACAATGTCAGGCACACTGTTAGAACTGCCATACGACCCAGATGTCTGCTGCGAGGCGGCTCTTACTTCTTGACGCACAGGGTTTTCTCTTTGTTTGTGCAAATGACTTGTTCGAGTCACCACCTGTTCAAACGCCTTGAGTGCCAAAATTATAAGCCGGAATTTTGGCAGTAATTTGTGTGCGTCTAAACAAACAAGCCAATATATTAACAGATAGTGTTAAACTCTCCATGAAATTGGCCAGTATTTTCACTATTTATCCATTATTTATTCAATATTCTATCCAATAAGAAGTAACAACTTTAATTGCCTTTATGCAACAGCTCTATCATAAAATGGAAAGATTTGTTGTGTAATTAAATAAACCTATAATTGCTCTGTTACTCTTTTCAAGGAGAGTGTAAAATTCAAATTTATGCACAGTGGGAACAGCCCAAATGATGCACCTAGAAGCTGAGGGAAGCAAATTTCACGGTAGAGAGATGTGTCGCAAGGAGCGACTGCAACATTAACGTGCTAAACAAGTGCAAAAAAACAGCATGCGTGGGTTCAGTGTGCCTGAAGAAGCTTCGGTTGTTTTTATGTTCCTTTCAAGTGCTTTCTACCACAGAGATAAGTCTATGTCACAGATGACAATAAAGCACAGTTAATCTAGCTCCTTCTGCGTATAGTTCTAGTCGAGCTGTTAATGAGCTTTGTTAGCACATAAGCTTAACCACACATACCAAGATGAGAAAGTTGCACTGGTAAGAGTCTAATGAAGGTGTAGAAGTACGCAGGAGGGGAACAGGGAATGGTTATAATTCAAATTGCTGCATAAAGATTGTAAATATACAATTAGGGATGTTGATCTGGGTCAACTCTCAGGCAGAAAATTAGCAGTTTCTGTTAATTGTAGTGCTTTTGTTTTGAGTATTAATTTCCCTGTAATTATACTGTAATTGCACTGGGAAAAGCTTATATAGCACCTTTCTTCTTAATTTTGAGCACTGAAAGCACTTTCTACTATAAGTCTCATTCACCCAGTGACACACACATTCATACAGTGCTTTTATCTATCCCTAAGCACTTTTATCTAACATTCACACAAACATCAGGGGCATCAGGGTTCAGTATCTTGCCCAAGGTTACTTGGGAATATAAAATATATTAATATAGATACATAATACGCTGGACAGCCGGGGTAGAAATTGGTAGAAAGCCTGAGACAGCTGGAAACTGAACTATATGGAACTAAATGTAAAAACAAATACATAAATGTGTATTTGTTTCAGAAAAGTCTTACTCTAACATTATTGTCAGTCAATACCCAAAGAACTCAAATTACCAACTAAAATATGCAGAAACTGTGCAATTCACGCATAAAACAATATGATGATAGTTATAGCATAGACAATTTCAATATTATGTCACTTAGTGGTTTTGTGGGGTCCACTGAGGCTATTTTACTGCCAAAATAATGACAGTGACTTGAGCTTAGCATATGTCATGGTCCCAGGCTCCCTTACCGCTCAAAATTACGTGTTCCTTACTCACCAAAACGTTTGCGGGTCCACCAGTGTGGCTCTTTGAAAGTTGTGAACTTCACGTCCGGGTGCAGCTTTAGTCTATCATACAGGTCTGTTGTGCCGCACTTTGGCTGACCAATGATATAGAAATAAGGAAGGCACCGCATGCGGTAGAGTTTCCTGTTGTGATGAAGCAAATGTTCGTGGAAAGTGTTCCTCAAGTGCTGGAAAACTGTTCTGAAGCGCCGCGAATAGCGTCCATATAAGTTTGTCCTGTATGGGTCGGAAGTGATATTCCCAGTGTATTCCTCATACCAGCAGGGGTTCTTGACACCAGGCAGAAATTTGCGAGGGATAACAGAAAACATCTGTAAATGCAGAGAAAGCAGGTTGCATCAGTCTGTTAGGCCATTTAGACATTTCACGCAAAACTTTTTGTAAACTCTCAATTATCATCGCACGGTAGAAGATGAATATGTTTGGGGTTTTTTGTATAGCCTACAGACCATTATTTTGGTAGGACTAGGCAAGCACTGTGTGCGTTCATGACAAGTTTGTGCAGCTAGAATGTGGTCTCTGGCAAATCAGACTTATAATAAATTAGAAACACAAGCAAGTGGCTTCATGCTAAATTTGTTGAGCAATGTTCCAATAAACACCAGCACACTCTATCATATCTGTACTGCTGATGCTCAGCCACATAGTCCAGCCATTCATACCTTTTTCCTTGTTCTGGAGGCTTTTTTGCATTCAGTCTGGTCTTGAATAGTTAAAACGAACATTAGCTGAATTGTGTTTGAGGGACTGATTTGGCCAGAAGGGAACATTGCAATTTGTGGCCATAAAAACAATCTAACTCAGATCCATTATCCACCCTCACACTCACAAAAAGAGCTTCAAATTCATTGTTGAGTAAGTGTGGAGGTGCAAACTCACAAAATGTTAACTTTCATTCTGGTAATTTTGTAACCAGATTAACCTCTAATCTCATCTCACACTTTCTGGTAGCACTACACATGAGCATGCATGCATTCATTCACATTGTTAAGATGTTATTTTTTTCTTTTTGTTGATGAAAGGCAGCAAATAATCACGTCACTATGACTTGCTTGCACTTTGTAAGACGTGGCTACTTTAAGGACAATTAATGCCGGATCCATCCACAGATGCAGTATTGATTGTCCTGCAGCCACTCTCTCCAATTCATTAGGTTGTTCAATAAGAAATTAGTTATATTGCAAATAGCCCAAGCACAAGCCATTATCATTACGATTAGCAATTAATTGAACTAAGCTTTGAGGTGAGACGAACAGTAAGAAAGCCTCAAGGCCAACATGCTGAAGGACCTCGAGATGGCTTTGAGCTTAAGGGGACCTATGTAATTATCTGGTTTGGCATAAAGAGTTATAGAAGGATTTCAGTGCAGGTTTATCTCTTTATGAATTAAATTAGACACTGTAGCCAATGGGGAATTACACCAGAGTAGCCGTATTCAGCCCTGGGTAGACAGCATGTAGGCAGGAATGCTGATTTCAATCACCTTTTCAACACATTTAATTATAGCACAAGGCTCTTCGGGCTGATTAAAGGAGTAATATAAATAGTTATATAGTACTGAAGTATGAATTTAATCAGTTTTAAATAAATCAATTTTGTGATAGCATTTGATATCCAAAGCCAAAGTCCATGCGTTAAATTGGAAAAAGAATATATAGAATAATTTGGATACTCACATGTGGCTCACTCTTAACCAGTGCTTTAAGCTCCGGAAGCTGTCTACTGCTCTGAAACTCCACCTTAGATGCAATGGATTTGACCACCATTTTAATATGTATGTAATCCTTGACCGAGGAGAGATTAAAGGTTAAAGGTCCTGGGCTGACCAGGCTGCTGAAGTGATAGGGAGAAGGGGTGAGGAGAAGGCCCTTTTTGTCCCCAGTCAGAATGTATGAAGCCGTGATGAGGAACATGACAGCCAGGCCAAACAGGAAGCTGTAGACACGGATCTTTCGGAACCACCCCAGGTTGCTCCATCGTCTTGGTAGATCCCGTTTTACCTCCAGAACTGCAAACAGGTTCATAGGTGTTTCATCCACCTGCAGGAGTAGCGGTCTCTTGCGGTAGTCCTCCACCGTGGAGCCCAGCAGGCTGTACTTGTAGTCCATCTGTGTCATGATGTCCACAGCCTGTGAGTCCCGGGCGTCCCAGCTCAAACACAGGGAGGTGTTATGGAGCAGGAGCCTTTCAGACAGGATGTTTTGAGATGGGTAAATAGCCAGTAGTTGATATCCATAATGGGTTATGGAGAACAGCCCACCTCATCCACTGACTTCTGCTAACTAAATGGAGACAGAGAAAGAAAGAAAACTAAGTGCGATGACTAGGTGTCAACATTATCTCACTGTTTTCATTATCTGGCTGAAATATTGTAAAAGAGCAGAATTATTATAAAAAAACTCATTTAAACCTCTCTGATTGTGTGAAATTGTGACGTTGCTATATTGTAATTACCTGCTGTGAATACGAAGAAAATATAAAATTGCAGCAGCTCACAAAATGTCAACATTTCTACCTCAACAAAGCGGTATAATCATGAGAAAAATGTAACTAATTGGAATGACTTCTTAAACTTCCTGTTTCAATCAGACATTACAGCAGCGCTCTACTCATTGTCCATCCTCCCATCCTTCCTGTGCATTGGAATCACAATATGGAAGAAACGATAAGGATGAGAGAGACATTCAGCCCAGAAACTATGAGGCTCTCACGGGGAGGGACATAGATATAAGAGATACGCAGCCGGGCCTGGACCACAGGAGGGATTATATTATCAGAAAATAGTATTCCTCACTGTGAAGTCACTTGGATCAACACTCACCTGCAGATAAAAAAGAACACCAATGTCTAAAGGGTGAAAGAAATGTTGATCTTTAAAGATAATGCTCTCGCAGTACTACCTTCTGGTTTTATCCTTGAGGTTTTCTTTGTGTCTAAAGGTAAGCCATAATGATTTGCTCTGAACAAAATACAGCAGGATGACAAAAAGGATACTTTTTAAAAGGGTGAGCAGAATGATTTTATAGCTGAAGGCTTTGGAAATGTTTCCCATCTTCACACTTGGAGCTGCATATATATATATATATATTATACCCATGCAGTTGAAGCTGATGTATGCCATTCCTGCTCTTGCTCGCATACATCATAAGATAAGGGCACCGTGGAAGTGAGTCATTGCTCGTCCTCACAGCTGCTGATATTGTCTACCCCCAGCTACCCATTGCAGCTCTGTATTCCAGCAGCTTGCAGGCAGAGCTGATAAGAAGACGGAGTGACTGCCTCCCTGCTCAAGCAATGTCATTTACCCCCCGCTGGGCCATCAGGTTCACCCCACAGCAACAGTCTTTCTAGGAAACAGGTGTCGAAATAACAAGCTCTGCTCTGAAAAGGTTCCTTTCCAACCTACAAGAAGTTCACCTGACAGTACCTTCAGTTTGGAAAAGAAAGACGCAGATGTAAAATATGTTTTTGCTTTACGCCAGCAAAATAATGGATCTTAATCGATAGATTCTTCAGTTAAAGGATTGTACACTATAATCACAGCACTAAAGTTAGGATGACATTTACAGAATTAGACCTAACAAGCCCGCTGATTACTGTTGATGAGCATATCACTCTTCTGTATCACTCTTCTGTTCTGTTCCTTTATCAGTCAATTGGGGGTCATGGCAAAGACTACAAGGATGAAGGCAAAGAAAAATGGTGCATGAGGGTTACATATGAAGAGAGATCGAGACAGGTAAAACAGATGGATGGAAAATGCAAAAGCAAATAAGGGACGGTGTCATTGACACAACAATGTCACTCTCAAGGGAAGTTGCATCTAAATCAATCAGTCAGCTAGCTGTAGCAGTGGGTGACTGGCAGCTTGACAAATCTGCTATACTCATAAAGCAAATATGTTGCTCCTGTCCATCAAGTATGATGAAATAGCTTAACTGGAACTGAAATATGTGTAGAGGGCAGTGGACAAAGAGAACACAAAGTTGCATCATCTACCTTTTTCAGCTGATAAACCTTTAAATCTGTAATAATTAAAGCATGGATTTGAAGACTATCTGCACTGAAGGCCACCCGTCACATTCATTTTTCCACCTTTAGCATCCTTAATGCCTCTGAACACTGCCTGTAAGAAAGTAGCTGAAAAGTTTTTTTGCAACTAAGTTTTAAAGCATTAGTAATAATTCTTTCAATAATGTGTAATTAATCTATATTAAGCATTAAAAAATCTTAAACTATTATCTGGCCACTAGCTATTCAGTTCAATTCTTCCTATTAAATTCAGTGTACTGATACTGTGTTGCACCAACAACAAAAGTCAACCAAACAAATTTAAAGAGGAAACACAAAAATCTAGGTATAGTTTTACTGCTGATATCTATCTGTACTGACATCTATAAATAAGAGAAACACCCTTCAATCATCAATATTATTATGGGTGTTGACTTTGCATAGTTTGTTCACCAGCTTCCCTTGGCAGCACACATGTTTGAAACGCCACAGACACAACAACCAGCTGAGCAGAATCGCGTGAAGCATAAATAAAAAAAAAAAAAATACAAATAAATATTATGGAAATCTGTTTATGTTTCATGTCTTTAAAAGAAGAAGAAAAATGGCATAAGAAATATTGGATTTTTTTTTTTTTTAATTGACAAATATTGGTATCTGTCCTAAGAGTCCTATTGATCGGGCTCCAATGCCCTGCAGCTTGTGAGTAGTGAGACTAAACCTCTTTTGAAGAAAGAAATCTCATCTGCAAATATGTCTTTACTCAAATGTAATGCAAATGACTGTGTGTGTGTTTTTTAAAGATAAAACTTGATATCAGACTAGGCTGAGATGTTTTAGCTATGAATAAAAAAAAATTGTGTGCATCTATCTGAATAGAACAGATTTGAGTGCAATATAGTATAAAACCATTTGTGTGCGTGTTCTAGTATAAAACCTGTTGAAAAGCTTTTTGTGCGTGCATCAGTACTTCATTTTCAGGTCTTTTTCAAACCACAGAATAATAAGACAGGATAAATTTGATAATACGATTTCGTGCTTTGTAAAATTAATAATGATCACTAAATATTTAATAAATTATTATCGCACAATCAATATCACCAGTAGTTTCAGATTTTATTTGAAATTGGCACTGAGAAATGAAATATCACTCATGTAGGGAGACCGCAGGTCAGGAAACTGGTTTGGCTGGAAAGATCAAACACATAACCACACAGATAACTCAAATTCATAATAACTGTAATTAACTTTGAATACATAAGCCTCAGTAGTAGTGGTGTACGTGCTGCGCTGACGGCTCCTTCCCTGTGTGGTACAAATGGAATTGGCCACAGTCTTAATAACTCATGAAAGCGAGGCCTCTCCATACTATCTACCCTGTCATTTAGGGACATATCAGCACAGCCGTATCATATCATATCAGCACAGCTGATTTGTTTAAAGTCTGCTGTCTGCTTTCCTCCAAGCTTCCCATCCCGGCTCTGGAAAAAAACAGCCCTCCTCACACCAGCAGTTAATTGCTATTCTCTTTTGTACTTTCCCTTCTTTCACAAACAATTATTTTCTTTGTGTTTATTTCTGTCAATACAAAAATGTTTCTTTGTGTGAAAAGTTGCTGTGTGTAACTCATTTTTTGGCCAATCTGAATCTATTGTTGGCGATCACTATCACGCTATTGGCTGTAGCAAATCAAATTTAAACAGGCTATGCTACAGCTTTTCTAATGTTCTGAAGATGAAAATTTGCTTTCTTTGGTATTGATTTTGCACACACACAAAAAATGGAAAAGTGGTGACACAAAAGCAACATGTCCATGCGTTTTGGTCTCATTCTTAGAGAAAGCGAATGACAAAAACACTCAACAGCCCTTTAACCATTCATTGCTCAAACCACAGCAAGGAATTATTGTTATACCTGGCTGGAGAAACAGTCTGTGTAGCAGAGAGTGCACTGTCCTACTTCCTCAGCTCTCTGATATTTCAAATGGTGGAAATTAATTGCTGGCCTGCTGATGGGCCGTCTTTGTTTTGATTCAAAGCAAACCAGTAGTGCTTTCTCAGGCTACGGAGAACTCACAGGAAATGTTTAAAATACCATCGCTGTCTTCATTTTTGACTCATGGAGAAGATTAAAAGGCCTTGTTTCTACTGGGTTTAGCACTAACCCATTTTCAGAGGAAATGCTTTCTCTTTGAAACATTGTGCAAGAAACTCTTGAAGATGTTCCGCAAGATAAGTTGGCCGAGTATATGTTTGTGTCCTCTTGTGTCTCCGGGCGTTCTTAAAATGTCAGACTATCTTTTAATAGTGCAGTGAAGCGAAATGCTATATGAGGTTTTGCACAGGGTCAGTTGATAAGCTCAGGCGAGCCCGATTCATATCACCAGAAAGACTCAATGAAAAATGGTTGAATCCTCAAGCATTTATTAGTCACCGGAAACCCAATCCATAATCAAGTGTTCAATCAGAAATGTGGGTGATGAAGGAATAAATCAAGATAGAAGGAAGAAAGCAAACATTTATATTCTCTTGTAGTGTTGGTCCTTATATAATCTCCCTATATAGTACCGCCTCTGCCAACAAGTCAAGTTGCACTTTACAGCCATGTAAATCCAAACATACATGTAAAGATGCCTTCAAAGACATGTAATACGTGGGCACCGAATATTAGTTTCACAAATTCAAAATGATGAAAAATCTGGACATTTCTTCCACTTCTGTTCTGAGGCTATGGTGAATAATGGCCAACAGTATGATGATGCACTAAAGTTGACCTTTGAATATAGCTCCAGGGCTCGGTTGTGGGACACAAGCCACTGTACTCCTACTGCCGGTCCCAAGTCTGGATACGTTGGGAGCCTAGTGTCAGGCAGGTCATCTCCTGTGGCGACCTCTAAACAGAGCAGCCAAAATAAAGAGGAGGAAGTAATGTTCACCTTTGAATCTGTGGCTTATAAAGTATTATCAATCATCATTGAATCACATAGATTTTCCAGTGAATATGGCATAAATGAGTTGTCTTTTGTCCTGTCTTCTTCCTGTTAAAAGGGAGTTTTTCCTTCCCACTGTCACCAAATACTTCCTCATAGAGGCTCATTTGACTGTTGGGGTTTGTTCTATATTATTCTAGGGTCTTTACTTTATCATATAAAGTGCCTTCAGGTGACTTGTTGTGATTCGGTGCTTTATAAACAAAAACTAAATTGAACACAATCACACCAAGTGTAACATGTGTGTATTTTATGAGGCTTTTTTTGGGTTACTATGTGCACCAAAATCTAATCAGTTCAGTCCAAGTGAAGGGTTGTTGCAGATGTAAAGAACATTTAGAAGCTATCAACAATATCTCAAATTTATTAGAATGGATGGATTAATGAATGGATGGCAGAGTAATGTACAGTCCCGAAACAATCCCAAAGACATAATGCCTCTAGCCATGGCCATCGACAGCATGGAGGTATAAAAATAGATGAACATAAGTGGAATATGACAATACCATAAAAATGAAATCTACTGCCAGCTTTCCTCTGCGGCAACAGAGCCAGAGAGCTCAATACCATTGCATTGCTCAAGGTGCAGAGAAAAATAAAACATGAAAACAGTATGACAGAGTGGACTGCAAACCCTGCAGTGGAGTCACTTGAGAGACCTTGAGAACAGAACAGCACATTCTGTCCAGAGAGTCCTTCTGGGCAGCTACCCAGAAGTGCTCTCGACAGGCTGATTCCAACTATCCATTGTTATAGTGAAGAAACGGTTTATCATTCAGGGACGATCCTGTCCACACACCATTATAAAGTCATTTCCCTTTTAGGACCACTTACAAAATAAGCAAAAAAACAGAAGAACAGAGGAGACAGCTAATGAGCCTACTTGCCTGCAGACTCCAGGCAACTTCCTGTTGTGGTGTTTTGTACAAAAACAGCTGATAAGTTGACTATAAAAGCCAATAGAAGCTGAAAACGTGAATTTACTGTACGTTCACATCTGTGAAACCATCTGGTCCTTCTTACTGCCTCACCTCTCTTAACATTTCCAAGAGACAGGAAGTTGAATTTGGTTGAAGTCCACCAAAAACACAGGAAGTACTGGCAGGGGAAGAATGTGATAGAAGTAGTAAGATGGAAGAAGAAAGGAATTGTAGTTGCTGTGTCAGCTGAAAAAAAAAAACGTTTTTCAACCAGGCCACTCACAATAATTAAAGTTCAGCATGAGGCCACTGCCAGGGTGGTACAGCCATTAAATGCTCTCTGACATGTGACACTGCGGCAAATGCTTGATTGGTCATATTGGAATTGTGATAAATAGCTGCTGGTGACAATGACACTGCCTCCTTCTGTGCTGGGGCTTTTTTATTCTGCCAGGGTGATATAAAGGGACAGAAGCTCTCTTATAATAAATTATGCATGTGTCTCATATTTAAATATTAATTTTCCATTAACATGTTGTCTATAAATCTACAGATGAGTGTTTAAAAAAATAGCAAGGCTTCAAACCTGAAAATGTTGTGTAACATTTTGTTTTCCTGGTTTAACAACCTGCTTCTGCTAAATTGTGTGAGACTGTGGGTTACTGGAAGTAGGACAGTGTGGGTTTTTTCAAACTATACTAATATCCATTAAACCACTGATCTCATTCTCAGAAGCAGTGACATGATGTTTCTTACTAATTTTTCTTAATACGGTATTACACAAAATGTACTGACTCGAGCAGCTACAAACATTTCTCTTGCAATAACTATCTCTTATAACAACATCTTTAAGTTATATTAGGTTTCCATAAACTTTGCTTTCCTATAATTCATCCAAACATATAAGTTGTATATAGAGTTGTTTACATAGGTATTTTTTATAATGCCTGGGAAATGTATAATCTAGTACTTACTTACTGCGTGACTTACTTCGTGACTTACTTACTTAGTAACTTACACTACTTAGTGATATTTATATATTAGCATCCTTAGGGTAACGTTGGAATATTTTTAGTGATTTCTGTTATTGTAACGTGATGTATGCTAATGTATGTTAGGAGTAATACAGTATATGTATTTGGTGTATATTATCTGATGTTTCTTGTATGTATGTATGTACAGACATATCCCTCTTTGACTCGATTTTAACAATTTTCTATTGATTTACATGATCAAAACCTTTGGAGGCATTGATGAAACACATGAATATTGATGAATTCTTTCCTCAGACAACTTTGGCTTTAAAGCCAAACTGATTTCATTTAATTGCTCCTTTATTCAAGAGGTGTCACATGTTTTTAACACCAGATCCCGTTCCGGATACAACACTCCAGGGATTTGTGCCACTTCTTGGGATCTTTTACTTGTTAGGAAAATTTGTAAACCACTACACTATGGAACTACCTAATATGCACATTTATGTATATTAAAAATTGGATTTATAATAGTATACATAAAATTAACACAAATAATTCTTTTTTCTGTTTAGTTCACCCTTCCAATTTTTTTTACTTGCAGTTACTAACCTGAGGCCATTAACTTACTAATACTTATCAGACATCTGTATGCACAAACACATGATAAAGATGAGAAGGAAAAATAAATGACATTACTTTCTGGTTTGTTGAGTATCCCTATGGCATTAGATGAAAGGAACGCCAAGCTCCAACACGTGAAAAATTTACTCGCTTGATGTTATTATGTATTAAACTCCTTATCAGATGTAATTACTCATTATTGAAGATACGTGGGTGTGCAGCCCCATGGACAAGGAGGGCTTGATCAGTGAAGTCCAAAAACAGAAATCAACAAGAAGCACTCGGAAAGCTCAAACGTCCCCCAAGGCGGCTCACTCTCTGGATAGTATTTATGGTCAAGGGAATAGTATTATATTTTGTATGCAAACATTTTGATTTCTTTGTTATTTTTTAAATGTACTTTAAGATGTTTGCATTGCAGTAAAAATCAGATAAACATTATCTGGGACATTATCAATGGATAAGCTTATCCAGGGAAAAGTCTAGGGGTTCCCAGGCCAGCCGATGCAGTTAGGTTCATACATATTTAGACACTGACACAAGTTTTGTTTTGTTACCTGTTTACTAAAACATATTCCAATTATAATTAGATAATGGACATGGGCATAATATGTAGCCTTTCAGCTTTCATTTGAGGGTATCAACATTCAAATTGGATAAAGGGTTTAGGAGTTTCAGCTCCTTAACCCTCTCAAGGCAGGCGTTGCAGATTTGCAACAGTTAGAAGCTAACAACCTGATTACCCCACATACATATTTTATGAGTTTTCTTTTACTCAGAAGTACCACTGCAGGTATTCTTTTGTGCATTAGCAACAAAAACTTAATTTGAGCCTGAGAGGGTTAACATGTGTCGCCCTTAGCTGTCTCCTTTCAATGTGGAGGAGCAGCGACTATACTCAGAGTTCTCTTGGGAGAAATTTACTTTGGACAACTGAGGGAAGCAACTCATATAAGGTACCCCACAATTGCACCTATTACCATTTAGTAATTTGACTGATAATGGCACTAGAGACATTTTTAACCCACTTAGCTTAACAGTTTTGTGCCCTATAGCTTTTGGATTTGACCTCACCATGGCTATGTCCACATATTTTCTATGCAATCTGAGTAAACAACAGTAGAGCTAATATGCTGTTGAGTGTTAGAATCTGTAAAAACAGACGGTGAACCTTTTTACCCATATTAATATATTTTTCTAAAAACAACAATTTAAATGTAATAAATGCTCATAACGTGGCAAAAAGAGAATTATTAGCTTTAACTTTGATGTGTTTATTTGAAAGCAACTGAAAAAGGCTGGTTAGTGCAAATAAAGTGAGAACCAAAGCTATCTACTGAACCATGAAATTACTCCTTAGTATAGTTTGGGATTACAAGACAACACTTGGAAAAGGGGATTGTATTATATTGCATGTCTACAGTGTGCCACAAAGATGTCTGATAATAGAGTGAGCAGGAGCACCCTGACCTGTCAGATATGTCACTCCTTCTCCAGCACCCCCAAAGGTCTGTGGCCCAGTTCAATCATGTAAATTACAAGCACACATAAGAAAAACAAGGAGAAGATCTGTATTCACTGTGGCTTAGAGTGGATTCATTTGTCATATTACCCAAGGAGAAGTCATCCATCACATTCATCTGGATCACACACTCTGTGGCCCAAAAGATCAGAATCTAATCCCCAGGAAGTCAATCTGACCTCAGCCTGACCAATGAGCACACAGGGTCAAATTAACAAACACAACCATCAGCCGCTCTCACCCCCGAGGAGGGTGGTGAGAAACGTGGCCTCTGCCCTGCATTCATAACTGCTTCTCAGCTGGGATCTCAGACAGCTGGAATCCCAGTTCAGCACTTTCCACTATCTTATCTTTTATTCATTATTTTAATTTCAGTGGCAGCACCTTCTGAGGTGAATAAGTGCTTATGATGGTGTCATTAAAAAGCAGAGAAAAACAATGGCTCCTATTTAAATTATTGATTGTGGTAATGGATATGCTGTGAAGAGCTGTTCTGGGCTCCAAACAGAACACAAATGATGAGGATAAACTAGGCCTGAAAATGATAACAGGGAAAGTGACAGGTCATGTGTCTTATGATGGGAGTATACTTTACATCAAACCCTGAACAAGGGATGATGGTTTTATTTGAAGAGCTCTGTCTTTAACACAATAAACAATTAAGGTGTATGTGTGTGGATAAAATGGTGTTTCAAACTTGAGGGGCATATGCAAAACAGTGCAGCGTTAGCACAGCAGTTTCAAACGAATAATTTATCAGGATGAACTTCGATGTGATGTGTCTGCAACTTATTATCTAACTTTAGAAAATTTATACCCATGTGAGTAAAAATAATTCTGAAGAGATCCTTGTGTGCATTTCAGCATTTTCCCTGCTACTGTTCTTTTTCCCCTTTGTTTTAAGCTTTCTAATACTAATCTTCCAGTCAATTAAATTCAGTTTCTCTGTTCTCTTTTATCAAGTGTTTTATGTCTGTCTATGTTCCTTTATGTTGATTATTCTTCTTATTTTTGTGAAATATTAATCCGTCTTGCTGACAGATTTTGTGATAAAAGAGATCCAGAGATCTTGAATACAGCACTAACTTGTCAGTAAGTTGCATGGAATGGGGAAGAAGATGTCATGAAATACTAGTTTAATTCACAGTGACTGGTTTTTCTGTTTGTGGTGGTAGAGATGAGTTCAAAAGAGTACAAACCCACATAAACTATATTACTTATCCAATTCAATTTAACTCGATTTTAATTATATAGCACCAAATCTGCTTTATATTGTAAGGTAAAGACCCTGCAATAATAGAATTACCCCCCTTGAACAAGCACTTGGTGACAGTGGGAAGTAAAAACTCCCTTTTAACTAGAAGAAAACTCCATCAAAAACATGCTCAGGGAGGGGCAGCCATCTGCCATGACTTCTAAAGTACAGAAGACCATTTTATACCACATGAGGTGCTCTTCTGTATCTTTTAATAGCAAAGAATTTGGGGAAAAATAGCACATTTGAATCACCTGTGAGTCACTCATTTTGCAGATGGACACCAAATTTACCTGATAATTATCCTTCTGCTCTGTAGCCTTGGTGATCTCAGCATAGCAACAATTAATGAGGTAGATCTCAACAGAGATGCTGTCAGAACCCATATTTGTGATACCTTAAAGTACCGTAATTCTGACCACAAAATATTTTCTGTCTATCATAGGTACTGTAAGCAGAATGGGGTAGTATATGGCTACAAGTAGTCTGTTGTATCTTTACATGCTGATGGATGACCACAGGCACAGGGAAAGTTCATAGTATAAAAGATGGACATAGCTACTGTGACGTCAGCCACTGGTTTCCAAAGTCTCATTTCGAGGTCTTGAGAGGCTAAAGCTGTCTGCCAGTACAAATACAGTAACTTGAACCTGAACTCCGATGCATAGATAACCAAGGCATTAAGGTGCAGGGGGATAACTTATTTCCTAAAGGCAGTATGCAAACAATGCTATCATGCTTTTCAGATCAGGGGAGGAAATACTTCCAATTTAGGAAAGCACCAGAAAGTCCAGCATCCAAATCTGTTTGGATTTAAATGGTAAAAACAAATAATTAAAAAGGTGAATGTGCTTCAATTCAACAACTTCATCCAATATTAGTCTGAATGTGTTATCTTTTGAGACAGCTGACATTGCTGTTACAAAATCCCCCACGTTCCATAGGCTTAAATGTTTGCAGTGGTTAATGCTATGCAGTGCACATTTAAGTAGGCAGGATAATCATTTTCTTTTGCTATCAAACTGGGTGTCAAGTTGGGTATCGTGACATCCCTTCGTCTCACGTTGTTTAAAATGAAGGCAAAAGGAATGTGCAGTGTTGTTTTTAGATTATAAGGTGGATGTTACACCTGGGTGGACTGCTCAAGTGAACTCTGTGTGCCTGTTTGAATAACACTGAGTGTAATGAGAGTAGCTGTTAGTGGAGGCTTATGTCTGGAATTTATAATTGCTAGCAATGCATGTTGAATATGCAAGCCATTAACATGTATAGGATATTGTGCACCATCAAAATCACCTGTTTTCTTGGAAGGTAGAGTTTAAACATAAACAGATAATTGTCGAAATTAGCTAGTTTCGGTTATTTATAATTTTCAGCCATTGTAGCAGCTGTAAATGTACCTATCTGTTATTTGATCCCAATATCAAAGTCATTGTCCCCAGTGAGTGAATCCCACCGTCTTTGGTGACACAACAGCACATTGCCATTGCAATTTTAAAGTAAAGTTTTTGTGCTGATATTATTGTCAATTTTTATGTGTATTATACTGTCTGGTAAGGTGTAGATGATTAAAATAGCAATAATGCAAGTTGAAAATTCAAGCCACAAACCTCTATAACATATCGGACAACATCAGAATCCCAACAACGCACCTGTTTTCTTATAAGTTAGGTTTAAAAAAAGACTACTCACAAACAATGCAAGATAGACATAGAAAGTTTCAAACTTGCAATAACACTTTTGTAAAAACTTCAAAGATCTGTACAAGAGATAAAACTACAAACAACTACAAGATGCTAGAACTTGTCCCTTTTACCTAATCTGACCTCTTCTTTCAGACATCCAACTTTTCATTTGTTCAACAATCCACCAACACCTGGTCCTACTCGCCTCCTCGCGCTTTATGAGACCTGACAGGCAAACTCTCTACATGTGGACCAAAGTTCATTCCACTGTTAACCTCCATTCTGACAAGAAACAGACAGAACAGAGGAAAAGGAGTTGGTAATTAATCCAATGGGAATGTTTACCATTTCCAGTGGAATGCCTCTCAACCCACAGAGCGGCATAAAAGATTTTGATCCTTACAGGCTCGCAGAAAAATTCAGGGGAAACTATATTCAGTCAATAACACTTGTATTAAAAAAGAAAACATATGCTGTGGTTAAGACTGTCAAGACTAAATTTAGATGTAAAACAATACTGCAGTTGTATTTTTCCATGCTCAGTGTCTTGCCCAGTGACCCTCTTAACAAACACATCTGTAAATGCTATTTTATACTTTGGAATCACGCTACACTTCAAAAGGGTGAACCACTACTAAAATACGATTTTATGGAGCAGCTGTGCATGCATAAATATATTTAAGGTTTGGTTTACACTCAGTGGAATTTGGTGAGAGTCCAGGTTGAGAAATTAAAGGACCTATGCGAAAATTTTCATCATGTTTTCTTCCCCAAAACAAGGCATGAGCATTGAATGTTTTTAGAAAGCAATTCCAAACTATTGTAGTCTTTGACTGGAGCTGAAACAAATAAAGTGTTGGACAGATAATTATCTAAATTAGATTCGATCTCATTCAAAGTGTATTTTGTTGTTTGTTTATGCAGTAGTGTCACTTGAGCACCACGGGGAATGGGTTTTACATTGCCCTATGTAGGAAACGCATTGAGAGCACAGGTGGAGAGAATTAGAGCCAGGAGGAAGCCACACAGATCTTTCAACCGTGTGGTTTTTGGTTCTGATGGTAGTGTCGTGTTTTTATCTGTTTTTGCACTGTGAATTTGGCTTTCAGTCATTCTCTCAGATTTGTCTGTTTTTTTGTTTGTTTGTTTTTTAAGAATTAGATGATAAAGTGTTAAAGGTATTGGCCATGGTGGACGTTAGTTTATTTCACCACAGCAGCTTGGAAATTACTTCAAATTGAGTCAAGTGGCCTTTTGGTGCTTGGATCATCACTACAATGACATGGAAACCAATACAAATATTTATGGTAACCCAAGTTTAAGGATCAGAAAATGTTTCCTAACACTCTGATGAAAGCATTGGGAGCAACTTGGCATTCAGTATCTTGGTCAAGGATACTTGACATGCCGAGGTCAAACCATTAATAGATGACCTGCTGTGCTGAACCTCCTGAGCCACAGCCACCCCAATATAAATATATTTAACTAGCAAAAGATTAAATAACAGCATGAGTTCAATGAGTTCCCCTTTTTCCCCAGCTCGATTAAGCAAAGAGGTTTGCATGACTGCCACATGAATGGGAAATATACCTGAAATATTCTTTATTATATATAAATGCATTGTTATATATTTGCATCAGTTTTACATAGCATAAATATTGTATCTGCTTAACCTAAGCTTTTAAGCATATGAGTGCAGCCTTGCCCAGACTCCTTAGAGTGAATCAATGTGTTTTCATCTCACCATGCACATCTGAGACTGGACTATCAATCAATATATCAACTGACATAAACAGATACAGTATATACAGAGTTATTTTATATACACTGTGTATTTTGAGAATGAAAAATTATAAAGTCATTGCTTATTCAGCTTTCAGGGACATAATTTTCCATCTTACCACCTTAAGTGAAAACATTTAACTCTTCATTGCTATCACTATTACCTGAGCTGCTTTGCTGAACAAGATATTCAGTGACATTTGGAAATTACCCACCATTTCTAGCATTATGTACTAAAAGCAACTTTAACATCCCAGGGAAGAAAAAAATATACCTATGAATTAAGTATTCTTACCGTTCCTATTCATTGAATCAGCCCTTTTTTGCAGATCCTTTGATAAGAAAATACTTATTTGGTGATCAGAAAAAAATGTTTCGGCAGTTAACAGATTTATGAGTTTATCTAATTGTTTTTGTTAATGTATTTGAGCACATGATGAAATTAAAACTATCAAACATGCTGTACAAACTGTTAACTTATTTTTTGTTTAAAATTGCAGCTCCCGGTTCAATTCAATTATCTTAATTCTAATGTAATGTTTGATGATTCTTTTGTAATATGTATGATGGTATTTGTCTTAATTTGTAACTGCTGAATAAAAGAAAACTTGTATTTGCCTAAAGGATATATATAAGTATAGTGATGATATGCTGAACTCATTCAAACTCAAGTAACTACGTACTGAATAGTTAAGAAATTAAGATATAATCTAAATAAAACTGAAACTGATATGTTAAATTAAATTAGTCTTAATAGAAATTTTACATCCAGCTGAGCTCATTCTCCACTCCACTCCAGTCTCCTGCAAATAAACTTGTTTACTTGTGAGACTCTGACTAAAGCTGGAGGAAATAAAATAAAATCCTGCTGTTTTGAGGATTCCAGAAGCAACTTGACATAATCAGAGAAATGCAGCCTCTCTCTGCAAATACAACTTGGACGCTCTTGATACCCAGCAAGGCGCCATCTCCACTTAGTAAACTGGAGTCAGACAAGTTTTCATCTGCTACTATCTTATTATGAGGAGAAGCATCAAAGGCCATGACGTGTTTAGAGCAGCTTCCTGTTTTATCTGTAATTCATTGATTTCTGAGCAGAATCTCTAGTAGACATATATGGTAAGCCTATGCAATAGTGTTTCACACCTAGTTAGCAGTCAGAGCTTGTCTTGCCAGCTATGAGCATGGTTTGAGTCTTAGCCTATGACTGCCAAGAAAACGTGTGAATTAACAAAATGTAAGCTATTACTAAGTCAGTTGGCTCCCTCACTAGGGAGCAGGTCTGATGTAAACAGTTTTAAGAAGGCTACTCAAGGGCATCCCACCGGATCTATAATAATAAATTGGCCTGTAGGTTTTCAGCTTATAAGGTGCTGTGCTTTATTTTTTTGTCCCTGCTACATTATACAAATGACTCAACAGTAACGAAGGCTTGGACAGGCTTAACAGACAGCCAGGCAGGTTAATTTTCCAAATTAAAGGTGAGCATTAAGAGGTCTCCTTTTTAATAGCTAGGATTAATTCCATTGTATATTTTAATTTATAAGGCTGTCACTATGTTTCACCTCTAGCAGAAGGATTACTTACACTGTAATTTGAGTGTCAGGTAAATCACGGTAATACATCTGTCCTGTTCCTCCTAGAAGTAGATTATATATACACAATTCTACCTGCTTGGCCATATCCTGATGAATTGCAGCAGGCTGAGGGATGCTCTAACTACAACAGCACATCCGTCTTGCAAAGTGTAACAATTTCTCTGCTACACCAAAGGTTCATATTGGCAGCAGCTGCCGGCACAGATATAAAACTCCAGCTCCAAATTAACTTGGCAGGGATAATCCCACGAAATGATAGCTAAAGCGATGGAAATAACATTTGTACAAATCCCTTGTGACCCAAGCCACATCTGTGTCCTCACTGCCAAAAATTCACAAAAAAGTAAACAGCCTTACAGGTACGTCTGACACTTTAGCTAAACATTTGGGACCTGTCTGGTAAACGGAACTCGGTGTTGGCCTTTCAGCTAAACCAGACGTGCTGCCAAGTTGCATGTGCATGCTAAGATGCATCCTCTTCTTTGGGTTAAATAAGCCCCCGAGCTGTTGCTGTTGGTACTTCTAATTGCAGCTTTAACCTTGCGTTAAGGTACATTGCAAGTAACACAGAGTAACACACAACCAAAAGCAAAAGCTTTCAGCATAGTGCGGTTATTTTAAAAAATCCCATCTCACAGGTGAGAAATGACTGGGACACTGAAAGGTTTCCCAGTTGCTCATCAAAAAAAGAGTAGCCAGGGGTAATTGGGAAATCAACACATCTATCTGTGGTGCTCTATTTTGTTGAGGTGCCCACAGGTCTGTGCTGAGGCCCATTAGAGTGACATCTGGAAGAAAGATACTGGAGTCACACACAGAGAACCACTAATTCTGTCTTTCTACTGCCCTGCAACCCCAAGAAATTCCATGGGAACATACACACACACACACACACATCTATCTATATATAGATATATAGATATATCTATAAATAGAGATAGAGAGATAGTGTGATGGTATGCTGGACTCATCCAAACTCAAGTAATTGCGTACTGAATAGTTAAGAAAGTAAGATATGATCTAATATGTTAAGTCACATTAGTCTTAATAGAAATTGTGGTATATATTTGTCTGTTCTTTAAATTTATATTAATTAAATATTTCACAAACATGAAAAATTTCACAAATATGAAAAAATGAATAATTGATGAGAAGTAGTAGGTTTCACAGTAGTTCCTAATTTTTTCATGAAATGTTTGGATTGCTTGTCACAAAATGAAAGGTCACACTGGACAAGTTTTTCAGCACTAAATAATAGAATGACAAATGTTGAAGATAACAGTTTGACAGGCCTCAAATTGTATTTTTGAAAAAAGGAAGATGATTCCAAACAGCTATTACAGGAAATCGTGAATTATCTTTGGTGTGCAGCCAATCCTTAAGAAAATTTGTAAATTTGCCAAGTGGAGAACAAAAAAATTACAAAAACTATTCTTTTTACAGCAGATGAACGTATAAGTCATGTCCTTAAGAAATAGGAAAAAGATCAGACACAGTATCTGAGAGATAAATCTCACCTTTCAGCTGATCCGCTTTACTTTTGGCTAAAGCCTCAGCAGAAATGATTGATCATGAAGCCCGGAGAACCAGGCTTCATGATCTTCCTGAGAGCTTCCTGAAGACTGTTGAAAGAAAACTTGCCAAAAAGAGTTGCTTTTAGGAATAAAGGTGGTCATCCAATAATATTGTGAATATAAATAGTTTAAAATATTTCATATACACATGATTCTTGTGCTTCAATCCTGCTTTGCCCAGCCACTGGTAGGATTTCTTGATATCAGCCATTTTTTCTCTCTGCTTTACTAAGATTCTTTATCACTACTTATTTTAATATCATACTACACATCTAGACCTAGTGGTTTCACAAACCTTTGTTCAATTATTTCTCAATTATCTAAATTACATTTTCTTCCTTTTCCAACCCTTTTCAGTTTTTATGTTCTCCTGAGAGATATAAATGTCTCTGCTTTTACTAAACAAAAACAGTTGAAATCACTGAACTTCTTTTTGAATATTTAGTGGAAAACACAATATTAAACCTTGCATTAAATAAATAAGATGTATATCGTGAATGTGGATATTTGCATAATTGCAAATAGTTTTCTCTGCACACATTATCCCTTTGTGCCACAGTCCCATAAATCATACCACTGGCTGCTAAGGGGGGTTGTTCAGCTCGCCAAAATCCATCTACATGGCACAACTGGATACAGATGGTGTGGGAAATAAAAGCCAGTTCAGCTCCCCATGCATCATTAATACAAGCAATGACCCCCAGCTTGGCAGTGTCACGCAACCGTGAGTTGCCAGACTTAGCACCTCAAAGTCCCAGTGAGATGTCTCAGTAGCACAAGGTTTGTTGCGTTATTGAAGAAATTTGAAATTGTTTCTCACAACAGTCATTTCTGCACATTAAAACTCGCATGCTGCTTGAAAACAGGTTGTTTTTCATGTGATTTTTTTTCCTTACCTTTAATTTTTCCCACTTAGCAGTACATGTAGTAGCTTATAATTTTTTTTATTCATTGCTTTAAATTTGCAAGGAACCAGAGACAAACCACTGTTTGACTAGCAAACCTTTGTGACTTATGGGATTACACCAAAAAGAAGATGAAGCATGTGACTTGCCATTAAACTTCCCATTGTTTACTGGAGCCAAATGAATTTTGCATGCAAGTCATTCACTTGATAAAGCAGATGAATGTCTGTCAGCATGGTAGCTTAATCACTGGATGTTCAGCACAATGACAAACAGCCTCAGTCCACCACTTCACACAGACAACATCTTCTGGAGTGGTTGCTCCTCCACCGCCACATAAATCCTCTCCTCTGATTCACTAGTCTCATCAGGAATACATAACATGACTTCATTGGAGGATCCTTCTATCACCGGGCACCCTGCATGCACCGTTAGTTTCAAAGTCCAACTCCCACACTAAAACACAGCCAGAATGCAGCCGGATACTGTTTCTAGTACAGATCATTCAGTCATACTGTCACGGTTCTGGGTCCGTCGGACCCAGTAGTTTGAGTTTTATTATGTTTTGGTTTTAGTTTGCATCAGGGATTGTTTTCTTGTTCTCTTGTAGTGTTGATTATGATGATGTTTATTATTTGAGTTTCATGTTTCTGTGGTGTTTAGGATTTGTTCTTCAGTTGTGTCTGCTTAGTATTTGTCTAGCTCCATGTGCCATTTTCTGTCTGTCTCTCTATGTCGAGTTTGTGTCTTAGTGTGATGGTTGCTTGTTCCTGTTTTATTGTGATGGTCTGCGTCTCATGTGAGTGTGTTCAGTTTTACCTTTGTCTCGTCTTGTTGATTATTCCCAGCTGTGTCCACCACCTGTGTGTAATTCCCCTGTGATTCTCTGTGTATTTAAGTCATGTCTGCCGTCATTGTAGTTGCTGGTCCGTCTGTGTATTCCACCCTGCGTCATCTGTGTGTTTCCCTGCTGTCAACCGCTAAGTGTTTCTGCTCATGTTCAGGTTCGTGTTCTGTAGTTAGTTTGTTCCCAGTCTAGTTAGTCATAGCTCCCTTTGCCGTTTGTATTTACTTTCATGCTCAATAAACCACCTTCACACCTTCACGACTGCCTGCGTTTGGATCCTCCTTCATTGCCTCCACACGGCTCACCTCACTCGCCGTGACAGTACGGACCAGCCAGATATGGATCCAGCGGCATTCACCCCACCCACGGAGCTTCGGGACCTCATCACGAACTCCGCTTCACAAATAATCAACCTGTGGCTAGAGCATGAGGGAGAAGCATTCCTCCACGTTCTGGAAGCCAGACTGCAACAGCTGCTCACGGATTATCCCTGGCTATTGGACTCACTACACCCACTCGCGCAAGACTTCATCCTTCACGAACTTCACCTACACCCACCAGCCGCTATCGCTTCCCAACCCAGCCGGACGCCGGAGGTTTTGCCCGGCCCGCCGGAGGTTTTGCCCGGGAGGAAGCGACGATCGCGCCGTCGGCGCGTCGCCCCACAGCTGGAGAATAGGACTTCAGAACTGCCGGCTGTGGTGAGTGGAAAAGACGCTCTGTCTGTTTCACCAGTTCATATGACTGTTTATACCGGGGCTGTGTTCGTTGAGTCAGCTGCTCAGCCGGTAGCTCGGTTAGCTTCCCAGCAGTCGCTAACTCAGTCAGCCACTCACTCATCACCTCCATCACAGTCACAGTCAGACCCAGTAGACACCATGTTACAGTCCATAGCCCAGTCAATAGCTCAGTTGGCAAGAGAGTCATCAGCCTTATCAGTTCAGCCAGCCACTCCACCACCTGTTACTACTTTGCTACCTGTAGCTCAGTTGCCACCAGTTCAGCAGCCTGTCCACTCATTTACCCAGCCTTTATCCTCACAGCCTCATTACAAGCAGGGAACACACTCCACACAAACTTTTGCTGGTTCATTTAAGCTGGCCATCTCAGAGGCAGTTGCTCCCTCTAGGGCCTCCCCAGAGGCTGGGTGTCAGTCACCAGCCAACTCTGGACCCCTAGAGGTCAAGACACCAGCACCAGCAGCCTCACCGGAGAACTCACCTGAACAGTCTCGGCTCTCAGCACCCCCTGAGAGCTCAAGTGAGTTCACCCGTCCGCCTCAGTCCTCTGCTGAGTGTATTGGGGAACACTTCCAGCCCTCTGAGGACTGTATCCCACTGTTGCTGCCTGAGTCTAGCCACGGTGCTGCTCAGTCCCAGCCAGTGTCCACACTGGCAGAGGTCTCCGTACCTGCTGCTTCAGAGACTGCTTTCCCTGGAGGGCCTGAGGAGCCCGTCCAGCCTCAAGTGTCGTCTGCTGGGGGTTTAGGAGAACCCAGCCAGCCTCAAGTGTCGTCTGCTGGGGGTTTAGGAGAACCCAGCCAGCCTCAAGTGTCGTCTGCTGGGGGTTTAGGAGAACCCAGCCAGCCTCAAGTGTCGTCTGCTGGGGGTTTAGGAGAACCCAGCCAGCACATCCTCACATCTGCTGGTGGTCCTGGAGGACCCAGCCAGCACATCTCCACATCACCTTCTGCAGCATCACCGCCGTCAGGTTCCGCAGCCGTTCCGCAGCCGTCCCGCTGCCGTCTTCATCGTCCTCGCCTGGTCCGTCCTCGCCTGGTCCGTCCTCGCCTGGTCCGTCCTCGCCTGGTCCTGCCTCGTCTGGTCCTGTGGTTGCCACGCCGCCGTCGGTGCCAGCTCGACCCGTTCCGCCTCGCCTCTGCCGGCCGTTTTCCGGGCCTCTGAGATGGCATCATGGCCTTCGGGGACGGCCTCCGGAAGGTGTTCGTCGCCGCCGCTGGCATCGCGGCCGTCCTCCGGACCTGCTCGGTGGCCGCCACTGCCTTCCACGTGGTCGGCCTCCGGAACTGTTTGCCCGTCGCCGCCGTTGCCGTGTGCAGGGTCGGCCCCCTGAACTGTTTCGGCTCTTGTGTTGTCGGCCCCCGGACTTTACTGTGGACTCGTGAATGGTCTTGTTTTGTGTTGGCCTGTTTTTGGTTTATTCTGGTCTCTTGTGCTCCTTGTTTTTTTTGTTTCAGACCCTCCTTCCTGGACCCCCTCCGCCCGCCCTGGCTTGGTGCTTTGTGCTTTTTTTGTTTGGGGCTGTCGGGAGCCAGCCCTTAGAGGGGGGGTACTGTCACGGTTCTGGGTCCGTCGGACCCAGTAGTTTGAGTTTTATTATGTTTTGGTTTTAGTTTGCATCAGGGATTGTTTTCTTGTTCTCTTGTAGTGTTGATTATGATGATGTTTATTATTTGAGTTTCATGTTTCTGTGGTGTTTAGGATTTGTTCTTCAGTTGTGTCTGCTTAGTATTTGTCTAGCTCCATGTGCCATTTTCTGTCTGTCTCTCTATGTCGAGTTTGTGTCTTAGTGTGATGGTTGCTTGTTCCTGTTTTATTGTGATGGTCTGCGTCTCATGTGAGTGTGTTCAGTTTTACCTTTGTCTCGTCTTGTTGATTATTCCCAGCTGTGTCCACCACCTGTGTGTAATTCCCCTGTGATTCTCTGTGTATTTAAGTCATGTCTGCCGTCATTGTAGTTGCTGGTCCGTCTGTGTATTCCACCCTGCGTCATCTGTGTGTTTCCCTGCTGTCAACCGCTAAGTGTTTCTGCTCATGTTCAGGTTCGTGTTCTGTAGTTTGTTCCCAGTCTAGTTAGTCATAGCTCCCTTTGCCGTTTTGTATTTACTTTCATGCTCAATAAACCACCTTCACACCTTCACGACTGCCTGCGTTTGGATCCTCCATTTCCTCCACACGGCTCACCTCACTCGCCGTGACACATACACCGAAGCCCGCTGTCACTTAGACGCAAGCTTACAAAAACACCAGTCTGTTTATGAAAATTTACAAAGGCAACAAAGGATTTCCTGTGACAGGCGAGAAGCTGAAGACGACATTTAAGAGCTGACATCTCTTTTGATAGACTGCTTGAATGGCCTAAGACTTTTAAATAGACATAGAGAACAACACAGCTTCTGACAGCCGGTTTGTTTACGGTGACGCAAAGAGCTCTTTTGCATACTAATGAGATACATGTATGTTTCCACTAAAGTCTGCAAGATGTGCAGTCTTCACAGGACATAGAATTAGTTGAATAATAAACCTCTGGCAAATAAAGTCTTCAAATTACTTGTTTTGCTCAAACATTGAAAACACAAAAAAATATTCAGTTTTAAATTAGAGAAAATCTTTGAATACAGAAAATAAAAACAAGGTGGACGTTTTTTGTTTTGTTGACAATATTCTGTTGACATATAGGGAGGGTAAACACTTTACAGATTTTGAGGGTTTCAACTAGAGATGGACCGATCCGATATTATGTATCGGTATTGGTCCGATACTGATGTAAATTACGGATATCGGAGAAATAAAAAATGTAATCCGATCCATTAAATATCAAAAAAAGCACCTCACAGAACGCGTCATGTGATAGAGTGGCTGTGTGTATTTGTAGCCTTGCTACCAATCTGGCATTTCATCTCCGAGGAAGTTATCCCAGAGAGAAGTAAAGCAAGTGTGTAAGTTCATCTCTTAATGTTTGTAAAGCATTCCCGTAAGCTTTACAACTGATATATGGAGCGACTGCCTCTCATTCTCTCTCCCTCCCTCTCCTGCTGCTACTTCAATCATGAAACTGATCAATGATCAGCTGATTGGCTTTTCTGTCAAGAGTCCGTCTCTCTTGCTTGTCTATCGCCCACTGCGCGCCAGAAAGAGGAAAGCAGCGGCTGAACAACAGCAGCACGTTTAAGCTTGATAAGCTGTTAGAATTTATTTACTTTCTACACCAGGATCCTTTTCTACGTAGCTGACGGCTGGTAACTGTGCAGGGGCGGTTCTAGCAAAGTTTAGCCAGGGGGGCCGATAGGGCATGAACAGGGAAAAGAGGGCACAAAGACATACTTTTCTTTCTTATTCTCATTTAAAATGTCGAGCTTTTAATAAATAATTATCCAAATCTTACACCCAAAGTTTTAATCTGATGTAAAATGTATAGAAGTCCATTACTGTATATAGTAACTATTAAGTCTAATATACCCTAGTAAGCTATAGTACTTTTTCTTTGGGAAGGTACGATCTGTGCAGTCTGCAATTCTGTTGAAGAAAGATGTTGATTCTATTTAATTATTCTTGAAAAATAATTTATTTCTGTGCATTTTCTTTCACACTGCATCAAATTAAAGTTGATTACGTCAATTAAGCATCATGAGGTGGAGGGTGGGGTGTTCCCTTTTTTTTTTTTTTTTGCTGGGAGTTTTAGAGCCCTATTAGTTAGGTTGCTTACTCTTTAAAATACCAGAATAGGGAGAATGGAGTAGGTTTAAGTTTATTAGATTGATCAGTATTGCTGAACTATGAAATATTTTGGGTGCAGTGTATTTTTTGCATACAGGTATAACAGAATAGCTTTAGTGTTTTTTTTTAACTTGAGTATGAACTTATACAAAAAGGAGCAAGATATTAAAAAAACTGTTTTATTGATTAAAAAACACACTATATCGGATTCATTTCGGTATCGGCAGATATCCAAATTTATGATATCGGTATCGGACATGAAAAAGTGGTATTGTGCCATCTCTAGTTTCAACACTGACCAGAAATCTCTTAGCCAAGTGGGTGTCTAACCCACAAAGATTAGTTTTCAAAACAAAACTGCTCTGCGGCCGTGGGCACAGTTTATGAATGCACATTGCAGGAAGACAGGTATTATAGGGTTTTTCCACTGTGGTGGGTTTAGTCACACCAAACTATGCCATGAGCGACTGAGAGCAACTGAGTCGCCCTGGCTCTGTGCAACTTTTCACCTTGATGTGTTGTGGTGTGACAGTGGAAAACAACAGCAAGGACCAAGACACGTGCCGACCTTTTCATCTCGCTATGGCTGCTTCTTTTCATACGATTCTCCCACGCAAAACTCCGTAACTGACCAAACAGTACAGAATCTGTACAACGCTGCATTTCTAATAATGCCTTCACAGCAACCTTTTAAAGGAAAACATGGATGTGTCAGTATGCGTCAACAGTAGCACAACGGGGCTCCAATGACACTGAAAATCTCTAATAGGAAAAATGACACAGATATCTAAAATTGAAAAAGCAGAACTGAAACTATTTAAGCAAGAGGTGAATACTAAATATGGACATTTTCAAAAATGTAAGTTTCTCTCTAATCCTCAGAGCAGACTCATAGACCCTGAGGACACAGCTTAACTGAAAAGACGTCATGTTGTGGGAGTGGGAGGGGTTTGTATTGCTGAGGGTTGATTACATACTGAATCTACAGCATGCAACATGCAGCCAGTGCTGAAGAAAACAAAGGTTTCGTAAAAAGCCTGAAAGGAAGGTGAAAACTTGACAGATTTTTTTTTCATATTTCGATATGTCTAATGATCGGTGCACCAGTGAAAACTTGATATAAAGCATCCTGCAGCAGTGGTTGAATTTTTATTTCAAAGAAACAAGACACAGGTCAGATGCTTCACTTGTGAAACACAGTTGTGCTACAGGATGGAAAAAGGCCATGTAAGAGAACAAAATGGGTGCCAGTTATCAGAGCAGGGCTGGAATGCATGAGTCACTGAGAAAAAGAAAGCTGTGTTCAATATCAAAAGCACTGATCTGTGGTGTGGTGTGAGGTACAATTTTGAGGAAGCCAAGTGAGACAGTAACCCTAAACCACACGATTGCATTTTACACAAAACATGCAGATACAGGATGTGCAGAGAGTATGCAACATACCCGATGCTGACGTTTACCGACATGCAGTGTGCTCTCTTTCCCAGTGCAATCAGGGCACCTTTGCTTACAAACCCTGTTTTACTTGCCTGATGTACAATGATACTGTCCATGCTTCCTTATCATTTAAAGCTAGATCAAATGTTCAGGGCCCAGCATAACAGACTGAGAACACAAACAAGCCTGCACAAACTGTAAACAGCCACAATCTCTCCAGCATTGAGAAGTACAGTGCTTCAGTGCATTTTACAGACGAGTCCTCAGTGATGAGTGAGAAAGATAACAGGAGGGGAGAAGAATTACTGAAACTGTTGGACAGATTGTTTTTTTCTTTAAATAACTACTAAAATCTGAACAGAAGGGGGGGTAGTTGGCTTCCCTTGACCACCAGGGAAAAAATGCCACAGGGTCTGATCAGAGGCTTTTGGGATGAAACAGAGCTGCTCTGGGACACACTGTTGCCCCATCTGGTGCAAAATGTCCCAAACGAGTTCTCACTGAAAACAAAGAAATGTGGGGCAAAAGGAAGCTGGCAGGAAGACAGACCATGCACCAGTGTTCATTAATACTTCCGCTTTCTAGTTCATTTTGATAAATTATGACACCACCAGCAGAATATGAAAACGTTTCAAGATTTATGGGCTGGATTACCCGGTGAAAATTACACCTAAATTAAAACTGCATGAATAAGCAAACGCACCGACGTGGCAAATGCATGTGACACTAAATGCACAATGGCACGATTCACATGAAAGTCTTCACTTCTCTCTGCTAATAAAAGCTGCCCCACTGCACAAAACACTTGGGTTCATCTTGTGCACTTGCACTAATCCGGTGTGTAATTCATCCTTCGTCCAAACATTGGGATACGTTTCATCACTGTCAGTGTCTAATGACTTTAAATCCATGACTCTGAAAAGACCACAGCCCTTTGCATATTTTCTTTTAAATTCTCTATGGTAATTGTAATGGTAAAGGTCACTTAAATTGAATTCCTATAGAATGCATCTGCTGTGTCTATTGCATCCCCTTCTCCTGAGAAAATTCCAACAAAGATAGGTTAGCATTTCTTCTTTATCAAACTCACAATATATAACAGCCTATAGCTTGGGTGTAGTTTATAAAACTACATCCTTGGAAATATACTTAAAGTTAGCCTTTGTCATTTGCTCAACAGAATGCTTGATTTTGAATACATAAGAAAATGCATTAGGAAAAACAAACCCTGCTTAAACAGCTTTAGCTTGTTATTTACATTCCTGTGATCTATACAAATCTCATATCAACTTAAATGAACTCGGGCCCTTTTGAAAGATTCTTGGTGAAAGTAGAGGCACTTGGAGCCAGGCAATTATTCATGGACTAAACGGTGGGTTGAAAAACAAAGGAAAACGCACAACTCACCACTGCAATGAACAAAGATAGGTCTAAAAAAGAGAGCTGCAAAGTTCAGTACAAGCAGCTTCCACTTCATAACCAGCAGAAAAATCATTTACATCAAGTCTGAGTCATCGATTTTGTAAATGAGATATAGACACGTAACGGTTTGGAGATGACAAATTTTAAGCCGCAAGTTTTTTTTTTTATCATAAGTTCTGCATTTTGGCCATTGACATCGCTTCCACTCCTTGCTCAGATGTCATGGGCGGGAAGTGGAAGTGAATCTTTACCCATTACGAGGAGTCACTTGTCAGTCATTTATTGGGTAACAACTTGTCATAGTCATTTTCTGCTTATCATGTGTTTTACGTCAATTTAAACCTTTTCTTGGAAAATAATTATAGTGCTGCAATAACCCTTAGGGAGTGAGAACGTGTTGGCAATAAATATGGCTTGAAACTTGTAAATAAGGCCAAAAATAAAGAAATGTATACAAAAGAAAAGTATACTGAGGTCATACATCGGGAGAGAAGTAGGGTTATTTTCTCTTAAAGTTCTCTCTTCTTGGCTTCTGCTGATCTGCTCATGCATTCCCCATCGTTTTTCAGAAACCGAGGAATCTTTTACATACAGACTGTGATCTGCTTAGCAATAAGATGATCGCCACGTCATATTTATATGCATTTTTCTGCCGACGTGATGTTTCACATCAAAACTGATCTTATCCTTTCTGTGAAAGAAGCGTGATCATCTTCAGGACCGGAGAAAAACCAGTGTTTGAAGCTGTTAATCCCGCTGTGCTCACATTTACACGTAATCAAAGCCTCATTGAAAAAAATCTTTCTCCTCATACTTGACAGAAATATTATTCATTCATAGCTCTGCTTCTTCAAGATGCGAAATGAATGCCTCATCAGCCCAGTATGAAGAGAGACGTTGACGCTACACCAGTCAGAAGTTTGATATGATAGATCAACTTGGGCTGGCCAGAGTAATTCATCAAAGTGCTTCAGTCACTCCAGAAATCTGTTGTGGGTAGAAATCTTTAAAAAAGAGCTTGAACAAAAACAGTGAGGCTGCTAGAGGCCACGCACGCTACCCTCAGTCGAGGCATTTAAATCATTTTAATCATCCATCCCACTCACTGTATAATAATATACTGCAGTGAGAAAGAGAATCCCCACCACACTTACGCCTACGACTCGCCTTCCCACATAGACTGTGTCAACTTACAAACAGCTACACATCCTGTCACAGACACACACACACACACACACTGTATATATCCTGCCGCGCCAATGTAAACAACATGACATGATATATAAGCTTTAAAAATAAGTGTTCTTTATGGATGATAGCAATTATTAATTTCATCACGGGTTGTTCTTTAATTTATTTTTTGAATGAGTGCTTAGTAGTTCATGATATGTAATTAAAAAAAAGATGACGTCTTCACATTGCTTGCACAGTTAACTGCCCTTAAATCCCACAAATATGAGATGTATGGTGACACAAATCATTTAAGTTGATGGTCGCTATAGGATGCGTGGCATTTCTGCTTGATAAATGTCTCAGCTCTTTAAACACTTCATTAATTCCCTGGCATTCATCTAATCAATGAACTGCTCCAGCCAGCACTAGTGCTCTTGACAGATTTCCCATCACCTCTGCATTGTCCTGCTACTTAAGTTCTCTTTCGCCGATTAAGTTCTCTCAGCGTTTGAGACCACTGCAGCCACTTTGCTACCTGTGCTCAATTAAAAGCTCAATTACAGTAATTAAAATCCCTTGTAGTAGCTACTGTGCACATTAACTTAACCAAGCCGAAAGTTAAGGGGGAAGGAGGTTAAAGTGAGGTGATTCACACCGAGGGGCATGTGTCAGCCCCTAACCAAGCACATCACATGACTCCATAAAGCACCAGCATATTCTAATTTAAATGTCTACCTCCTGCAAATTCTTTCAGGCAGTTAAAGATAAATGTGCAGGTGTTTTCAGATCCTGCTTGACTGTGAGGTGCGCCTTTACGCGCAATCGCAAAAAGATGCCGTCTCACTCCCAAACACCCCCCGGTCAGGCTGGCTTCGCGGCAGGCATCAGTGGTCGGTCTGGTGTTGTTGGACAAAGAGAGGACCGCTCCGTCCCTCCAGAGGCTTCCCCTGCTCTCATTGGTCAGCAGGAAACCTTTTGTTTGGTCTCTCACGGTTGAAAATCCTGCATCTCATGAATGGAAGCCACATTTTCTCGCAGGAAATGTAACCAAAGACCTCGCTGTGGTTACTTTGGAATAAAAGCGACCGCTTCACTGATTGCGACTCGAATAAGATTTCCTCGATAGTTTTGCGAATGATCTCCACGATGTTCGCCCACGATTGGCGCTCTTTTCGGTAACTCTCAGGAGCGGCGGCTCTCTCCGCCGCTTTAAAATGAGTCAAATCTTGGGTTTGATTAGAATACATAGTGACCTATTCATTCCCTTTAGGGAGAGCGGGCGCCTCTGCGCTGAAAGGAGTCCGTTATACTTATGATGTCTCCGTAGCTATACACTGTGCGCGCACAGTCAAATCAGCCATAAACTTTTCCATTTCTGCACCCGCTCCCTTCAGACACACAGCCAGAGAAGCGAGTGCATAAACTATTTTGAACTGGCGCAGACAACAGGTTTCACAGCAGAAAACTGATGTTAAAAAGGTTAAACAGCCGTGAAAATACAGCAGGCTGCTGTGTGAAATAAAACCTACCATGAGTTTATTTGTGCCGGCAGCGCTCGCACGTCCGGTCGGATCAAACAACTTCTCATAGCCGGCTCATATTCCCTGGTCAGTGGTCACGAGATTTAAAGGCATTTGTAAATCCATGCAATTGTTCTGTTTTCTTCTTCTGCGTCTTTCCTTCACGGGCGGTTACATGAGAACAAGTTAAAGCATGCGAGCCAGGCTGTGTGACAGTCTTTCTTTCGCTTCTGCCTCTCGCTCAGGCTCCCAACGCGAACAGTGGGAGTCAGTCTCTCTCTCTCTCTCTCTCTCTCTCTCTCTCTCTCTCTCTCCCTCAGTCTCTCTCTGGTGTTGTGTGATGCTTGGGTGAGAGGTCAAACGGATGACACGCGGGTTTCCTAAGAAGAAATGTAGAAATCAGTTCTAACTGTGGAGTCTGGGACCTTAAGCAAAAATTCACAGAAAGGGAGCGATGACCCTGCAAAGAGTCATCACTATTGTGTTATAAATAAGCTGACACCAACAAAATAAATTTGAAATAGAAACTGTTTAGATTTCCAAAGTTACCTACTATAATTTTCAATGTAACATGAAATGTACAAATAATAACATAAAAGACAATTTAAAGAAGAATTAAAACACAATTATTTAAATAACTTAACTCTAGAAATGGCAGAGGTGGTTCTGCCGGGATCTTCTTTGTCTTTACATGCCAAAAATCCGTGATGCATTTGCTGTGGTGACACTTGGGAAATAAGAGCGCATCTGAAATGACCTTCTAGACTGGAGAGGACATGTTTATTTCCAAAACAATGCCCTACACCATGCAGACTGGTTATAAAGTATTGACATAAATAGTAGCTTTTCAGCTCTGCTGCTCGTGTCCTAAATCCAACGAACTAAGTTAACAAATGTCAGACATCAAAGTAAACAAAGGAAACGATGCGATGCTAGACAAAGTTATCCTATTCAAGTGCTTCTTCCCCAAGGCGGGTTCTCTAACTAGGTTCATTATGAGTGATTTACATCAGCAAGTGTAAGCATGTTTAGATTACTATGAATTTCAAAAAATAATCAGTGTTTTTTAATCCAACTGAAATATATAAATATGTATAAATAAAATATATCCTAAGAATAAAAAGAAAAATAATTAAATGGCTTACTCTAGAAATGGCAAGAGTGGTTCTAGTAGTAGTTAGCACATTTCCCTTTTAGACCTAAATCCCTGGTTTGATTCTGGGAGGAGACACAAGCATCCAGTGTAAAATATGTGACAGGTGGATCAATCTGTGGTGACCCTTGGGAAATAACCCAGAATCTGAAATTGCCTTCTTCACTAGAAACAGCCAACACCATTCGTGCCCTAAGACCACGCTCACTGTTTATGAAGTGATAATACTGTAAAAATAGTCTGATCGTACTAGGCTGCTCATCCAGCTAATTTAACTAGCTAAGCTTTCCATGATGCACTGAGCGTTTCTCCTTCATTTATCTGTTTTCAAACTCTGTCTGTTTATACACCACTAATTATTTCTAATGATTAAATAAAGCAAACTCTGTCCTACAGTTTCCCTTTTGTCCTGTTTCTCTCTGCTCTCTTCTCTTTCCCTTCATCCCCCAAACCGTCACAACAGATGGCCGCCCCTCCCCGAGCCTGGTTCTGCCTGTTAAAAGAGAGTTTTTCCTTCCCACTGTTGCCAAGTGTTTGCTTATAGGGGATCATGTGATTGTGGATGGTTCTTTTGAATTATGTAGGGTTTTTTCTACCTTGCAATATAAACCACCTCAAAGCAGTTATTGGAGTCAGATGGGAGGTAAATTGTCTGGTACTTATATAGCATCTTTCATTCACCCAACCACACTCATTCATTTATCTGACATGATGCTAACTAACATGATAACAAATGCATCAGGGACAACTCAGGGTTTAGTATCGTGCCCGAGGACTGGAGGAGGTCGGGATCAACCCATCCACCTTCCGATTGTTAGATAATCGATTGCATGAGCCATGACTGCCCCTAGGTCAAGGTTCTGCTATTGATAGCTGTAGTTTAAAGTTTGTCCGTCCTAATTATTGGCTAGAATAAACACTATAAAACATAAAATAACTATTTATCCCGGTAAATGTGTTTACATAGTCAGCAAATGCCAAAAGATTAAAAACTACAACAAGATGTGGTCGCCATAAATTCTATAGTCACATAGAGCAGAGTGTACATTGAAAGGGTTTTTTTAAGTATCATGATAGTTCTGTTTTGTTTGTTTTTTTTAAAGTGGATTTGCTATGAAGTGTTATAAAGCAGATTTACACGGAAAACCATTTTGCTATTGCTGCTGAATAATAAAGACTGTATAAATGAACCAAAAAAATAATTAAGAAATGCAGTTGCTGAAATGTCCACTTGAGGCAAGATCACAAAAGCAAATCTGTCCTCACAGAGTCTCATGAAAAAAAAGGCCCAAATTTGTCTTATCCAGCTTCCTTATTCATTAATTTATATGAATAAGGAAGCTGGATAAATATTACCTGATGATTTATGGGATTAAATATGTGTGCAGTGCACTTCTTCCTACTCCTTTTCGATATGTAAACCAAATCAGAATAGGTGGAGCAATTTTGGAATGTATGTAATGGGAACATGTGAAATAACCAATTCTAGGTTATGTAGGTTACTCGTGCCAGCTCTGCATCTTAAGAAAAGGGCAAAAAGTTTATGTTTTCCATATTTCTGAGTCTATAAAACACAATGGAAGTACATGGAATTACTTGGAGGTTTAGACATTGCACTGATGAAAAATTTCAGGCTTGTTCTGATGGGTTTTTCCCATTTATTTTCCTATAACCTAAGAAATAAAAACGGGTTTTAAGAAAATGTGAAAGCGCATATTTGTTAACATGTTTAAATATTGCATTGGCATAGACCAACAGGGACAAAAAGCAGCGAGAAACTGATTGTGCAAAAATGTTTTGATCTTTTGATTAGATTTTTATGAAATATTATTGTAGTAAATAACATAGAAGTGGAATAGTAATCATAATAGTGAAAATAATGTGTTATAAAACATCATAAACCTGCTACTGTTCAATTCATCACTGGACTGCTGTGAGGCTTTTTTCTTCAGAGACGGGAGTGACAGTGTGTAAAATGGGATGCCTTTAAACAACAGTATTCTGTTTGCCCCAAAGAAAAATGAATATAGCATAATACACTTACTTAAAAAAAAAAAAAAAGACACAAAGACCACAAGTGACACATTCATGTTCTTGGGCTTATTTATTTAGTTATTTTTAATCTTGGTGTTTCAAGAACAAGCGTGCATTCTTATATGATGAAGACCAACAGGGAGATGCAATCTCAGCCAGAGATGTGGGAGATGATTCATCGTGACACATCTGGAGGATTCAAAGCTAAACGGGTAATAGCTTGACTGTGGTGACCGTACAGCACATGGACACACTTCTATCTGCAAGCAGCTGGGTGGTGGTGGTGGTGGTGGGGGTCCAGTTAAGAGAGCTCTCAGCTGGAAAATGTGTTGTCTCATATCGTGTTTCACTGATGCTGCCGTAATTCTGTAACTGCTGTCACTGAGTCAGCAATCACATCATCATCGCAATCATTGCACTGGATACCATTAAGCCTTCAGACGCTGTCTTCCACATGCTGGTTTCATAAGCTTCCAACGTCCATTACTGCTAATAGACAAGATACCCAATAGGTGTTATAGATTTTCAAGAATTTCATCTTCTCGCAATATGAATTTTTCCTGACTGCTGGCTGCATTTCACTCATGGATAATATTAATGTAATCCACTACTGAGACCAACAACATGATGACGATGATTATGAGGAAGGTGGTAGGCCTGTTTTTTTTTCTTCAGAAAGTCACCCAGATCATATGAGCCACCCTGCCTATCAGAAACTGCCTCCACTTTGTTTATGCCTGGTGGAAATCAGAGAAAAAAGGAAACAGATGAAAAAAAAAAAAAAAAAAAAAAAACCCAGCTGGTTTTTGTTTGTTTTATCTTCCTGTGTTGTTTTTTTTATTTTGTGTATTAGGTCACATGTAACTCTGAGGACAGGGCAAAATATGTGCGTTCATTTGCAAGCAGCTTTTTCTTTGAGCTAGTTCAAGTACTGAATGGCAAGGTGTTCGTACCACAACCTGATGTAATTCAGTTTGTCAGTGGTATTCGATTTATTATTTCATCACACACATCCTAGGATTGCTTTTTTAAAATATGGCTTGCCAAAGATCAAAGTGCTAATTTTTGGCAGCGTTGCTAGAAATGACTAGCTCCTTTATAAGCATTAACATGTCACTGCAATATTCAATCAACAGTGGGGCAGTGGAAAGCAGCATCTTTAAACCTTCAAATTTGATCAAAGGACTACAAAATATTCCATGAATTCAAGTTCTCTTCATATATTTTCAAAATTGGAGCCAAGGTAGATCAAATTGAAAAGCTTCTTTTTTGCAGTTTAGTCAAATATAACTTTGTTGCACTTTCTGCTTCAGGTGTGCAGTAGTTCAGTAGCTGTCACACTTTGATTGAGATGAGAACATTTCTTCTATCCCAATTTAACTAAACTCTACAAAGAGTCTCTGAACTGAGCGAGACGCTTCACGGTTTGTCTGTTAAATATCTACCATTGAGTCGTTCTATGACCCGCAGCACTACCAAATCTTAACATGGTCTCTTTTGTATTCTGCATAATAGGAAGGGTTTAATTTGTTGCAAAGAACTCAGCAGGACAGTCAGATGAGGCTTTTGCGCAAGCCTGTTGGTGAGAGGGGGTGGAAATGATGTCTGATAAAATCATGAGTCATGATAATTGAAGGATAAATGCTGAGCTCATGCATAAATGATTGGGTTTCCATTGAATACAGTCTGTTTCCAGTATTGGTCATGAAAGGGGGGGTAAACTGTGTTTATTTCGTGCTCTGTGAAGATGTGTTTGTTGCTAAGTCTGGTTTAAACTCCAATGGGGTCAGGCAACTTCTGCCATGCCGTTCTTTTCAGCCTGCGAATTACTCATCTCTTTCATTTCACGTTGTGTGAGTGAAGGCTGAGCAGAGATTACAGCCTGACCCTGGCAATATGTGTGCGCTGTTCAGCACTAATATGAGGACTAAACAAAGACCCTGGGATGCAATTTCAAAGATTGAATAATGATTTTATTATTTCTCGGTGACAGTCGTGCCCTCAGGCATTATGTTTTTGAGTTGGTAGTCCCATTCACAAAAAGGCAGTATTTCTTTATTCAACACAAACATTCATTTGGACTCAAGGATGAACTGATTAGAGTTTGATTTGGTAAAAGGTTTAACTCAGGAATTCGTTTTAAAAATGTTTCATACAAATGCCTCATAGCTAGAATGATAAAAGGTCAAACCTCAACCTCACACTGACACACACTGAATCTTCAGCAAATTTCTCATTACCCTAATCTTTGGTGGCCACCTATTAAGGTCCTCCCTATTAAAAGCTTTACAAGCCACTTTGTTAGGTACACCTGTTCAGTTACTACACAGGCATCTAATCAGTCGATCACATGGCAGCAACTTGCATGGTCAAGATGATGTGCTGAAGTTCAAACAAGTATCAGAATGGAGAAGAAATATGATTTAAGTGCAAGATAGGGTGGTCTGAGTATTTCAAAAACTGTTGATCTACTGTACTGGGATTTTCCCACACAACCAACTTGAAAAAGAAAAAAGAGAAAATATTCAGTGAGCAGCAGCTTCCTGGGTGAAAATGTTGTGTTGATGCTAGATGTCAGGGGGGAAAGGCCAGACTGCTTCAAGCTGATTGGAAGCAGAAGAGCATCTCTGAACGCTGAACTGAAGCGACAATTTACATTATTTCAGCAAAAATGGACAGTAGAAGATTGGAAGAATGTGGCCAAGTTATGCAGCAGAGCATCTCTGAATGCACAACACGTCAAACCTTGAAGTAGATGTGCTACAGCAGCAGAAGACCACATCAGATGTAAGCTGAGAACAAGAAGCTGGACCTACAGTTTGATTAGGCTCACCAAAACTGGGCAGGAGAAGACTGGAAAAACATTAGCTGTCTCCATTTCTGTGGCAACATTCAATTGGTAGGGCCAAAACTTGGTGTAAACAACACAAAGGCATGGATCCATCCCGCCTTATATTAATGGATCAGGCTGCTGCTGGTGGTGTAATAGAATGGTTGATATTTTACACACCACGACCTAGCTGAGTATTGTTGCTGTCCATGTCCATCCCTTTATGAGCGCAGTGGAATCATCTTCTGCTGGCTGCTTCCAGCACAATAACACACCATGTCACAAAGCGCAAGTCATCTCAAACAGTTCCTTGAACATTAAAATGAGTACACTGTATTTAATATGCCTCCACAGTCACCAAACCTCTATCCAAGCACCTTTTGGATGTGGAACAGGCAATTTGTATGTTTTAAGCACAATGTTGAATCTATGTTACCAAGAATGAGGGCAGTTCTGAAGGCAGAACGATGTTCAATTTGGCTACTAGCAAAGTGTAGCTACTAAAGTGAATTATATGTCGTACACTGCAATAAAATTTGTAGTGCTGTCACCGTTAATCTCATTAAAATGACGTTAACGCCATAACCGCATTAACATGGCAAATCTCCGTTAGCGAGTTAGCGCAGATCACCCGGTGCCCCGCACGGCGCTAACGTGTTAACAAGCTAACCGTGCTAACGCGTTGACGCCATGCAACCCAACTCACGGGCCGATCCACGCTAACTCGCTAACGGAGATTTGCCGCGTTAATGCAGTTATGGCGTTAACGTCATTTTAACAAGATTAACGCTGACAGCTTTAAAAATTTGTCATTTTGCTGAAAACCCACAGTCATTAGGGTTAATCAGTATTGGACTTTAGACTAGTATGTCCAAAGTCCAATATATATATAAAGTATTACCCCAGAATATGTTTTTTTATAATTATTTGTTAACAATAAGACAGATGATGAGCAACAGTAGCCTAAGTAAATTAGATGGCACCTATCTTCTTTGAATTTATTGTAATTTTCCGTTCTAAGCATGTAACACCCCTAACTATTCAACCACTTACATCTTTTCAAAATATTTTTGATGTAATGTAAATAAAATTAATAAAATCAATTTTTAATCTTTTCTCAATACCTTCTGCCTTCCCTACCTTTCCTGTGGCCACAGCTCTATCCCTTACTGTTCAAAAGATTCCCCAAACATTGCCAATCTTTAAAAATAGGTCAGAAATATATAGTTTCCATTTTTTAAAGAAATCTTTTCCTAATCTTAACCTCACAGTGGGCCTCAGTATCTCTTTATCTCCACCATACACCCTGGCAATCTCCCTAAAACTTGCATGTGGCACAAAATGGAGCATATTCTTAATTTAGAAAATGTTCCTGCTTTCCTGAACACAGTCCAACAGCTGAGATTACATTGCCCTCTAACTCTGTTTGGTTAAAAAAAACACGACTTGATTTGATTTGGTGGAAGGCAGTGTTGTACACTCTTATAAGGCTTTCCAGAAGATGATGTTTGTGTCAAGTTGGTTTACTGATTTGTTTTAGAAGTTTTTGAACAATAATTATGGTCTATGGCAGAGAGGAATATAACCGTAGGATTTTTCTGATGTTTTTCACGTCTTACGGCAAGTTATCAAAGTCACAGTCTGCAAGTGATCACTTTTCTCAGACATGTTAAAGATAAAAGAGAATTTAATAACTTATTTTTTTAAGTGTGGGTTTTCATGTTTGGGTTTTTCTTGTAGACTTTTAAACGACCTTTTCAGTGATGTATACTGGAAAGTGCTTTGGATCAAGACCATGTGAATAAATCACAGAAAATCCCCTAATGGCTTTGCACAGAATGGGGGAACAGTTGATGATTTTCTCAGGAAGCAGGGTTTTTTCTGTGGTCAGATGACCAAAGCTGATGTGGACCCATAGCCCAGATCAAAAGAACAAATATTACAGCATGTTTTAATCTGCTTTATGCTTGCTAAATCATTTGATTCAGCATTCGCAGGGAGACATCTGTACCTGACACCGCAGTGAACGTTGCTGCCTCAGCACTTCACTAAACCAGGACTTTGGGCCAAAGCTGCCACAGTGCATTGTCTTCGTCATACGTCTCTGTGCATTAGGAGGCTGCTCCTTTTGACTCATCAAATGAATGGAAAAATGTAATATTTCTGTTGCAGTACTCAATAAATTGCATCATGTGTTAACTGAGCTGAGCAAAAAGAGTCACTGCAGGGAAAACAGACAGATTTTCTTAAAATACATGTTTGATTTATGAGCGCCTGTTTGTTTGTCTAGTAGAAAGACCATTTTTTCGAGAGGAGGACATTTCTCTGGAGAGGGCCAATAGAGAAACTCCTGCAGTGCTGAACAGGATCCCATACATCAGTTTAGCAGGCAGGGTCATCACCCATTGTTTTTTTATAACAACACAACACACTTCCCAGAAATACATAAACAGAAATGAATTCCACGTGTGCCAGAATAACCTCATGCAGGCTGAAGAGGGTTTTTCTTTTTGACATTATGACTGCAGTTATCACTTGGAAAAGATAATTAAATGGCATTTGTTTAATTAATTAATGCTTATTATTTTTTATGCCTCTGCTTTCACCTTTAGGAAGAGGGGACGAGGTCCTTGTTCAGATTCTGCACTGCAGTGCTGTGAGTTGTTGAGTTGACTCATTTTTAATGTTGTTTTTAATGTTATGGAGTCTTGAGCATTTAACCGGACAAAATAAGGAAAATTAAGACAACATATGAAGAAAAAGTGTAAAACTTTACAATCAATCAATCAATCAATCAATCAATCAATCAATCAAAAGAAGCTTTAAAAAAGAACCACTGCACCTCACTTTAAAAGTGTTTTGCTTCAAAATAAAGTGATAGCACAAAAACCGTGGTAGTCACATATCACAAAGACACACTGATTCATTTAAAAGGTTTCAGCAAGGTGAATAGAAACGGTCTGATTGTCTCCATCTTAACCTTGAGCCCATTCTCTTTCAAGACTGACTGTATGTTTGCTGAAAACACTGAAATAATACACCCGAGGTTGGAACGTACAAACAGTGCAGATAGCACTCAGTCTGAAAGTCTGTAGAAGGAAATATAACGTCCCTTTTCTCTTCCATTTATCATTCATACATCATGAGATGTATTTGCATGCATGTACACTCAATGACCGCTTTATTAGCTATATTTAATTAGTACCGTATTCAACCCCTTCGAAAACTCTCCCTATCCCACCACATCCCTAAGGTGGCTTGTTGGATTGACATAAGGTGACCGTGGAGGCAGTTTTAGTGCAGTGGGCTCAGGTGGGGTGGCTGTGGCTCAGGTGGTAGAGCAGATCAGCTGCTGATCGGAAGGTTGGTGATTCAATCCTTGGCTTCCCCAGTCTGCATGCCAAATATCCTTGGGCAAGATACTTACCCCAAGTTGCCCTCCGATGCATTCATCGGAGTATGAATGTGTGTGAATGTACTTTAGTTTGCACTTGTGTTTAGAAGTGAATGGGTGAATGAGGCATGTTGTATACAGCGCTTTGAGTACTCCGGGAGAGTAGAAAAGCGCTATATAAGAATTACCATATTTCATGTTGTTTATAATAAATTCTGATCCTGCCATCTGAATGATCTGGACTCATCAGACCAGGCAATGTTTTTGCAGTCTTCTGTTGTTCGATTCTGTTGAGCCTGCAAGCCATAGCTCCAGCTTCCTGTTCTTAGGAGTGGAAGCCAGTGTGGTCTCCTGCATAACTTGGTTCTAAACCCATGACTGTACAAAAGACAAGTGGTTAGTTGAGTTACTGTTGCCTTCCAGAAGCATTCTGGCTATTCTCCTCTGACCTCTGGCATCAACAAACTATTTTTTGCTCAGAAAACTTCCGCTCGCTGGATATTTTTCTTTTGGATCCTTCTCTATAATCCCTAGAAATCCCAACAGAACTGCAGTTTCTGAAATACTCAGACTAGCCCATCTGGTACCAACCCGGCCACGTTCAAAGTCACCCTATTCACTTTTGTCCTCCTCTCTGATGATCAGTTTGAACTTCAGCAGGTCTTTTTGAGCAGCTGAACAAGCGTGTCTAATAAAGTTGGAAATCAGTTTATAAAACATCATTTTTCATAATAACTGTGAACAGGAACCTTTTAATAAAATGTCAATGTTATTGGCGGTATCAGTTGTTCAGGTTATTGCTGGGACTCTGCATTTCCACATTTTTCCACTCTATTTTTGTGGGCAGGAAATTCTTTCACTATCACCCTTGTGTCTTCCAAAATTTAAACATGCCAGGTGATGTGAAACAAACATCACTGGTTTGGCACTGAAGATTTTAATGAGCCAACAAAGGAATTCAAATAGCAACTCAGACAAAAACATGAACTGGAAAATGGCTGGAGGACAATGAGGTACATATAAGTTTTTTTCCTCATTTGCATCTTCTGGGGATTTAATGAGGTTTAGAAAGGCACCATCATGTAAATAAACTGTAGACACTAAGACGGCAATGATGAAGTAATTATTACAAAGTAATGGAAACACGTCAATCAGATCCGCATTATTTTCAGGCACTGGCTAAGCATCTTTCTTCACTTGTCTGACAGTCAATGGCAACCCCATTGTTGCCGGTTCGGTAACCAAAGACACGGCTTGAGCAGCATACTTCTGTAGTGTTTATGTCTGAAATGAGTGGGACCACAGAGCTCTTTTGAAGTATTATGAATTCTGCACTGCATCGCGATGTGCCAGAGCATGGATGCACATGTTATTTTTCATTCCGCTCACTTCAACTCTTTTTCTCAGTGTTTCAGATGCACAATGAGGGGTGTGCGCGTGTGTGTGTTCTTTTTCATATGAAGCAGTTTGGTTGCGTGTCTTCACCTTTGCATACTTTTGTCCTTATGTAGGAATTCATGCTGAGGACCTGCAGTCTCAAAACCACATTTTTGTCTTGTCATTGTTGTCAGTGGCACTGCAGCTGTGCGGCTGTTTCTGCCAATCAATATCAATTTTCATCCAAATAAGTGTGATTAGAGCTGATTAGACAAGCACAAGGCTTTACTGATGTTCTGGTTATAGACCAAACACAAATAATTACTTTAACCCAAAAGATTTGAACTCTGCATTACAGGATAGGATGAATGTAACATATTACAACAGTGTGATCACATTTGTCTTCGCATATGACAACACGGGGGTTTTGGTGGGTTAACAAAGCAGAGAGCACACAGAGATGCTCGAGCCGTGGCAGCTATTTCATATATCAACGGCTGCTCGTGGAAGCTAAATTGGATTCCGCAGCTCTGTAATCATCAGAACTTTTCAAAGAGCACAAGGTCATAAAGCCTGTAAGTTTGTCAAGGAAAATGTAATGCACAGATTGAGCAGGAAGACAACTTCCATTAAGGAGGATTTTGTATGGTTAGGAAGCACAGCCATGAATAAAACTGGACAACCTCAGGGAAACAAAACAGCCAATAAGAAGATTGTTTATTCACTGATGATCTTTTTTTTTTTTTAAACAATTGAACTTCTGATACAAGAGCCAGTATAATTGTCTACAGCTTGAAAGTGAATGTTTGGTATGGCAACCTTTATTCTTCAACACAGGGCGAATTCTCTTGGCTAAGCCTTTTTGTCATTTCTTTAACTAGTCTTGAGGAATAGTTCTCGAGGCTTCCTGAAAGATATTCAAAGCTTTTCTATGAATGCTGGCTGCCTGTTATTCCTTTCTCTGACAAAATGATCCCATGTTGCTTTAATAATAGTGTTATTGAATGGATAGTGTTCCTTTATGTTTATTTCTATCCAGCTATGCTTTTCCTGCTTTGCCAGTGTTTATGGATCACTGTCACGCTGAAAAACGAAGCCTTTGCAATCAGATGATTTCCACATGGCATAGTGGATAAAAATCTGATAGTACTTTGCTCTGTTCATCATTCCATCAATTTTGAAAGATTCTTACACTACTGACTAAAATGTAGACCTAAACCAGGGCAGATCCACCACAGGGTTTTACAGATGACTCACAGTTTTACCTCTCATATCTCCTCTGTACATATTGATGACTTCAACCAAAAATGTCAAATTTGCATTCCTCACTCTATAAGACCTGTTGCCACTGATTTCCAGGCTCTTTTTAATTTGGCATTTCTCAACCTTTTGTCCTGTGTAACTTTCTTAATAATGGTTTCTTGACAGTCACCCTTCCAGTGAGACCATTTCTGATGAGGCTTCATAGATAAATCAACTGAAAGTCCAGCTGCCTCTCTAAGGTGCTGTGTCAGATCTTTGCTGGATTGGATGTGGCTTTTGGATTCTGTTCACCAGCTCCAGATAGTTTTTTGTTTCCTCCTCCATTTGTTAGTTTTACTCACACCGTGACCAAGTATGCCTAGTTTTGGTTGATTAATCTTTAGGAATCACCTTTTTGGTGCATAAATACCACTTCATACCTGTAAAACTGTGCTATCTTTGACATTTTTGTACATTCAACTGAAAAAATGGGAACAATTTAAATGTTTTTGCAACAGTCAGGCAAGTGCATTGCTTTTGTTGTATTTAATTTTACTTTTTTTTGTATTGACAATTGACAAGTGAGCCCATTCTAATATCTAGGGCATCAAATTTAGTAGTTAAAACTGCTGCTGTTTCGGGTATAAACACAAGATTTCCTTTATAGCTAATCCCTTATTGCTAGAAGAAAACAAGACCACAATTAATTATATTCTTACCCAAACCACGATCACTTCTTAAATCTCACCAAGTACTTTTGGTACCTATCCCCAAAAAAGGAAGGAAAAAAAGACTTAAAAATTGGTACTAGTACACTTCTCCATTCCCCCATTCCATACTTTCACTCTCCAAGATTGTGTTAAACAGTCTGGTTAAAAAATCGACTGCCCACTCTCTCAGACATCTCCATATCTCTACTGGTATGTCATCTGAATCCACTGCATTTCCACTTCTAATCATTGTCATAGCTGCCTCACTTCTGCCTTGCAAATACGCTACACTTCCTGATTCACTAACTGTTCTCCATCTGCATTCCTTTTAATCAGCCAATGAAATTAATCTGTATTTATTCCAGACTCATAGTCCATAGTCTTTTCTCTTATTTTCCTCATTCATGAACTCCTTAAAGTACTCCTTCAACTTTCTCAGTACTCTCTGTTCATTCCTTAGCACAGGGGTCGGCAACCTGCGGCTCCGGAGCCGCATGTGGCTCTTTAGTCCTTATAGTGCGGCTCCGCGTGGTTTGGGAAAATAAATTAGAAGTATTTAGCTGAAGTGTATTTTATTTATGTTAGTTCTTTTTTAACTTGTAGTTCTAAATTGGAAGGTTATTGTGATATTGAAATATAAAAATAAAATTATATTCTATTATTTTTTCATCGCTCAAAATAAGCGTCACACTCGCGGAAGCCGGTGTACCTGCCTAAACGGCGTGCATTTATCGAGACTTTCAACCCCAGGTAGGCCAATTTTGGCTCTTCGGATCCACATTATGTCAGCAGCTATTCTTCACCTTGAACTCTGTTGAAAACAAACACCGCTCACGCCTCACAGATGACAGCTTACAGTCCTGCGTAAAGATGAAAGCCCCGATTTGCAGACGCTGTGCGCAGAGGTTCAGGACCAGTAGTCCCATTGTAAACATATCACGGCAGACCCGATGATGTTTCCATGAACACGCTTTTCAGCATCTCTTTATTGACCACTTTTCACACACGGTTGCTGACGCATACAGCCGGCTGTAGCTTTTCAGCTCACAGCCTGACACACACCAACACAACAGCAGAGATAGCACAAACGTTAAGGCGGTGAGGCATGATTGCGGGTGCCGCTCAGGTGCGTCCGCCTCCCCTGCAGCGGTGCTGCAGACCACGCCCCGCCACACACATTAACCAGGTAAAATACATATTTAGGCAGAATTTTGCAAATATCTATTTTTCATTTTGTAGCAGCATAGTGCTTTTTTTCCAGTTATTTTTTAAAAGTCAGGTCAAGGCTCCAAAAGCCCAAAGGCAATATAACAGTTTTGTTTGCTACATGGATCATTTTAGTTCAGCTGGGTGTCTTTCCTTTTATTATATTTCTTTAAGAGTTCAAAATGTGTTAATTACATAAATAAAATGTAATTTTCTCTGTAGCACTTCATGGATTTCATAAGCAACACACCTTAGTTGTTCACACAAAGCATAAATGTAAAAAAAACAATATATACAATGTTATCTTCATTTTAGATGTCAAAAAGTATTTGCGGCTCCCAGCGTTTTCTTTTGTGTGGAAACCGGGTCCAAATGGCTCTTTCGGTGTTAAAGGTTGCTGACCCCTGCCTTAGCACATTTCCAACTCTGTTTTTAACCACTCCATCCTTTTCAGCTCAATCTCTCTGTCTAGTCAATTAATACAAGTCCTTTTCTCCTTCCATACTGTCAAACCTCACATTCAACTCCCTAAAAGTCTACATCTCTCTTTGCAGTGTACCTAACTTCCCTGTACTCCTGTCTAAATTCTTTATCTCCATGACCATCCCACCTTTTCTTTACTAACCTCTTCCTTTGAATACTTTCCTGTACTCCCTCATTCCACCAACAAGTCTCCCTGTCCTCTTCTCTCCATCCGGATGATACATCAAATACCTTCTTGGCAGTTTCCCTCACCACTTCAGTGGTATTTTCCCAGTCATCTGTTAACTCTTCCCTAACACCCAGAGCATGTCTCATCTCCTCTCTAAACTCTGCAATATATAAAACTTTCATCATTTAATTATTGCCTCTACCTTCACTTGCTCCCTGTTCTTGATTTTCATACTTATCCCAACAGACAGTCACCTTATGCTGCCGAGCCACCTTCACCCCCGACACCACCTTGCAGTCTCCTGTCTCCTTCAGATTGCCCCTTCGCCATACAATATTCTTGAAATCTGTGTTGACCACAGCCTTTTCAATGCTTTATGCAAAATCCACTACCACCTATTATTCAATATTCCTCTCCTTAACACCATACCTATCCAACACCTTCTCATCACCCCTCTAATAGCTACAGATCCATTGAAGTCAGCTCCAATCACCACTCTCACCCTGGGGACACTCTAGCACTTCATCCAACTTACTCCAGAATTCTTCTTTCGCTTTTAACTCACAACCTGTGGGGCACAGACACTGACAACATTCAACATCACCTCTAGTATTTCTAACTTCAAACTCATGATCCTGTCTGACACTCTCTTCATCTCCTCAGTGCCCTTTATGTACTCTTCCTCCAAGATTACCCCTACTCAATTTCAGCAGCTTGAATCTACTTCCAGTGCTCCTGGCCTTGCTTCCCTTCCACCTGGTATTTTGTACAGACAATATATCTACCTTCATTCTCTCCTCCATATCAGCGGAGACCATCCTATCAATGACCGAAAAACTATTCAAGAAATATCTGTCTACTAACCCACTATGATTCGTTTTTGCTCTCTGAAACATTTACCATTTCAATATTTGAATTAAACATGGTAAAAACAAATGAAAGGTGATATGGGTCATCAAAATGACAGACTGTGGGCTTTCATGGAGACATATACTGCAACTTTAGACTACGAGGTTAATGGTTTGAGAAAATGTACCTATTCATTCAAGAACCAAAGTAAACCTCTGTGGAAAAGATTAGTTGGTTTGTATTACTGGAAATACATCCTGCTGGACTTGCCTTGTGGGATCTGTCAAATGTTATTCTGTTAGAGAGATATAGAGGTCTGTGTATCCATTTCTGCTGTCAAATCATTTGGATGTGACTGTGTTTATCCCAGGTTGGAGAAATGGAAAAGGAGGATATCGTCTAGCTGGCTCCACTCCTCTGGTCTGAAGTGGGAACACAGGTGAGTAAATCTCCATCAGAGTACTTGTGGCTGAGTCATAATGGCCATGAGACTGATGGTGGTGGGATTAAATTGAATGGCTGGTATCCAGTGTACTGTCTGTCTGGCCATGTTTCACAAACTGCAATCCGTCAGTGACACACAGCGAGACAAATGCTCCATCCAGGTGCTAGCCTGTGTTCTTCTGCCAGTGGAGTGACTTCACATTCTCCATTAACAGTGAATCCCTTTCATTCACCACTGGAAGAATGTAGAAGGAGGGGAGGATAAAGTGGACATAGAGTACCCATCACATGAATTTGGCAAAATTGAGTATTATGCTCACATATAAACTGGAAAACTGAACAAATTTCACCGTATTGGGTTTATGAGGATTAAGAGGATTCTGGCTGCAGGAAATGATTGTTTTCATTAAAGGTCCTCTGCGTAATATCCAGGAAGCCATTAGGGCTCAAGCTGCTTGAAGCGTGTATTTGCATCCCTTGAGCATAACATAACCGCCTGGCTGGATAGTTTTAACTACGTTTCTTTTTTCTTAGCTTACTTGAAAATGAACACAAATTCCTAGCTACCCAGCCCAAAAGCTAGCTGGCTAACATCGGTCGGTTGTTTGAGGACATTAATGGTCAAGTGCTCCATTCTGTAAGCTGACCTTACCTAGTGTTACCTCACCGCTCGAAAGCAAAAGTGAGACATTAATGCAAAGTGCCTGGGAGGAAATAGAAAAATGTCACTGAAAAGAACACGTGAAAAGCACAAGCAGACTCTTTAATGGTCCATCTGTTCACAATTTAGACATAAACTGATTAATCACTTGGTCTTTTTACTATGACACATCTTCAAATTGCTTTTTCAGCTAGCTAGATCTGAAAGATGTTGAACATCTTTATAGCTTCTCTCCTCTCATCATTTCAGTAAAGTTTAAAAATTTGTCTAGGTTAAAAATACAGAATTAATTCCGAGACAGGATTTTCTCAGACAGATCTTATTCCCTGCTGGGGATCACATTTAAATAGAGCACAAATTAAAAAACCACCACAGGGGTTTGTTTCTTATCGCCACAAATGACTTGTTTCATTTTGACATTGTGCTCTTATTTTGAGACAGAATGAGTAATGCAAAGATAAGAATTCATGAACGCTGCACGGAGAGCTGTCTGTAATCTTCATATCAATGATTCCTCTCTCCTACAAATTCCCCCGCACACCCACCTCCTCTCAGCCGAACATTATTGTGATGGCTTGCTGTTTCACGCTCATTCAGGTGTCGTAGCAGCCGCACTCACAGCAGCAGTACACAGTCTGCTGAGTGAAACAGACGTGCGCACACATCCAAGGTCATTATTCGCCTCCAAGTTGCTGTTTCCTAAATACAGGTTTCTGCACCGAGTTAAACTTATTGCCACCATCACTCTTTGTTAATTAATGGGTGCTTTAGCTCACAGCTTGGTAAGATACACAGTTGATCACATCTATTATGATTTCTAGAAATTAAACTGGAATGAAAACAACATTTAAGTTAACAGAAACTAAAATAAAATTCCAACTGAAGACTGGACATTACCAAAAATGGCTTTGCTTATATGGTGCAGAGTGCTTTAGCTTCACCTTGAAGCGTCTAGTTCTCCACTTTTTGCTTTTATTTCTTCTACCTTTATGACATAAAGTCATTAAATTGTCACGATTTTCATTTGGCTTAATTCATGTCCTCAATTTGTGTCTGTTGTCAGTGGCCATTGATTTCTTATGTCACGCCACAGCTAAAATATTGACCATTTTAATGTTAAGTACGTGGAAACACCCAAATTTAAAGCAGTAAAATCATAACGCAGATCTCTGGATATTGGCTCCTTTTTCGCTCATTTTCAGTCCAGTCCTTGTACCTGTCTAGCCTGTCAAAATAACCACATAACCTGTTCCCTTTGAAATGGAATCAGAAAAAAATACCAAAAATGAGAAAGTTTAACAGTCATAAAATAGCATTTTGTACCAACAAAGTACCAAAATCAAGGTTTCTAAAGAGATATCAGATTAAAATTCAAATAATTTGAATAAACTGGACAATTTGAGGACAAGAGAAGATGTGGCAGGCCAAAAAACATACTGCAGGTGAACAAAATTATATTTGAAAGTCATGTCCTTAAGAAATAGGAAAACGTCAGGCAACGACCTGACACACGATTCATGCCGTTAGCCGAGCCATCTACTGTTCACCGAAGCCTCATCAAAAATGGTTTCAACTGAAAAGCAGCTGTCAAGAAATATGTATGGAGGATATCAGGAAAAGGGTACAACAGTGAGTGTCTGCAGCCATCTGAAATACGGTAAAGCCTCTGTCCATGGTTGGGCGCTGCATTTCAGCCAGTGGTGTTGACATCTTATCAAAATATATCACGGCAACAATTTCCCATTTTCCTGACAAAATATAAAGAAACGTCCACAGTCCTGTGCATCACTTATTTTCCTTTTTTTGTGCTGCAGATTTCATGCAGTCTTGTTCTCAGAGATTTTATTCAGTTCAGTGTATCTATTTAATTGCATGCAACCATCAGCTTCTGCCTTTCACTTCCAAGGGCAGCGATATTCTATAAAACTCAAGGTCATTTTTATTTTATTTCTTTTTGCATTTAAAATGGCACAAAATGACCTCATGAACTTATGGCTTTTTGCTGTATTTCTTTCATTTTATCCCCACAGAGTTTGCACACAGCTGCAGTAATGTAACCATAACGTCCACTCCAGATTGGTCTATTGAGAAAAGTATTTTTTTTGCTTCCTCCCCAAAGGTTTGACAAGGTCAGAATAACTTTTTACATATTTAATGTGTAACCCATACACAAAGGGTGCTTTGTTCTTCATTTTTGCCATATAATACAAACAAACAATCTTCCTCCCTTTGAATGCTACCTCGATTTACGCTGGAACGGGCTGTTTTTCTGGTGATGACAGCTTCATACATGCAGATATTAAATTAACAGACGAGCAAATAGCAGCTCAAATATAAAGCAAATATTCCTTCAATCTTCAATATTTGTATTGTGACATGTCATTACACCCTTCTCATTATTCTTTCTTTTGAATTCTTTCACCCCTGTGTGTTCCCTTTGTCATTTTTCAGACTGCTGTTTGTATAGGCAAAGCCAATTGGATTCTGTCGCTCATTTTCTTTTCATGGCCTTGAGCTGCCAGAGTCCTTTCAGCCAATTAGCTCAGATAGCAACAGTCTCCAACATGAGCTGAGAGGAGGGCATGTAAAAAAAGATTTACAGCTTTAAGAGCCAAATCCACCCTCGCGTCTTATCTCATCCCCCAGGGCTTTGGCCACCATACAGCAGAGCTAAAGGCTTTATTGCCGGATAATGGTTGGTCCGAGCCGATTTCATAGGGAAACACTGGGATGATGCCTGCTGTGTCTGACTATGAGAAACTGGGGCATAAAGTTCAAAGTAGGCTCAGCTCTGTGTCCCACGACGCAGACACTATGGGCTTAACCTCCCCGTAACTGCCTCACATTTTCCGAGCAAAAGTGACTCATTTTACATTAAATCTGTTTGTCATTGCTTCAGTAGTTGTGGGTTAGTTACTATCCTCCTCAGATTGCTTGGATTTAATCGGATGAATTATGCTTAGTTACTTGTCCCACCCCTGCGCTGTTCCTCCGTTTATTTTCTGCTGTTTATCACCAAGCGTCGGCTCAGATTTAATTTACGCCACTTAGCAGGTGATGTGTCTGAGATGTTTATATTGGAATCTTAACTGCTGCTGGGGAAAAAATCTTTTCTTTTCGGTTGTTTACAATTAGACTAGAAACACAGTAAATAAGCCTGCAACCAAAACTGCAGTCTCAAAGGATGAGCAGACACAGCCATAGTCATTGTATAGACTGCTGTAGTTTTTCATTGCATTTTGCACAGATGCAGACAAATTGCAGAGAGCCTTTGCAGCATCCAGAATCCTACTGTATCTTGTGAAACCCAGAAAAGTACATTTAAAATGGCTTTTTAAAAATCTGAATTATGACAATAAATCAGCCTGAAAAAAGATGCTTTCTTATTCATCACAACAGACTAGAGGTTGCAAAGACTGTGGCAGAAAACTCAGATATAGGAAGGGTTATAAAAATGTTTTAAGATTTTTTTTTTTATTATTTTCTCTTTACTTATTTATTTTTTTGAGAATGCAGGGAAGTAATAACATAAATTCCTGATTCTGATTTGGCTCAGAGGAGGAAACACAGTCTCGAATTTGTGCCGTGTGATCGTTTACACCCGGTTTCTGTCAAGCCACGCAACAAAATTTTGGTATTTTTGGAAACATGCAACTGGACTTAATTGAATGGTTATCACAGTTTAGCCTTTTTAAATCAAGATCCAAAGTAGCAAGAAGATGAAAAGCATAGATACCAAAATTTGTAGTAGTATACTGATTCAAAGCTAAAAATTAAAACCAGTATTTATGGCAAGAGAGCAAAAAAAGAACAAAAAAACAGGCATATTATCTTGAGACACCCCTAACTTAAAAAACATATATACTGACCTGAAAAATAAGATCATGGCCAAGCTTGAAACCTGGATCCCCCGTAGCCGGTTACCAAGATTACGTGAAGTACCCTCAGAAGGTCTGCTAGATGATGTTAATGCAGCACTACGGGCAATACCTACAACCACGATTACAGACACTAACAAGCTGATCTACAATACGGCAACAGTGATCAGTGAGATGCTTGGCTACAAGTTGAACAGCCACAAGGGGCAGTACCCTCCATGGAGAAGGAGGCTAGAGGGCAAGATCAAAGTAGCACGGAGGGAGGTTAGCCAACTTACGGAGTTGCAGAAAGGTGCGACAAATAAGGTGCCTAAGAAATACAGCAAGCTGTCCATACCTGAGGCCTTGGAAACTGCCAAGCAAAGACTCACAGCCTTGGCCAGCCGCTTGAGGAGGTACACCAGAGAGATAGAAGGCAGGAGAATAAACCAGCTGTTCTCCACAGAACCAGCAAAGGTGTACTCTCAGTGGCAAGGGAACAATAAGAGAACAGCACCACCAAGGCTGGAGACGGAGCAATACTGGAAGAGCAACCCATAACGGCAATGCTCAGTGGCTAGAGGATCTGAGGGCTGACCACAGCGACCTCCCTGAACAGGGTCCAGTAACCATCACAGTGGCAGATATCCAAGAAAGGGTCTCCAGTATGAAGAGTTGGACAGCACCAGGGCCCGACATGGTTCACGCCTACTGGCTGAAGAAGCTGACTGCACTCCACGAGCGTCTGGCAGCACAAATGAACCAGCTGCTAGTTAACGAGAGACACCCGGAATGGCTGACCGAAGGTCGGACGGTCCTGATCCCCAAGGACCCCAAGAAGGGACCGGTCCCCTCCAACTACCGACCAATAACCTGCCTCAGTACTACATGGAAGCTCCTGTCAGGCATCATATCGGCTAAGATGAACAGGCACATGGGTCAATACATGAGCGGGACACAGAAAGGGATTGGCAAGAATACCAGAGGCGCAAAACACCAGCTACTGGTAGACAGAACAATCAGCCGAGACTGCAAGACCAGACTGACCAACCTGTGCACTGCCTGGATTGATTACAAGAAGGCCTATGACTCAATGCCCCACAGCTGGATACTGGAATGCCTAGAATTGTACAAGATCAATGGGACCCTAAGAGCCTTCATCAGGAACTCAATGGGGATGTGGCGTACAACACTAGAGGCCAACTCCAAGCCCATAGCACAAGTCACCATCAAGTGCGGGATCTACCAAGGAGATGCTCTGTCCCCACTGCTGTTCTGCATAGGCCTGAACCCCCTCAGTGAGATCATTAACAAGACTGGCTACGGATACCGACTACGGAACGGAGCAGTTGTCAGCCACCTCCTGTACATGGATGACATCAAGCTGTATGCCAAGAGTGAACGAGACATCGATTCACTGATCCACACTACCAGGCTATACAGCAATGACATTGGAATGTCGTTCGGACTGGAGAAGTGTAGTCGGATGGTAACAAAGAGAGGGAAGGTAGTCAGAACTGAGGGGATTGAACTACCAGAAGGCAACATTGCAGACATAGAGGACAGTTACAAGTACTTGGGGATCCCACAGGCGAATGGGAACCAGGAAGAGGCCGCTAGAAAAGCTGCAACCACCAAGTACCTGCAGAGGGTCAGGCAAGTCCTGAGGAGTCAGCTGAATGGTAAGAACAAGATCCGGGCCATCAACACGTACGCCCTGCCCGTGATCAGGTACCCTGCTGGGGTAATAGGCTGGCCAAAGGAGGAGATAGAAGCCACTGACATAAAGACAAGAAAGCTCCTTACCATGCATGGAGGGTTTCACCCCAAGTCCAGCACCCTGAGGCTGTACGCTAAGCGGAAGGAAGGGGGCCGGGGACTGGTGAGTGTCAGCACCACAGTCCAGGATGAGACAACGAACATCCAAGAATACATTGGGAAGATGGCCCCAACTGACCGAGTGCTCAGTGAATACCTCAGGCAGCAGAAACCCAAGAAAGAGGAGGGAGACGAGGAACCATCATGGAAGGACAGGCCCCTGCACGGTATGTACCACCGGCAGATAGAGGAGGTGGCTGATATCCAGAAATCCTACCAGTGGCTGGACAAAGCTGGACTGAAAGACAGCACAGAGGCACTAATCATGGCAGCACAAGAACAAGCTCTGAGCACAAGATCCATAGAGGCTGGGGTCTATCACACCAGGCAAGACCCCAGGTGCAGGCTGTGTAAAGATGCCCCAGAGACAATCCAGCACATAACAGCAGGGTGCAAGATGCTAGCAGGCAAGGCATACATGGAACGCCATAACCAAGTGGCCGGCATAGTGTACAGGAACATCTGTGCCGAGTATAATCTGGAAGTCCCGAGGTCAAAATGGGAGATGCCCCCAAGGGTGGTGGAGAATGACCGAGCTAAGATCCTGTGGGACTTCCAGATACAGACGGACAAAATGGTGGTGGCTAACCAACCGGACATAGTGGTGGTAGACAAACAGAAGAAGACGGCCGTAGTGATCGATGTAGCGGTTCCGAATGACAGCAATATCAGGAAGAAGGAACACGAGAAGCTGGAGAAATACCAAGGGCTCAGAGAAGAGCTCGAGAGGATGTGGAGGGTGAAGGTAACGGTGGTCCCCGTGGTAATCGGAGCACTAGGTGCGGTGACTCCCAAGCTAGGCGAGTGGCTCCAGCAGATCCCGGGAATAACATCGGAGATCTCTGTCCAGAAGAGCGCAGTCCTGGGAACAGCTAAGATACTGCGCAGGACCCTCAAGCTCCCAGGCCTCTGGTAGAGGACCCGAGCTTGAAGGATAAACCGCCCGCAGGGGCGTGCTGGGTGTTTTATATATACATATATATATATATACATATATATATACATATTAGGGGTGCAACGATACACAAAATTCACGGTTCGGTTCGGTTCGATACTTTGGTGTCACGGTTCGATATTTTTTCGATACAAAAAAAATGTTCATGCATTTTTTATTTGTCATTTATTAAAATTATAAATATATATTTTAACTCAAAAGTACAGTTTTTAAATTTAACCCTAACCCTTGTGCGTGTTTTTTATTTTGACAGCGAATGCGCACCTGCGGACCACTTATGTGCAGCCCTGGTTATTTAGCTCATCATATTGCAGCCACAGAAATTCTTTTGTCCATGAAACCATAAAGCTGCACTTTCTTTTTGCCTTATAGTCTGATTTGTCATAACTTCTCCGTTTTGTGGTAAGCTTTTCTTTGGCTGTCACTTCTTCACCCTGACCTGTCTTATTTGGCTCAGCAGAACTGAAATGCTTTTACACATGCACTCACATAAGCTCAGCGATTCTCTGCGCGATCAACCTCTCACATGTGTAAGCTGCGGGAGATTTCACTTGTCATGTTTGCATAGTAAGCTAACGATTAATAAGACGATGTCAGAGGAATTGGTGCACAAATTATCATCACTCACAGATCAGTGCTGTCGCTCTCTATACACAGTTCGCACGATTGCAAAGTGAAAGCAAAAAAACAAGCGCAAATTCAAACGCGACTTCAATATGTCACATATTGACAGTGGCTCACCGATGCCAATGACATAATTACCCAGCTACATTTCTGAAAGAATGCAAAAGCATTGACATATATTTTTCCTACAATAGCCCGACGGGCAGGGAAGAGATAGATTTTGGTAGCCCGACTGAAAAAATCGCTAGCTCCAGGACGTCGGGCTAGCGATATTGCGAGCCCTGTATCTGATTGAGGAATCACTCATCTTTGGAAAAGAGAGTTTATTACAGAGAAATGGCTCTTTCCAAAATAAAAGCTATACTATCCGCTTCTTCTGGGCTATACCCATACGGAAAAGAAATAGTAAAAACTTGTATGTGATTACTCATGAAAGTGGCCACTTTCATGAGTAAATCATATAAGGCTTACATGATTTACTCATGAAAGTGGCCACTTTCGCATTACTTTCATACATTGTTTTAGTAAGTATCCAAAACATACAAGTTTCATTATATAATTTTTCAAGGGATCTTATATCTGTTTTCACACTTATATGCTTTTCATACAAGTTTCACACAAGACAGATACAAACTTTATAAGATTTATATATATCTTTTCCATATGGGTATTCTCAGCAGCATAAGGAGAATCATGTGCTAACAGCTGTCTAAATGACTCGGCTAAAGTTAGTAGCATGCTTGTTGTTTTTGTCTTTGCACTAGGATGATGTCGGCGTAAATGTGCAGTCATATTCGTTGTGTTCCCACTAGTGCTTTCAGGTTAATCTCGTTGAAATGACCTTAACGCCACAACACGGCAAATCTCCGTTAACGAGCTACCGCCGATCGCTCCGTGCATGGGGCTAGACGGCCAACACGTTAACGAGCTAACTGCGCTAACGCACTAGTTCACACCAATGTAATTGAGCATTGCATGGCACATCCAACATACTGTTTTACTTTAGTCCATGACTCGCTTACCTTCAGGGTCATACGTCACATGAAAACCAAAATAATTCCAAACGCCAGATCTGAATGAGGGTGGGGGAGGTGCCCTGCGCTCTTCCTTCTGACTATGCTGTCTGTTGTCGTGTCCAAATTCATGGGCTGCATTCTCCTGAGGCCGCATTTGTAGACCGATTACGTCACAGCGACGCGCCGAAGGCTGTCCAAATTCGTAGACCCCTCCGAATGCAGCCGACAAATGCGTGCTCCTTTTTCCGAATTTGAAGGATGGGTCGGGTGTGTCCTTCGTGGCCCACCATATCCCAGAATTCATAGCGCGGCCCAGCCAAGCTCCAGTTTCCGGCTAATGGCGGCCGCTACTAAGTTTTAAAATTACTCTTATTAATCTTTCTGGGTCACAAAATAAACTTTTAACATATTTTCAGGCGAGAAAGTAGCTGTGTAAACATCAAATATCTGCTCGGTTTATCAAGATATCGCATCTTTGCTAAAGTGCTTCGACGTTTTCGGAGACGTCTGCTACCCACCAGCTCGATAGCTAGCCGGGAGCTCGAGGGTTACTGATGCGGCCGAGAATGGCACAACTCCCGGCACATCATTTTCAGATCACCGCGGACTTTCGCTGCTCGGGTTAAACGTTGTCAGCCGGTGATCAGCTGTGATCAGCTGATCACGGGGCCGGGGTTAAAAGAGAGACGCCACCCACCTGTTCGCCACTCAGACATCATTCTCTTCGTGTCAGGAGCTCCGAAACTCTGCCGACATCAGTCTCCGCCTGATTCAGCAACCGTGAGTGATTATCCCTTCAATCCTTTTTCTCTTCCCGGCTCCGCTCGCTCTCTGTCGGTAACGACCGTTCCGAAGCCACGCTTCGTGCACTGATCGTTACTAGAATAACTGCGTGCCTGCTCCAAACCCACCGCTAGCCTTCGCCGCGCTTGGGTCTAGCCAGCACGCCACACGGGCACGCCGAATTACTGTGTGTAACCCGCCCGGCCGTGACAAACGTAATATATAAGTCACTTAGACAACCTAAAAATGTTATTGTTGGGCTTTTTTCAGTGTTTTGTTTGTTCGTGAGTAAATCGGTTTGGCTGAGATTAAAGTTATTAGATTAGATAAAATAAGACTTTATTAATCCCCCGGGTGGGTTCCTCCTTGGTTTTTACACAGCTGACTAAACGTCAAACAGAAAACTGATTAAACAGAAGTGTGAGATGGCCGAGAGTTTACTCCAGTGTCCTGTTATATTTTAGACAGCAAGGAGCAGACGGCTGAGTTTATTAACCTTCCTGCCTTCTTGGGACCTTTTTGTGCCACTGCTATGTGTTAAATGGCTGCCATTTCCACTGTGTTCAGTGGAATATAACCAAACTTGCCACAGGATAGTTTTTACCTGTCAATGTTAATATTCCAGTGTGAATTCCTTAAATCAGCCTAAAATGGCTGAGCAGCAGAAATCCCCACACCCATCACCCTGGGGACCATTTTCTGCCCATTGACTTCCATTATAAACGCTATTTTTCAACCCCAAATTATCATCGTATGATTTTATTTTTTCTTCTTTTCTTGGATGTCAATGAAGACTCAGGGCCTTGAAGTTTTAATTTTTAAATTGCAAAAAAAATGCAAAAAAAATAATGGCAGGTCAAAATGTATGTTGGTGCCAATCTTTGGTCCATCTAAAGGCCTACTTATAATGACAATCACATATTACTTCAACTGGTTTTTTGTGGAAATATTTAGTTTCGTTTTTTGGTTTTTGGGGCTTATAACACAGGGCGCTCATGTAACAACACTGGGATTTGAAGGGTTAAAACAACGAAAATATAATTAAAACTTTACATGAATATTTCAGGGAGAAGTAGTTTTACAAGGTTGGCTAATTTAAAGTGGAATAAAATATGGATATATGGTCTTTTTATGGCGTGGCTGAGAATGGTCCCTAGGGTGATGGGTGTGAGTTTTTTAAAGGATGGCAGGAGGGTTAAACTCCACCGAGACAGCGGTGACGCTAATCAGAAGGCTAGACCATCCAATTTCACGGCCGTTTACTTCCGGCCTAGCCGATCTTCTGAGGACCCGGCCCACGTAGACCGCGAAGGCCGGGTCCTCAGGAGGATGCAGCCCATGAATTTGGACACGACCTGTGTGGAGCACTCAGTGGATCTGCGCTCGACAGTGCAGCCTAGGCGGAGTAGTCGAACGCAGATTCACTGAGCGCTCCACACAGACAGCATCGTCAGAAGGAAAGTTGATAAAATAAATTACAAATGTTGTATTGTTCGATACATATGCGTACCGAACCGAAAGCACTGTATCGAACGGTTCAATATCGTTGCACCCCTAATATATATATATATATATATATATATATATATATATATATATATATATATATATATATATATATATATATATATATATATATATTCCTTCCAAGGAGTCAGACTTCATTTTCTAAAGTGTTCTTGACAAAATAGTTCTCCAAGCTCTCTCAAGGTCTTTCAGAGTTTTTATTTGAACATTTCCAGTCCTTGGAAATCAGTGAAAACTGATATTTTTGTTTGTTAAGCTACTTAACACTTGCCTATAAATCAATCAAGCATAAAGAGAGCACCTGACTCAAGGGATGAATCAGTTTTGTGTCATAACAGAGTAAAAGAAACTATTTTAATCAAGTATCTTTAGACTCTTTGTTACAAGCAACCTGTTGTTAAAGTTCATAATTTGGCACAAAATAGTATTTTTATGGTTTAACAAAGCGTTAAGAAATCCAGATGGCTTGATTTCAAGTCAGGTAAATCTATGGGCTGCCTTTCTTTTAAACAGCTAGAGATATACTGCATTGTAAGGCTCACTAGTACACTGCACAGCATGCACAGTGCACTAGACTTTGTTGGTGAAGCTGCAGCTACTAAGAGGGAAAATCGTGACTACCTGCTCTGGACAACATGCAGGACTAATAAAATAGAAGAATGCATATGACGCTGTTTTGGAGCATTCCGTATCGTACTCTCAATGACAAGACAGCTAACATGTTACCACATGTACATTCATCTTGAAGCCACTATCGTCCTCTCTATTCTGCCCATGATGTGTCCGTAAGCTGCAGCACCAAATTGCATCGATCAAGCAGTAGGAGTTTTGCGGAAGAAGGGTGCTTATCGTGGCATATCACTGTTCCTGATATCCTCGGTATATAATAAGACACAGATCAGACAACCATATGTATCATAGTAATATATCCAGCCTGTATAATGCATATTATCTTACCACAGAAGTGACAGCGGAGCTGCATACTTGCAGCTCTCTAAATTGAAATTAAAGTACGAGATAAATGAGAATTACAGACAGGTCAATAAATATTTGAGAGATGACTCATTTTTGTAGATTTGGCTCTGAACACCACCACAGTGTACATATCAAACAATAAAGATGTGATTGAAGTGCGCAATTTCAGGTTTAATTCAGTGGGTTTCACAAAAGCATTGCATTAATTGTTTAGTAATTACAGTCATTTTATACACAGTCTCCTCTTTTCAGAATCTCTGAAGTAATTGGATAACAATCACATAATTATTTTCATTGCCTGGTGAGGCGCGTTCTTTTGTTATTTCATGACAAATTAAGCAGATAAACGATCTGGAGTTGATTCCAATTGTTGTACTTACATTTGGTGATTCTCAAACAGTTTTAAGTCAAAAACTTGGCATATCTCAGCACAGTGTGCAGCGTGGCCTTAACAAATGTGACTAAACTGGACAAGTGGAGGACAAGAGAAGAAGAAGCAGGCATAGGAAATTATCTACAGAAGATGAGCAGTTCCTGAAAGTCATTTCTTTAAAGAATAGGACGTGCAAAGACGTGTTTACTAAAGACTCATCAGAAAGGTGGAAGGCCAGCTGGCAGCAACCTGTTGTTAAGGAAAACAAGGGAAAAAAGACCAAATTACACAAGAACTGGACTTAAAATTTATTAAGTAATGAATCAAAATTTGAAACCTTTGGTTCAAACATTGGTTAATATAAAGATCAGGAAAGAGGTATAAGACCGAGAGTCTACAGACATCTGTAAAATACAGTGGAGACTATGTCATGATTTGGGAATGCATTTCAGCCAGTCTTATTGGGGATCCTGTCAAAACTGACAGAAAATATTTTGATCCTCCCATCTGGAATGTTTGATTGTCAACGCATTCATTTTTCAGGATGACAATGATCCCAATACAGTAAAAGCATGTAAAAACATGCAATCACACTATTATCATGGATTGGCCTCCCCAGAACCCTGACCTCAGCATTGAGTGTGGGAACATCTTGACAGAGAACTGAACAGCCAACATTGAAAGAAGAGCTTGGAATGTCCTTCAAGAAAGCCTGAAGAATTATTCCTGACAACTAATTAAAGAAATTCCAAGAAAGCTTGCCAAAGAGAGTTCAGGCTGTGCTGAAGAAGGTAGTCATTCCAATTACTGACTTTAACGTGTGTTAAAATTATACAAACTTGTGTTTTTCGCTTATATACTGTATTTACATTTATGCTTGCACCTGTTTCCTATTTTCTTAGAAAAATATAAACGATCTTTGCATAGTGCTGTATGTATGAATCTTTCCATTGCTGCCAGTGGCCAGTTTCACACTGAAAAACAAAACAGCATGTCTGAATTGGACAATGCCCTCTGTGTTTACCGAGCAAACGTGACCTACAAATACGCATCATTTAAATAGGTCCAAAATATTTATTCAGTGAACGTATGTTACTGGGCTGAGTATTTAAACAGCACTGTTTCCAAAAACATCTTTTTCAGGATAACATAGAAGTATAGTACAGTGGTAGAAATTCACTTTTCAGATCACAGACCCAGTAAGATTGCAGGTCCTTTAAAGCACTGAATAATCTTCTGTGAGCACACAATTTTGCTCTTGTTCTATAAGCCTGTCTTTTTTTATAGACATGTACAGATGTAAGGATTGCCACTATTTGCAATTACTTATAGTATGATATACATCGCAGATCTTCTCCTTTCATAGAGGACAGCACTGGTATTTTATGGTGTATTAATGGAAATTTCATCTGACCGCATGGGCCCACATATAAACCTGTGAGGGGCTTTCTTGTCTGTCATTGCAATTTTTTTCTTCAAAGAGACATGCTCTTGAAAATTCTCGGTGCTCATGTTTCTTAAATGTGGAAATTATGAAGGCCACATACCACTGGAAACTTCTTTCTGGTCAGCGCTGATGTCCTCATAGGTCGCCAAATTTTTTTGAGCAGCCAGTACAGAGTGTCTCAGAACAGCCACACAGTTTCCTCCTCATTTATCTTAGAAAAGGTCAGTGTTGTGTGCTGCAGCTGGAAATGCAGCTGCACATTTATGCACTTTCAAAAACAAAGTTGTTAAATGTGACAAAGGAAGCAGTTAGAGGAGATAAATTGCAGGTTCAACAGCCTCACTTATTTATAGATGAAGTTGGCGTGATTGTCTCCTTCTGTTCATCTTGCCTCTAGAAAACAGCTGCAAAGTGTTTGATATGTTTTATTTGGGGTTGTTTTTGTTTTTTTGTTTTTTTTTTGCTTTTTGGCGCAATCTGAGTGACACTGTGGGGAGGGAACATGCTTAGTTAAACTGTCACACACAGGATGTCAGAGCAAGATTACACGGAGGCAGATATTAATCTCTTCCTGCAGGGTTTAGGCAGTATCAGTTTTTTTCATACCTACATATGATCTTTGTTGCAGGTGAAAAAAGAAAGCAGACATTTTTGTACTTTTGCCTCTGTACACCACCACAATGGATTTACAAACAAACTACCAAGATGTGAGTGAAGTGCCGACTTGCAGCTTTAAATCAAGGGGATTAACAACAACTTTGCATAAACTGTTTAGTGATTACAACTTTTTATCCACATTCCCCCGATTTTCATAGGCTCAAAATTAATTAACAGGAAAAACTAACATAATATTAAATATAAGTATTATTGTTAATGACTGGATGAAAATCTTTTGGAGTCAATGACTCCCTGAACTTTAAACCCCATGGACATCACCAGATGCTGTATTTCCTCTCTTGTGATGCTCTGCTAGGTATTCATTGATGCTGCCTTCAGTTGCTGCTTGTTTGTGGATCTCTCTGCTTTCAGCTTTATATTTAATAACTGAAAAGCATGCTCTGCTTGGTTGAAATCAGGTGATTGACTTGGTCACTGAAGAGTATCCCATTTCTTTTGCCTTGAGAAACTCTTGGGTTGCTTTTGCAGTTTGCTTTGAGTCATTATCCATTTGTGCTGTGACGCACGATCTGATCAGTTTGAAGCACTTGGCTGAATCTGAGCAGAGAGTACAGTCCTTTACACTTCAGAATTCATCCTGCTGCTTCTATCAGAAGTCACATCATCAATAAACACTAGTGACCTGGTTCCACTGGCAGCCCAACATGTCCATGCCATAACACTGCCTCCACAGGGTTTGACAGCTGCCTTGGGTCATGAGCTATTCCTTTTCTTCTCCATAATTTTCTCTTCCCATCAATCTGGTATAAGTTAATCTTGTTTAATCCTGGCTCATCTATCCTTTATGTTCCTGAGTGTAATCAGTTGTTTACATCTTTTCCTAAAACCTCTGTATTTGCATTGTTATTGCTGTCTCTTGATTGTAAACGTTGACAATAGTGTGTCCACCTCCTCAAAAGTATTCCTGGTTTTCTTAACCATGGAAATAATTCTGTGATCATGTGCTTTAGTTGTCATCTGTGGTCTTTCGGGCCTTTTGGTGTTTACTGAGCTGGCCCATATTTTCATTCTTTTTAAGAATAATCCAGAGTGTTCCCTTGGCGACTCCTAAAGATTTTTTCTATCTGTCTGATAGGTTTATTTTGTTTTGGGCTTGGTTGGTAGGTTGGTGTGTTGGTTGGTGTGTTGGTCGGTCGGTTGGTTGGTTGGTTGTTTGGTTGGTCGGTTGGTTGGTTGGTTGGTTGGTTGGTTTTAACCTAACAGTGACATCTTTCACTTGCATTGACCACTCTTTTGACCTCATATTGAGAGTTCCAGTGAACAGCTACTAAATGCAAGTAGAAAACTTGGAATAATAGGGATAAATAACAGGCCTCACCTGGCCGTGAAAATACTTGTAAGTCAGTAATCCAATGACTTCTGAGATTCTGTAAAAAATGGCTGTAATTTCTAAACAGTTAATGCAGTTACTTTTGTTAAACTCTTTGAATTAAAGCTAATACTCAAAGGATTTGATATATGTGGTTACCTGCTCTGAAAATATATTATTGTAAAACTGAGGTTGGGCGTAGCAGGAACCATAATAGCACCTTTCTTCCACAAACCCATACTGCTTGACTGATGACACTTGGTGCTGCAGCTTACTGACCCATCGTAGGCATAACAGCTAACTGATCATCTGCAGAGGAATGGCTTATTTGAAGAGTTTCAGTCAGGTTTCAGAGCTCATCACAGCACAGAAACAGCTTTAGTGAATGTCACAAATGATCTTCTTATGGCCTCTGACAGTGGACTCATCTCTGTGCTTGTCCTGCTAGACCTTAGTGCAGCATTCGATACTGTTGACCATAATATTCTATCCGGTCGTTAAGTCTGACGTCACTAGCCGTGTCTGGGCCTAAACTCCGCTGCAGGTCCATATATCAAACGATCACTATGGCATTACTGAGAGTTGAAAAACTGTCTAAAGTCTTTCATCTTTAATAAAATGATCAGCGTTCTGCTCTACCAGGTGTAACAATTGAGTTTAACATCCAGGCCTCCATGAAAACGGAATTTATGACATTTAACGGAGTTAGAAGTTAGCAGGAAGTTAGCTCGCTAGCTTCTATCTAAATACAATATAGCATGTCCTGACTGCGGGGTTTTGGAAACAAATTAAAACGTACAGCTCTGTTATCACTTCCAACATAAATGAAGAACGAAAACTAAACAGCAGTGACGTTTGTAGGGTTACTGAAGTTTGGCTATGATGTGCTACGTGATCGCTAGCGACACAGCTATGTTAGCATAATATAAACAAGCTAACTTTTTTTCCACTCGATAAAAGTTAATGTGAGTGTTCTCGGTGGTCACAAACAAATGTAATCGCATGGCAGGATGCTGTAAAAGGACCAAATTTCAGCCAGGAGAACAACTGAGATAATCCATCCACAATACGAGGTTAGTTACATCCTAAGGTTTTAAAAACTGAGCTTAAATAAATGATTAGCGGTAATAAAAGCCGAGGGAGGTCAACAGTGATCACTGACTGTTTTAGGAGCTTTTTGAGATTAAATAGAAGAAAATACAAAACATTAAACATGTTAACAGCACAAAAGCCATATTAAACGCAGACTACTTTAGGCCCGGAAGTAGGATTTGTCACGTCATCACTTAACGACCGGATTAGCACGATTAGAACATGCTGTAGGTAGTACAGGTACTGCACTGCAGTGGTTTGTATCATATCTATCTAATAAACTCCAATTTGTACATGTAAATGGAGACCTCTTCACACACTGAGGTTAATTATGGAGTTCCACAGGGTTCGGTGCTAGGACCAATTCTGTTTACACTATACATGCTTCCCCTAGGCAGCATAATTAGAAGACATAGCATAAATTTTCACTGCTATGTAGATGACACCCAGCTCTATCTATCTATGAAGCCAGATAACGCACACCAATTAGTTAAACTGCAGGAATGTCTTAAAGACATAAAGACCTGGATGGCCACTAACTTTCTGCTTCTTAATTCAGATAAAACTGAGGTTATTGTACTCGGCCCTGAAAATCTTAGAAATATGGTATCTAACCAGATTCTTACTCTGGATGGCATTACCTTGGCCTCCAGTAACACTGTGAGGAACCTTGGAGTCATTTTTGACCAGGACATGTCCTTCAACGCACATATCAAAAAAATATGTAAGACTGCTTTCTTCCATTTGCGCAACATCTCTAAAGTTAGAAATATCCTGTCTCAGAGTGACACTGAAAAACTAGTTCATGCATTTATTACTTCCAGGCTGGACTACTGCAATTCATTATTATCAGGATGTCCAAAAAACTTATCTTAATGACCTTGTAGTACCATATCACCCTATTAGAGCGCTTCGCTCTTGCACTGCAGGCCTACTTGTTGTTCCTAAAGTATTTAAAAGTAGAATGGGAGGGAGAGCCTTCAGTTTTCACGCTCCTCTTCTGTGGAACCAGCTTCCAGTTGGGATTCGGGAGACAGACACTATCTCTACTTTTAAGATTAGGCTTAAAACTTTCCTTTTTGCTAAAGCATATAGTTAGGGCTGGACCAGGTGACCCTGAATCCTCCCTTAGTTATGCTGCAATAGACGTAGGCTGCCGGGGATTCCCATGATGCATTGGGTTTTTCCTTTCCAGTCACCTTTCTCACTCACTATGTGTTAATAGACCTCTCTGCATTGAATCATATCTGTTATTAACCTCTGTCTCTCTTCCACAGCATGTCTTTTATCCTGTCTTCCTTCTCTCACCCCAACCGGTCGCAGCAGATGGCCCCGCCCCTCCCTGAGCCTGGTTCTCCCGGAGGTTTCTTCCTGTTAAAAGGGAGTTTTTCCTTCCCACTGTCGCCAAAGTGCTTGCTCATAGGGGGTCATATGATTGTTGGGTTTTTCTCTGTATCTATGAAGAGCCTTGAGGCGACTTTTGTTGTGATTTGGCGCTATATAAATAAAATTGAATTGAATTGATAACAGAGAGGATCACAGTGGCTAACATAGTCATCTGTTTAATAGAAGACTGACTTGAAAACCATCTGGATTTTCTAAAATACTGTGGTATCAATGCTGTAATACAGCCCACGCTTACATCCTGTTAATACATGTTATATCTCACATACATATCTCACATTGGACTGATGCCTGAAGAATTAAAGTTTCTAAAGTAGATTCAAGCTTCTTAACTTTACAAAAGTACATTATTTATATCACATAATCTGCCAACAGAATCTGCCTAAATAAAGTTTGACTAAAGATACTGTAAATTGACTACAGAGGATCAAAAGAGGCGTCTGATTTCCTAAAAGGCCTCAGGTAAGTATCTGCACAGAGCTGATAATGAGGCACATTCAGTTACACTTGCAACGTCTTGTCGTGCATATTCATGAAGTTGCATCTCTAATTGTGGATAATCCCTTGTGTTTGTGTACTCCGTTTATAGCTAAATATCACACATGGGATTGCAGATCTCTGACCCTTTAAAAGCTGTCATCTATCAACTTAACATTCCCAACCTGATTTTTTTAATTACACCAATTTCTTTGATTAATGATGTAGCTTAAATTAACTTGTAGGCTCAGTCAATAACCCAGGCCCTTATTTCACATTCTTCAGATGTTACCGCTCACATTTAAACCTTTAATGAATACTTGAAGATGCTTCTCAGCACTCTGTAAGCCTGCCCTTCGTTTGGGCAGTTTCTGTATTGAATCTAAACAGTTAACCCCTGGATAAATCTTTTATATTATGCTTACCGGACTAATGCCCAGCTCATACTAAAAAGTTTTCATTTGTATTCAGGGCGTGGACAGCAAAGACTAAGACAGCATGCACTTCAGTCCTGAATGGGACTGAAGAAGAAAAAAAAAGTACATTTTCAATTATCTGTTATAATCTGCCTTCTTAGTTTGCATATTAAAAAATAAATCTTGGACGCAAACATTCATGTTTGGCTGAGGAGATAAAAATGTTGTATCCAAAAATTACTTGTTTGAATGTGCCTTGATATATAGTGTTTTGCTTCTTCTGCTGTAGACTATAACAAAGATATGGGTACAGATAACAGAGACACATCAGGTTATTTGCCACCTGATGAATGGAGTCCAATAGAAACTCTTTTTTTAGCTCTGCTTTGGTCTTCACTGCTTCTGGTGGGAAATATTTGCCTTTAAAGTTACTTTCTTTACCAGCTAGTCACTAAGATTGACGTCTTTTTTGTTTCTTTGTTTCATTGTAGGTGACATATAGTTTTCTTTAGTTTTATGTTGCTGTAGATTTCATTTTTGTTGTTGTTGTAATGTAGCCAAAGGACTGATGAGCTCATGGCATGGCAAACACCGATGTCATAGATCTTTCTATCCCTCCACAAATCATGGGAATCACTACTTCTCACATAGAATTGGTCAGGTTTTTGTGAAACTGCACACAGGGATTGCTGAACTGTTCTTCATCCAAATTGTGCTCATGTTTGAGGTTACGTTTCTATTTTCATAGCACGATTTCACCAAATTCTCACTCCTGATGAACTGAACAGTGCTCAGTTCAAACCAATTATAAAAGTCATTAGAATAAGATTCTTCATGTTGATAAATTTTACATACAGTAAATTCTCCAGGTTCTCCTTGTAAAAAGTGGGTTGGACGACAAAGCAACGACCCAGACCCAGTTTTCCTCCTGACTGCTTGAGGTTTTCTTTCAAAATCTCCATATGTCCTTCTTTCTTCATGATTCCTTAACGAGATTCCCAGTTTCAGATGCACTGAAGTATGCCCACAGCATAATACTGCCACCACCATGTTCTTTTACACCTCCGCCTTCTTTTTCCAAACATAAGAAATGGCTCTGTGGCCAAAGACATCCAGTTTTGTCTCATCTGACCAAAGGGCACACTTTGAAAATGCATAATCTTTCTCTTCTCCAGGTTGTCCATAGCAGTTGACTTGAAGGTGTCTCTTCTGCAGAAGTAGAGTTTTTCTTGATGTATGTGCAACCCTGCATCCCATTGCTGTGCGTTTTTATTGATTGTCTTCTTTGAAACTACTACTATATATAAATTTATACCTTGGAAACTTTCCCAACGCAACACAACACTTTGGACTCTGTTCGAGTACATGAAAGCCATCCAACATACCTGTCATTCAAACATCTAGCAAAACGAGGCAGGTGCTGAATGACGGCAGACACTCATAGACCTCCAACTAAAATGGGATTGTTTTTCAGATTGGGAGGATGGACAGAGGCATTATGATCAGAAAAGAAATAGAGTTTTGCTTCCTAAAACTTTTTGTTTTTCCCCAAACAAGCCTAGAAAGAAATCTTTGTAGCCCCAAACTGCTTGACTCACCAAACAACTGGACTATTTAACTTAAGTTGTGACCTGCGGAGACAAAAACAAATCACTTTTCGAGAGTAACCGCATGCAAATCAGACATGCAATCAAACATGAACAAGCAATATTACTTGGACATTTAAAAGAAAGTCCTTTCAGTCATAGAGTATTTGCTTTCTTTGTTGATTCAACCAAATGCTACATGATTTGTCCCATAAATACACAAATGCATACCATGAGTCAGCCAAAGCTTAAAGTATTAAAGGACTTAAACAGGGATAAGTGCGTGACAGACTGTTTTTTCTTTATACTAATGCACATATCAGCATTCAGTTGCTGTTTGGGATTTTGTGAGTTCATTATAGAAAGCTGGAAGAAAAAGCATTACAGTTTGCTGTCTTTTGCTGCAATAGATACTAAACAATTTAATGCACAAAATGAAAGGCTGTTATCCTGCAGGTAAACATTCAGGGGGGGAAAATTACAGACTATCAGTTGTGAATTTAAATGGTGCTGTTTGCCTTCTTGAGCTTTTTTTCCTCTATTTTCTCTTCTTGTGGTGATGTGGGAAATGTGAGAAGCTGCATCAGCTCAGTGCCAGCGAGGCTATTAACAGCAAAAAGGGTCCCAGAGGTCGGAGTGCAGGTACAGAGCCGACACGAGGTCATCTATTTATTTCAGCTGAAATCAAACCACAAGCACTCAGTGAATGCTAAGCTGGAAAATGTTATGTGGGGTTGATGCTAATGTGCGAATATGAGATGTGGTTATGGTCAGCCAGTTTTTTAACACCATTAGAAAAAGCACTGTGGTGCAGAAAACTATTACTGCTTTTTAAATGCAGTGAAACATATAAAAAAAAGACTTCATGGCGAAACAATAAGGGTAATAATTTAAGGACACTACGTGGTTTAGTTCATCCAACATGCAATTTTAATAAAGAGAGAGAAAGAAAAACAATATGATTTGGTTACTCTATGGGAAAGGTAGGATCCAGTATTTTGAGATAACGACTCGTATTTGATTCTAAAATCAGAATAACTCATGGACACTTTATTAGGTACATCTGTTCAACTGCTTATCAGTCAACCACATTGGAGAAACTAAATGCATTTAAGCATGTAGACATTGTCATGGCAACCTGCTGAAGTTCAAACTTGGCATCAGAATGGGGAAGAAAGTTTATTTACAGTAAGTGACTCTGGACGTGGCATGGTTTTTGATAACGGACAGGCAGGCAGAAAGATCTTTTGGGATTTTCCCAGACAACCATCTCTAGGGTTTACAGATAAAGGTCCAGTGAGCGGCAGTTCTCTCATCGGAAATGCCTTGTTGATGCCAGAGGTCAGAAGTGAATAGCCAGAGTGCTTTGAGCTGATAGGAATGCAGCAGCAACTCAAATGCACAACATATCAAACCTTGAAGTAGACGGGCTACAGCAGCAGAAGACCACATCGGGTGTCCGCTGAGAACAGGAAACGAACAGGAAACAAGGTTCCATCTTGGGACCCCTTCTGTTTAACATCTACATGCTCCCACTGGCACAGATTATAAACAACAACAAAATAAACTATCACAGCTATGCAGATGACACACAAATATATATCACAATGTCACCAGGAGACCGAGGCCCTGTACAGGCTCTTGGTAAATGCATTGAGGAAATCAATGACTGGTTGTGCCACAATTTTCTCCAGCTAAACAAAAACAAAACTGAGGTAATAGTCTTTGGCGCCAAAGAAAAACGATTACAGGTCACCAGAGAACTTCAATCTATACATCTAAAAACCACAAACCAGGCGAGAAATTTGGGTGTAGTGATGGATGCAGACCTAAACTTAGAAAAACACATTAAGACAATAACAAAGTCAGCTTACTATCACCTCAAGAATATTTCAAGGATAAAAGATCTGATGTCTCAACAGGACCTGGAAAAACTAGTCCATGCATTCATCTTTAGTAGGCTTGATTACTGTAACAGCATCTTTACAGGTCTACCTAAAAAATCAGTCAGACAACTACAGCTCATTCAGAACTCTGCTGCTCGAGTCCTCACTAAGACCAAAAAAGTGGACCACATCAGTCCAGCTCTGAGGTCCTTACACTGGCTGCCTGTCCGTCAGAGGATAGACTTTAAAGTTCTGATGCTGGTCTATAAAGCTCTGAATGGTTTAGGACCAAAATACATCAATGGCCTCCTGACCCAGTATGAACCATCCAGATCCCTCAGGTCATCTGGATCCGGTCTTTTATCAGTTCCCAGAGTCAGAACCAGACACGGAGAAGCTGCATTCAGCTTTTATGCTCCTTATATCTGGAACAAACTCCCAGAAAGCCTCAGATCAGCTGAAACACTCAGTTTATTTAAATCCAGGTTGAAGACTCACCTGTTCTCAGCTGCATTTGAATAAAGCACCAAATCCACACTTTAAGCTTAAATTTCAAAACTTACATTTAACTACTGATTTTATCTACTGTTCTGATTTTATCTGTTTTGATTTTATATACTGTTGTTTGTTTGTTTGTTTGTTTGTTTGTTTGTTTGTTTGTTTGTTTGTTTGTTAATTAGTTAGTTAGTTAGTTTATTTGCTTGTTTTAATCAATTTTAAATCATGCTTTTTATTTGTTCTTGTTTCTAATGTCTCTGTAAAGCACTTTGAATCACCTTGTTGTTGAATTGTGCTATACAAATAAACTTGCCTTGCCTTGCCTTGCCCTAAGGCTACAGTTTGCACAGGCTCACCAAAACTGGTCAAAGGAAGTCTGGAAAAACATTTGCTGTCTCATGTCCTGCAGCATATTTCAGTTCAGAATTTAGAGTAAACAACATGAAAGCATGAAATCCATCCTGCCTTGAATCACTAGTTCTGCCTACTTTTGGCGTAATGGTGTGGAGGATATTTTCTTGGCACACTTTGGCCCCCTACTGCACCTAATTTAAACACCATATTCTGCCTGGGAGTATTGTTGCAGATCATGTCTATTCCCTTATTACCATAAGCAAGATAACTGGCCAAAGCTCAGATCATCTAAGACTTGCTTGAACAATGAGTTCATTGACTTCATTGTACTCAAACGACTTTGGCAGTCGCCAGATCTCAATCCAACAGAGCACCTTTGGGATGTGGTAGGATGTAGGATCATCAATGTGCAGCCAACAAATCTGCAGCAACTGTGTGATGCTGTCATGTTACTATGAACCAAAATCTGTGATGAATGTTTCTAGCACCTTAATATTAAATGTCTATACTGCCATTTATTTGTCTGTATTGTGTGTGTAGACCTAGTTTTCTTCCTGATGCAATAAATAGTTTTAGACTTAATTTCCCTTTTGTTATTGCCTGAAACCAATAAAGAGCTTTTCACTGGCATATTCTCTTTGTATATTTATATTCATGATGTTTCCTGTGACAATTATGACTGCGCCCACCATCACGGCTGCTGGCATTGCCTCTTCAGACGTGTACTGTTGTGTGTGCCCCTGGGACACCAGCCGATGTGCTTCTCAACAATGTGCAAACATGAAAAGGCACATCAGAGTAATTGGTCCTCTCCCAGCACGCATTGCTCTGCATAATCAACGTCTCGGTGCTTCACTGGGATAGCTATTCAGGTCCAAAGAGCGGAGGGAGGGAGGCAATCAGGGCACTGGCTTTGCTGTCAACAGCACAGTGAACAAGCCAAAAACTCTCTGGGAACTTGTTCTAGCTTGCTTGCAAGATATTAGGTGCTGTCTGAAATGTCCTCTAACACCATCACACAGAAGGGTCACAAGACCAGACCACCAAGCCCACTCTGAGCCCATTCCACCTTTCTGCTCCCAATATCTTTGCACACTGAATTTCACATCCTCGTAGTTCCTGCAGGTGGAAAAACAATTCACAGACAGAATTGTTTACTCGCTGCGGTTTTATGCACATTTTAAAATTATAGCTAAGCATCTGAAGAATTTGTTTTCTAACCCTGGGTTTCCTGTAAGGTTACGGGTGCCATCCTCAGACTGGGAGCGACTTTCTATTTAGGCTTGGATCAGTGGACTGGAGTGAATTTGAACTAAATAGCACATGCATGGATTGGCTTCATTTTTCTGTCCACTAGTGGAAAATTCAGCTGGGATATGTATCTGTAATATCAACAGAGAAGGCATAATCCAAACAGGCTCCATGAAATTCAGGCTTAATATAGTGGTGATATCCTGCTGTGTTTACAATAGAGGGAATGTCAGTTATTGACTCATACTGCTGGTTTAACTGAGGATGCCACATAATCATATCAGCACTCTTCTGAGTCTGAGCTGCACTTTGTTGCTCCATCGCTTGCAAGTTCCAACATCTTTTGCATCAGGCCTACTTTGCACAGCATTGTACGTAACACTTCATTATCACTTAATCCCAGGCCATAAACATATTCATGGAATCACTCTGGAGCAGGGCGACAATACTATATTTCTGCCAACTTTCAAACAAAACTTTTCAGAGTTATGAGTCAGAGTTAAAAATACATCAGATACATATTTTGTCGAAGGTACAGCCCACATGTCTTTCATGATATTATAATTCCCTTTGAGCCTTCGATTGTGCAGGCTTTTCAAAGTCTCATGTAAAATGTAGAACGATAGCTGAAATCAATTGGAGCTGCGAGTCTCTGTATGTGTGCGATTGTGTGAGTGAGTGAGTGTGTGTGTGTGTGTGTGTTTAGTTGAACTCTATCAGAGCTGTGAATCTCTGTACTGCACATGTGAGATCATTCATGTATTTGTATCTGCACTTCAGGCTGGAGACTCTGGAGTTTTGATATTCCTCTGCTTGTGTCTCTGAAACTCTTGCATCAAACTGACAAGAGGTTGAACCTTTGATGTTGAAGACTGTCAGTCATTGTTTCCTGTAGGTATGGAGCTCTTCTGGTATCAGAATTTTTCTTGAAAACTGCAGGTTTCCCCCAGGATGGAGGTTGGAGGACTGAAACTGTCAGATAAGAAGACAGGGTCAAGGCTGCATTGGAAATCAACTGCATTTTAGCTTGAGTTTATCCCACAGCCACAGATTAACCGTGCAGGGAAAATTCTATTTGAAAGCCCTGACAGACTAAATGATTCATTGAGTTTTAAAGACTTTTCACTTAAGTTTTTGGATGCCTTCACTGTTGCCTCAGACAGAAAGGTAAACAATCACGTTCATGTTCAAGTGCCAAGAATCACAGCAAAATAAGAGCTGTGTTTGCAGAGTTTGATATTCCCGAGTGTGATAGACCCTTGTGGGGTAGCATTGTAGAAGTGTCTCCCTCCAAACTATTTTAGGCACTTTCCAACACCCCATAAAACCTGGCTAAATATAGGCTTGTCTGTTACTAAGGACTTGGCAGGAGCACCAAACAGTCAGAGCACTGTGCACCAACCCCTCAGGAATTTCTGATCTTGTAATATGAAAACGTTGGGGCCTCTCATAGATGTAAACTCTGGCTTGGCCTGTCACCAAGGTAGAGGCGAGCTGAGTGGAACAAGAACGTTCTCACAGTTTTTACAGTGCTTGAGGAAAAATACAGGTAGAATCGTGGCACCTTCAGAGAGCTGGACAATCAGGACAGTACCCAGAGGCCACAGCTACACGCAGATCTTTCACAATGTGATGGTGGTTCTTTTATTAAGATGTCACGAATCTCCATTTACCATAGTAAAACCACTGAATGACACCTAAATGTAAAGTTACTGCTGGACAAACTGTGTATCATAGCATTTATACTTGGTTTAAATCTGCGGATAACTTGTTTTACACTGCTGGAACTGTAACTGCTACAGCACAGATTATATATATATATATATATATATATATATATATATATATATATAGCCTGTATAGCCTGATCCACACTACCAGGCTATACAGCAATGACATTGGAATGTCGTTCGGACTGGAGAAGTGTAGTCGGATGGTAACAAAGAGAGGGAAGGTAGTCAGAACTGAGGGGATTGAACTACCAGAAGGCAACATTGCAGACATAGAGGACAGTTACAAGTACTTGGGGATCCCACAGGCGAATGGGAACCATGAAGAGGCCGCTAGAAAAGCTGCAACCACCAAGTACCTGCAGAGGGTCAGGCAAGTCCTGAGGAGTCAGCTGAATGGTAAGAACAAGATCCGGGCCATCAACACGTACGCCCTGCCCGTGATCAGGTACCCTGCTGGGGTAATAGGCTGGCCAAAGGAGGAGATAGAAGCCACTGACATAAAGACAAGAAAGCTCCTTACCATGTATGGAGGGTTTCACCCCAAATCCAGCACCCTGAGGCTGTACGCTAAGCGGAAGGAAGGGGGCCGGGGACTGGTGAGTGTCAGCACCACAGTCCAGGATGAGACAACGAACATCCAAGAATACATTAGGAAGATGGCCCCAACTGACCGAGTGCTCAGTGAATACCTCAGGCAGCAGAAACCCAAGAAAGAGGAGGGAGACGAGGAACCATCATGGAAGGACAGGCCCCTGCACGGTATGTACCACCGGCAGATAGAGGAGGTGGCTGATATCCAGAAATCCTACCAGTGGCTGGACAAAGCTGGACTGAAAGACAGCACAGAGGCACTAATCATGGCAGCACAAGAACAAGCTCTGAGCACAAGATCCATAGAGGCTGGGGTCTATCACACCAGGCAAGACCCCAGGTGCAGGCTGTGTAAAGATGCCCCAGAGACAATCCAGCACATAACAGCAGGGTGCAAGATGCTAGCAGGCAAGGCATACATGGAACGCCATAACCAAGTGGCCGGCATAGTGTACAGGAACATCTGTGCCGAGTATAACCTGGAAGTCCCGAGGTCAAAATGGGAGATGCCCCCAAGGGTGGTGGAGAATGACCGAGCTAAGATCCTGTGGGACTTCCAGATACAGACGGACAAAATGGTGGTGGCTAACCAACCGGACATAGTGGTGGTAGACAAACAGAAGAAGATGGCCGTAGTGATCGATGTAGCGGTTCCGAATGACAGCAATATCAGGAAGAAGGAACACGAGAAGCTGGAGAAATACCAAGGGCTCAGAGAAGAGCTCGAGAGGATGTGGAGGGTGAAGGTAACGGTGGTCCCCGTGGTAATCGGAGCACTAGGTGCGGTGACTCCCAAGCTTGGCGAGTGGCTCCAGCAGATCCCAGGAACAACATCGGAGATCTCTGTCCAGAAGAGCGCAGTCCTGGGAACAGCTAAGATACTGCGCAGGACCCTCAAGCTCCCAGGCCTCTGGTAGAGGACCCGAGCTTGAAGGATAAACCGCCCGCAGGGGCGTGCTGGGTGTTTTTTTTTTTATATATATATATATATATATATATATATATATATATATATACATATATATATATATATATATATATATATATATATATATATATTAGTTTGATTTCACCACAAACTATTAGCAAACAATTTCCATATTATTTTATTAGACTATGATACAGTAACTTTTAATGTTTAAATACATCCAGTTTAAGGTTTCAAAGTCCAAATGTGCAGCTATAATATTAGAAATAAGCAGATTAAAATTTCCTTCAACTTTAGTCTCTCATCCCATTTGCAACAATGTTTCCTTTTACTGTCACATTTTTATGTTCTTTATAGATTCTTATAACTATTTTATTATCATCAACTGACAGCCTCTCTGATTGGAGGAAGAGGCATCCATAAGGATAATTTTGTGCAGAAAAAGTCTATGATGTGTGAAACTCGTGAGTACGCAATAAGTGTGAAGCAGAAAGCCTGGCTTAATGGCGCATTTATCCTCACTGCATTGGTTGCTTCATTCACCGATGGTGACATCATCACACAGCTACATCCATTTATACTCACTGTTGCAGCACGGTTGTCTGAGAGCTGCAGAATGTCTCTCCATGAGTTCTGTGCCATCTGGGAAACCCTCTGCTCCTCCATACATGTAAATATAAATGCTTTACAGGTGGTTTCATCTTAGCTCAAGCTCATCCACCGTATGTCTGACTTGGATCTTAGGTTTCGTCAAGGCAGAGAACCTGACTTTTTTTTTACTTCTTTCAGTTTATCCCTCTGGTCTGGCAAGACTAGCACAATGTCTATCAGACCAATTACTTACAGGATTTATTGATATTACACTGTCAGAACTATTTTCATTAAGAGCATTTATTGTTTGAGAGTCAGTCAGTGCAGTGTGGGAGACCCACTGTTTGGTAAAACTACAGAGTATGATAGGATACCAAATATTTGGAGAGGAAAGTTAGTGTAGTTTTATTACATAAAAGACATTTGACAGTCAGCCACATACTAATCTACATATGAATTGTACCTACAGGCAAAAAAAAATAATGGTGTTATGTTGCATTATAAAAATAACATATTATTAAACTGGTTTGCAGCATGTTTGTGGGTTTGTGTAACATAATTGTGCAACCATGTTGGGCCATGATCATTTACAGAAAAGCCTATGCAGATCTATAAAGCTTATATTCAGTAAAATATAATATTCTAAATCCAGTATAAGGTAACTATTCATGACTAAACAAGCAGGAAATGTTTAGGAGTTGAACACAGATCAGGTAAGTCACATCCAAATCAGGCCACTGGGAATATAATGAGGATGTCACATGAAATTGGATCGTATTAGTCATATTAAGATGCTGATTGAGAAAATAGCTTTCCAGAGCCTTAAAGAATGAATAGTGGAGGTCATAGAAAACCAAACTTCGACAGTGCAGTCATTTAATCCCCCATTAGAGTTTCCAAACTTGTGTCTAACTATAGCTCTGCGTGTGTTGCAGAATATGTGGAGAGCAAAAGTGAACTGTTCATAAAGTTTCCCACTGTGCATTATCACCTACTGCCTGGAAGAGTTTTTCAGTGTACAGTAAAAAAAAAAAATGTCCACAGAGAGACATAATGCAAAACCGTCCTGCTCTGCTGCTCATGTTTTATTCATGCTTTGGATGTGCAGCGCCTGATTGGGTGTCCTCCACTTTTTTTTCCCTTCTTCTTCTTCACATTGTTTGTTGTTTTTCATTTGAACAGAATAATGCATTACAGTGTTTTCCATCAAACATGTACCGTGGCGCTGACAGTGGTGCAGATGCTCATTAGGGAAGGAGTTCAGCCCTGCTGGGCCATTTAGAGTGAAATCTAATGTGACACCTTAATGACCTGAAGTCAGCACAGAGGTCTGAGCCAGACACTTTTATGCTGTCTCTGTGTCGTGCATCGTTTCGAAGGAAATTCACTGGGCACCTTCCTCAAATGTGTGAATGTACATACATGCATCTTCCTTGTCATTTGTGAGCTGCTGTGAGTTGATAATCCACAGTTTGCCTTGTGATGGCTCTGCTCTTCACAGAGTCCCTCCTTCATTATTGACACAGGAAAGCTGTTTGCCCACCACCTCACCACCCATGATGACTCATACTGAGCTGAACTCTCCTCTGTTTATCACTTCACACCAGCCACCCTCCCCAACTCTCCTATTCATTTTCTCTTGACCTACTTAGACATACAGTGTTAGAATTTGGACAGGAACAAATTTTCTGTATTTCTGGCTATAATCTACCATACAGGGCAGAAAATATAACGGTGATCTAGTTGATGGAACTGGTCAAGAAGCTGATACTTGTAGATTCAGCTGCATTACCTTTTCTACTCACTTTTTTAAAGCTGTTATTGATATTGCAATTTCATGTGGTATTGAAAATGAAATTCCCGACTTCAGATTCCACTGTGAGGTATCCAAGATTTGATGGTGATATCTAAGCAGATAATAACAGTTGTTGGAAATTCTCACACGCGTTTTTGTGTTTTTATTAGTACTGGTAATTGGTAATTCCAAAATGCAGTGATATGAAAATGTTTTAACGGAACATTAAACATAAAAAATGCTTGGGGTTAGAAATGGTGGCGTTACATTGTTTTTCCAGTAGACCGGCTCTAAATTTACAATGTTGCCGCATATTTTGTGTTGCCCAGTTTTTGTGTAATTTTGCATACCTCAGCATACCTTTCTCCCTGCTTTCCTTCCTTATGAATGACTTCTTGACAGCCACCGAAACCATTTCTTAAGACACTTCAGTGAACAGTAGATGAACCTCTCAGGTCCTGTAGGACTTTCAGATAATGTCCATCTGCTGTAGATAGTTTCACACCTGCCACTTCTCTTGTCTTCCACTTATCCAGTTTTCTCAATTCTTTTTAACGCCACACTGCACCTCATGCAGCATTATACCAAGTTTAAGTTAATAGCTCTTTGCAAATCACCTTATTGGTGGAAAAATACATTTTTTATGCCTGTTAAACTGTGTTATCCTTTGGAAATTTTCATAGATTTGCCTAAAGAGTGCTAGTAACAAATAGTAACTAGTAAAAAATTATGTAACATGTAGACACAACATGGGCTTCTCACACTTTTGCACAATATTGTATCAGTCAAACATGTAGCAGTAGCAGCAATACAGGGGAGCTGTCTTCAGAGTCAAGCAAGCCATTTGTTAATGAATTTGTGTAATAAACTACTGGAATCCCTTTTCTGTGCATATCATATTGTGTCTAATCTAATGTGATAGATCCCAGAGACAACACAACAGCAAAAAGTGTGTATGCCTGTATACTTACTGACTGCATTTCGACTACCAACTGAGTGCAAATTATTTGGCTGTGACTGAAGCCCAGTGAGGGTTTTCCACAGCCATTTTGAGGGTATAACTGAAAATGAGCACCAGGGGTTTTTATAATACAGACAAACACACATGTGAGACACACACACGCACACATCCTGACTTTGCCAGCAGCTGCAGGTGAGACCTAGTGAGGCAAGTCTTCACTCCTGTCATATCTCATCACTTGGCCAGACACTGTCTTTGACAGCCTCATCAACCACACAATGAAGATACCTGGGGTAAAAGACGACACAGGCTCTCTATCAAATTGCTGAGGAGAGAAGCAACCGCAAAGTGGGACATAATAATGGACATTATGGAAATGTTTAAGCACCAAGGAAGTTTGATATTATTTATATATATATATATATATATATATATATATATATATATATATATATATAACAAAAATGAAGAACATGTATACTGGTGTGTGGTTTTGAATCCCTGCTTTATTATGCGACAAAGACAGTCCTTGAAGTCAGCTGTTTGGTGCAGGCAGACAGGGTTCACTTCACGGCTGATGATGATTGCCTTTATAAATAATGTCAGTGTTTAGGGTCGAACTAAATGCAATATTCATGTCCTGAGGCATCTGAAGAGAGCACAAATTCCACTAGCTGTCAGCGGTTGGGTGGAGGCGAGGAAGAAGGAACCCAAACGCAGGACTCGCAGGTAGGTGACGATTTATTATAAGGAGTGGATGAACAGAACAAAGGGAGAAAATGGCTGGCTGGACGACTGACTGAAGCACTGACTGACTAACTGAACATACAGACGGAGAGACAACACCACAATAACATCAATGACAAGACATTGGACTGGTTGAACTGAGGGACATAAATACACAGGCTGAGTGATGAGAGATTAGAACCTGGTGAGTACACAGCTGAACATAATGAACTAATGATAAACGGGAAGAGGACGGAACATAATGCACATGGACCAAGGCTAACACAATAAAACAGGAAGTGGAACAGGCAGAAGATAAACAGTGAACGTGAACTGAAAATACTGGGTCACCGACCCAGGAACCCTGACAGTACCCCCCCTCCAAAGGCCGGCACCCGACGGCCAAAAGAGAAAGAAAAAAAAACCAGAACAGGGTGGGCGGAGGGGGCCCAGGACGGAGGGACGGAGTCCACACCAAGACAGTTCAGGTGGGCGCCCCCGTGGCCCGTGGCCGAGACGAGACAGTTCAGGCGGGCGTCCACGCGGCCCGTGGCCGAGACGAGACAGTTCAGGGGGCCGACCGTGCGGACGGCAACGGCGACAGCACTGGTCCGGGGGCCGACCGCGTGGAAGGCGACGGCGGCGACGTGGACACAGTTCGGGGGGCCGGCCGCGCGGAAGGCGACGGCGGCCACTCAGGCGAAGAGGGTCTGTGGGCCGCCCACGACGGCGATGGCGCCCGGCCAGTGGCCTAGCCAGCGGTCTAGAAAATGGCCGTTCAGCTCCAGACCCAAACGAGGCTGGGCCAGGCGAGGCTGAAGGCTCTGAGGCTGCAGCAGACGAAGGCTCTGAGGCTGCAGCAGACGAAGGCTCTGAGGCTGCAGCAGACGAAGGCTCTGAGGCTGCAGCAGACGAAGGCTCTGAGGCTGCAGCAGACGAAGGCTCTGAGGCTGCAGCAGACGAAGGCTCTGAGGCTGCAGCAGACGAAGGCTCTGAGGCTGCAGCAGACGAAGGCTCTGAGGCTGCAGCAGACGAAGGCTCTGAGGCTGCAGCAGACGAAGGCTCTGAGGCTGCAGCAGACGAAGGCTCTGAGGCTGCAGCAGACGAAGGCTCTGAGGCTGCAGCAGACGAAGGCTCTGAGGCTGCAGCAGACGAAGGCTCTGAGGCTGCAGCTGAGGCAGCAGACGAAGGCTCTGAGGCTGCAGCTGAGGCAGCAGACGAAGGCTCTGAGGCTGCAGCAGACGAAGGCTCTGAGGCTGCAGCTGAGGCAGCAGACGAAGGCTCTGAGGCTGCAGCTGAGGCAGCAGACGAAGGCTCTGAGGCTGCAGCTGAGGCAGCAGACGAAGGCTCTGAGGCTGCAGCTGAGGCAGCAGACGAAGGCTCTGAGGCTGCAGCTGAGGCAGCAGACGAAGGCTCTGAGGCTGCAGCTGAGGCAGCAGACGAAGGCTCTGAGGCTGCAGCTGAGGCAGCAGACGAAGGCTCTGAGGCTGCAGCTGAGGCAGCAGACGAAGGCTCTGAGGCTGCAGCTGAGGCAGCAGACGAAGGCTCTGAGGCTGCAGCTGAGGCAGCAGACGAAGGCTCTGAGGCTGCAGCTGAGGCAGCAGACGAAGGCTCTGAGGCTGCAGCTGAGGCAGCAGACGAAGGCTCTGAGGCTGCAGCTGAGGCAGCAGACGAAGGCTCTGAGGCTGCAGCTGAGGCAGCAGACGAAGGCTCTGAGGCTGCAGCTGAGGCAGCAGACGAAGGCTCTGAGGCTGCAGCTGAGGCAGCAGACGAAGGCTCTGAGGCTGCAGCTGAGGCAGCAGACGAAGGCTCTGAGGCTGCAGCTGAGGCAGCAGACGAAGGCTCTGAGGCTGCAGCTGAGGCAGCAGACGAAGGCTCTGAGGCTGCAGCTGAGGCAGCAGACGAAGGCTCTGAGGCTGCAGCTGAGGCAGCAGACGAAGGCTCTGAGGCTGCAGCTGAGGCAGCAGACGAAGGCTCTGAGGCTGCAGCTGAGGCAGCAGACGAAGGCTCTGAGGCTGCAGCTGAGGCAGCAGACGAAGGCTCTGAGGCTGCAGCTGAGGCAGCAGACGAAGGCTCTGAGGCTGCAGCTGAGGCAGCAGACGAAGGCTCTGAGGCTGCAGCTGAGGCAGCAGACGAAGGCTCTGAGGCTGCAGCTGAGGCAGCAGACGAAGGCTCTGAGGCTGCAGCTGAGGCAGCAGACGAAGGCTCTGAGGCTGCAGCTGAGGCAGCAGACGAAGGCTCTGAGGCTGCAGCTGAGGCAGCAGACGAAGGCTCTGAGGCTGCAGCTGAGGCAGCAGACGAAGGCTCTGAGGCTGCAGCTGAGGCAGCAGACGAAGGCTCTGAGGCTGCAGCTGAGGCAGCAGACGAAGGCTCTGAGGCTGCAGCTGAGGCAGCAGACGAAGGCTCTGAGGCTGCAGCTGAGGCAGCAGACGAAGGCTCTGAGGCTGCAGCTGAGGCAGCAGACGAAGGCTCTGAGGCTGCAGCTGAGGCAGCAGACGAAGGCTCTGAGGCTGCAGCTGAGGCAGCAGACGAAGGCTCTGAGGCTGCAGCTGAGGCAGCAGACGAAGGCTCTGAGGGTGCAGCTGAGGCAGAAGCCGGGCGTGGGTGCAGCTGAGGCAGAAGCCGGGCGTGGGTGCAGCTGAGGCAGAAGCCGGGCGTGGGTGCAGCTGAGGCAGAAGCCGGGCGTGGGTGCAGCTGAGGCAGAAGCCGGGCGTGGGTGCAGCTGAGGCAGAGGCCTCTGGCTGGAGACAGGCAGGGCCAGTAGGCGCGGAGGCCTCTGGCTGGAGAGCGGCCGGGCCAGTAGGCGCGGAGGCCTCTGGCTGGAGAGCGGCCGGGCCAGTAGGCGCGGAGGCCTCTGGCTGGAGAGCGGCCGGGCCAGTAGGCGCGGAGGCCTCTGGCTGGAGAGCGGCCGGGCCAGTAGGCGCGGAGGCCTCTGGCTGAGGAGCGGCCGGGCCAGCGGGCGCGGAGGCCCCTGGCTGAGGAGCGGCCGGGCCAGCGGGCGCGGAGGCCCCTGGCTGAGGAGCGGCCGGGCCAGCGGGCGCGGAGGCCCCTGGCTGAGGAGCGGCCGGGCCAGCGGGTGCGGAAACCCCTGGCTGAGAAGCAGGAAGGCTCACAGCTGGCTCTGGGTGCTGTGGCTGCAGGTCCGGGAACTGGACGGGATGGTGGACAGGTGACTGGGAAACAGGAGGCGACTGGACTACAGGGCACTGGGCGGCAGACTGGACTACAGAAGAGTGGAGGACAGGTGGAGACTGAGCTACAGGAGGTGACTGGAGGACAGGAGGGGACTGAGCTACAGGAGGTGAGGGAACTGACTGGGGGGAAAGCTGAACAGCAGGTGAGGGAACTGACTGGAGTGGAGATGCTAAGGGAGGAACGGAGGCAGGCGTGGCTGCTGGCTGAGCTACAGATTGAGCTAGTGACGGAGATAAAATTACGGCTTGGGCTCGTAAGGCTGGTGCCTGGGCAGGGGACAGTTCAGCTAATCTAACTAGGGATAGTGCGAGGGCGTGAAAGGCTGGGTCAGGAGGTGGATGAAGTGGTGAAGTAGCAGGTGGACCGGTTAGCTCCTCCAAGCCTCCAGGGAGGTCAAGCTGGGTTCTGGTTCCCCTCAACCTGGGCGCTGGGACGGGCACGGAAGGTGGCTGGACACCAGTCACCCCCACCTGAGAAACAGAAGCAGGTGTGGAGGTAGACCGGGTCGCAGCTGCCCTCCTCCTGGGAGCTGGCACTGGTGTGGGCGTAGACTGGGCCCCTGTGCTGGTGGGAAATGGCTGAATACTGGGTGTGGAAATAGTGACGGTGTGTGTGTTACTGGCAGGTTTATTGGAGATTGTTCTGATTTCTCTGCCACCACTATTTACAGTCTTTGGGGGAGCAGAGCAGAACAAATCTTCCCAGTCCACAGAATCCTCCAGGAGGGAAACATCCCATGAATGAGAGATGGGTTTATTGTGCGTTTTAAGTGAATAATCAGATGGTGAGTGCGAAAAACAGTCACTGGAGCTCACCATCGGGAGTGGCTGAAAGTAGTCTGTTCTATGGCGGCGTGTGCGCCGCTTTCTCTGGGAAGCGGAAGCGGCCGGGGAAAACAGTAGAGCCTCTGGCGCGGTAGCCTCCGTCGAGCTGAGGTGGGAGGCGTAGCCGTTGTGCCGCGGCGATGGTGGAGGTCCGGCGGATGAGGCGGCGGGTGTGGGAGCGAGGAGCGGAGTGGCGAGAGAGGGAGTGGCCGAAGCGCGGCGTGGAACGTCCACTCTCCACGGCAAATGCTCCGGTACAGGTGAGGCAGCAGGTGGGGGAACGCGGCGTCTCCGAGGCCCGCCCAGAGCCAAGCGAGTGCCCTCGAAGACGTGCTCTCGCTCCGCGAAGAGCCGCTGTCTCTCCTTGAGCTTTTCCGCCCACAAGGAGAGCGCTACCTCCTGCCGCTCGTAGAGGTCCGAGTCCGCTGGGTTCCAAACGTGTCTTCGTGGCACGGGTCTTGTCATTCTGTCAGCGGTTGGGTGGAGGCGAGGAAGAAGGAACCCAAACGCAGGACTCGCAGGTAGGTGACGATTTATTATAAGGAGTGGATGAACAGAACAAAGGGAGAAAATGGCTGGCTGGACGACTGACTGAAGCACTGACTGACTAACTGAACATACAGACGGAGAGACAACACCACAATAACATCAATGACAAGACATTGGACTGGTTGAACTGAGGGACATAAATACACAGGCTGAGTGATGAGAGATTAGAACCTGGTGAGTACACAGCTGAACATAATGAACTAATGATAAACGGGAAGAGGACGGAACATAATGCACATGGACCAAGGCTAACACAATAAAACAGGAAGTGGAACAGGCAGAAGATAAACAGTGAACGTGAACTGAAAATACTGGGTCACCGACCCAGGAACCCTGACACTAGCATGACAGAGAACGAAAATAAGTTGCACAAGTGCTCGTTGAGCAAAATTCAAAAGTCTTACATAAAGAAAAGACACAAAACTGAGGGAAGTTGGCTGCAGCTGACGCTCTCTGCAAACTTCAGACTTTGTTCTCGACCTTTCATTCACCCACGTTTTTCTTTTCACCCTGTCTCATCAAAATAAACTGTTTGCCTCAAGCTGCATTTACATGGTGAATAGAGCAGATTCACGAAAGAAACAACTTCATTCCCTGTTCAAATTTGTTTGAAACAACAGCCACTTGCTTTGAATACAGCAGCAAAAAAAAGAAAGAAAAAAAATCAATATCCTGCAAACTGCAAATGGCATTCATTTCAGTAACTCAATTAAATGCGCCCTATTTTTTAGATTGCAGCCTAGCGATACAAATCATTAGTCTTGCTGCGTTAATTATCCTCTCTCTCCTCTGCTCTCATATATATATGTATACACAATACCACTGAAATGCACAATCATACGTATTCTGAGCCTTCCTCAAATCCATTTGCATCTTTTGGAAAGCTATTCACATTTTATAGTATGCTGAATATGAGTCAAGGGTTGTTCCCTAAAGTTTCTTGAAATAAAACATAAGCACCACACGGTCTCCTCTGCGGTTGTCCTGGCTTTGTTCAGTAAAAAAAAAAAAACCTCTCCACTTTACGGCTGCAATATTCCACAGCTGGCTGCCTCTACATTTACGTGAAGCGTTTTATGCAGCGTTTTTTCATGCGTACTTCAAGTGAGTCTGAAAGCACAAGCACCACTACCACCACATTTTATACCGTGTTCGTGTTATTTCAGTTTTTTCTCTTGTTAGCAGGTCTCTTCAGACAATCATTGCCGTGTTTGGGGTGGAGGCAGCCACCAGCTGGGCACTATTACAATGCACACAACTCTGTGGCCCTTTAAAATCTGTTAGAGAAAATCACAATGAGATGTCCAAATCAAGCCCTGAGCCTCTGCTGCAAGAGTTATTTGCAAACTTTACTGAGAAGTCCAGTTTAATGTCATCGAGCACTTACAACACCAGGTTAAGTTAGTCAAGACAAGTTTGGTTTTGGTTTTTGCTGGTGTTGAAACAGCTTCTCATGTTTTTTTCTGCCTTTCTCTCTGTCCCTATCGGTCTGTTTACTTGTCCCTCCAGCTATATTTTCTTTCTTTTTTTCTTTTCTATTCTCTGCTCAAAATAAAAAATCCTAATAAAGTTCTAAAAAATATGACTATCAAGTGGACCACTATCCGGTCGTTAAGTGATGACGTGACGAATCCTGCTTCCGGGCCTAAAGTAGTCTGCGTTTAATATGGCTTTTGTGCTGTTAACATGTTTAATGTTTTGTATTTTCTTCTATTTAATCTCAAAAAGCTCCTAAAACAGTCAGTGATTACTGTTGACCTCCCTCGGCTTTTATTACCACTAATCATTTATTTAAGCTCAGTTTTTAAAACCTTAGGATGTAACTACAGCCCAGCCCATGCAGCAGTATATGAAATACTAACCTCGTATTGTGAATGGATTATCTCAGTTGTTCTCCTGGCTGAAGTTTGGTCCTTTTACAGCCTCCTGCCATGCGATTACATTTGTTCCAGACCACCGAGAACACTCACGTTAACTTTTATCGAGTGGAAAAAAAGTTAGCTTGTTTATAGCTAACATAGCTGTGTCACTAGCGGTCACGTAGCACATCATTATATACCAGCTAGCCAAACTTCAGTAACCCTACAAACGTCACTGCTGTTTAGTTTTCTGTCTTCATTTATGTTGGAAGTGATAACAGAGCTGTACGTTTTAATTTGTTTCCAAAACCCTGCAGTCAGGACATGCTATATTGTATTTAGATGGAAGCTAGTGAGCTAACTTCCTGCTAACTTCTAACTCCGTTAAATGTCATAAATTCCGTTTTCATGGAGGCCTGGATGTTAAACTCAATTGTTACACCTGGTAGAGCAGAACGCTGATCATTTTATTAAAGATGAAAGACTTTAGACAGTTTTTCAACTCTCAGTAATGCCATAGTGATCGTTTGACATATGGACCTGCAGCGGAGTTTAGGCCCAGACACGGCTAGTGACGTCAGACTTAACGACCGGATAGCGAATGCTGTAATGGTCCACTTGTAAAAGTAAATCTGTTTGGTATTTTTTGGCCTTCAGACAACAGATCTGATTGCTACACTGTCGGACACAGCAGACTACTCCAATCAACTCCAATTCTAACTCCTTCAATAACACTAAGCAAAATGTCGACATAATGCAATTTTAGACTGAGATGAGTCCAAGTCAAGTTTTACCATTTTGATTTAAGGTCTGGTAAAAGGTCAGGCAAACGGACAGAAATATCCATTTAGCCAAGTCCATCACCACTTACACTCTGTAGACAAACAAAATGAGCCGTTCAGTTTCTTAATTTTTGAATCAATTAAATTTAAATAGTGCCAAATGACTACAACAACCTAAATGCACTTTATATTGTAAGGTAAAAACCCTACAATAACAGAAGAAAAACCTCAAAAAAATCACACAACCCCTCCTAGCAGTTCCACAATGACCTGTAAGGGATACTGTAGCAAAGCATTTAAGAATCACAGTATATGATTGCATAAAGCATAGAATTCACCAATGCTTTGCTAACTCAGTAACCACAGAGCTCCAAACCTCCTCTGGCATTAACATCAGCACAGAAACTGTGTACTGTGAGATTCATGGCATGGCTGAGGAACTCCTATCAGTGTAATGCGAATTTTTTTTAAAAACATTTGGGTTAATTTAGTGATCTGACTCTCAGTGGCTCCAAAGTATATCGTTTGCTCATTTGCCTAACAAGCAAAAGCTCCATGATTTAAATCTGAGTGCTTTGGGGTTGGTTCAGGAAGGGCATCTGGTGAACAAATCTGTCAAATCAAACATGCAGAGCTACCTGCTGTGGTGACTCCTTGTGAGGAAGAGATCAGCTAAAAATAGTTAGAGATCTGCCTTCCCAGTAGTGCAACAAGGTAGTGCTTTCTTTTTAAGATGAAGTAGGGAGTTCACAGAGGCTGACAGAGATTCTCATCATGTTGGACTTGTGAATGCGGTGGACGGGTGGAAGTCCCATTCCTGTGTCCAAACTTTTATTAAGTGATATTTGAAATGCATCAGGAAAATTTAAACAAATGGCCATGTGTGACAGGTCCAGACCAACCCTTGAGATTGCAAGCCAAATTTTACTGTGAAAGGCAAATCCAAATCAAACATCTCATTTGAGATAAGTCCAAGTCAATTCTTACACAGTGATAGCAAACTGGTTGAGTCCTTTAAATTTCTCCATGTGTCACTTATCACAAATCTCACATCTGCAGTCCAGCTGGTGTAAAATTAGAGACATTACTTATTCACTTTAACATTTACAATCACGCCACCACCTTAAGCACAGTGGCATGATTGGATCATTTGCAGATGCCATTTGTGGCTTACTGCAGGAGGTCACAAGCAAGCGCTACATGAAATCATTACTATGAAAGGTGAGGTTTAAGCAAAAGGCTGAGAGAGTGGAGGGGAGAAAGGCAAAAAGGAAGTGAAGCAGGGGTGAATTAGAAAAAACGATAGAACATAATAAAAGAGTGGCATAATTGTGACAAGCTTTGACAGTATTATGGAACCAGCAGCAGCATGGCTCCTGCTCTCGGCACACAGTAGCAGCATTGTCCATCTTTCAGATCCCAACAAAGAGCTGGGGTCCTCTGTGGTCCGTTCCTCCCTCCCCTTCTTCCACCCCTCACCAGGGATGGATGTTGCTCTAATGCTGCCCACACAAGCTTGGCAGCTTTCTTTTCTCCCTCCCTCCAAGGACCTTGGCAAGTTCTTTGTACTTATATTTCTTCTATTCCTGTGCTATCTGAGGTTTATTTTAAAAACGACGAAATAAGAAACACTCCAGGAAGACTTCTACACAGATTGCACATTAAAAATGCCAACACTTCCTTTAGCTGGTGCAGCCCTCTGTATATATATATACATATAGGTGTAGGTGTGAAAGATGTTCTTCACTTTTCATGGGGAAAAAGTGAATGACAGGCTTTTCATCATGTTATGTTTTTTTTCCATATCTGTAGTTTGCAGTGGCATACAGTGATGTTCATGCAGCCACATCCTTTATGAGATGAGAGCACTATAAATGCAGTCCATTTATGTTTTGTCACCACAAAGCCTGATCTAACATAGTGAAAACACATTTTAGAAGAGCTGTGCTTCTGCCACGGCGTTTCTCTCCCTTCTCTATCCCTGCCTTCACTGCTCTTTGATACAAAACAAATCGATACAAAGGAAGAGAAAAGCAATAGTGTGTCAGAGTGTGTCTCTCTGAAGAAATGTGGCTTAAATTCCAGAGATTACATTTAACTGGGGAAATGTCAAGGTGGATAACATTACCTGTTACCTATCCGGGGTTCACTCTCAACTTGGCAACCAATGAATTCACTGTTAATGGATGGACAAGAAGAGAGGCAAAAAAAAAACCACCATAGCATATCCACTGTATTGGGCCATTCTGGCTCTTTGGGTGTTTTTTTGCTCCCGGCTCTCAGCGGCCCAAGTTGAAAGTGCACCTTGTGTGACACAATAGTAAACTTGTTCTTAAGTCTATGCACATTTACTGCAATATTCAAGACAATAAAGGGCAATCAAATTCTTATGACCCTGTGTGAATTCAGAAAAATGCGTTATAAAAATCTAACCGGCTATTTTGTCATGTGAGTAAATGAGTAAGTTTACCAGGAGGGGTGTTTTTACGAGAGAGATTATGTGGGGAATTATTCCCCATATCGTAATTGTCTTTCTTTCAGCCTTACAGTGGAAAAGAAACACTGAACTTGTAAACATCGTAATGTGTAATTTATTCCCACCATGATGGATGCTGGAGCTTAACTGTTAAAGTGACAATTTCCCTCAAACCAAATTTGCATATTTATTCCCTGAACTGTTGCTCTGTTTATCCATCCACATTGATTTGGTATCAGATGGACAGTTTTGAAGGTAGAAATGGCTCCATTGTCTTGAATATAACAGATCCAGGCCCATTCATACTTGCCTTGTGGTGCTTAAAAGGATCAGAATAAATAAATACATTTTTTAAAAAGAGGGTATTTTGAACAAATCCACGACATCTGCACAGAAGGCCATTTGGCCGCTATGTTTTTATTTCCAGAAACAACCCCTGAGTCTAATATTGAGAGCTATGAAATGTTGCTAGCTTTCCAAAAGATGCAGAAGGATGTGAGGAACACAGCGTGCAATGACATCATGATTATCTTATTTCAAGGTGATCTCAACCCTACTTTCTGGTGTCTCCATCCTAAGGTGTTTCACCTGTACCTGACTGTTTCCCCTGTGTAAACTCTGTTTTTCCCCTCTCTTCTCTGCCAGATAATAGAATATGTACTTAGTTTTCCAGCATTGGAGGCACTTTTATGTCACCAAACTCATTTTTACTTAAATAAAGTGTTTAAATTATTACTCCTGCTGAGTCTGTATTTTGTGTATGATTACACAGTATATAAATACTCAACAGACAGTTTATTAGGCACACCTTTCTACTAAATAGACTGGCACTTATATAACACCTTTTTACTCAACTTGAGCACTCAAAGCACATCATACCACAAGTTGAATTCATTTAATCAGAAACATATTTATACAGCACTTCTTTTCTATGCCTGTGTATTTTTTAAAGCTCAAAGTTCAGCATCTTGCCCAAGGACATGTGGAATGAAGGTGCTGGGGATCGATCCACCAGCCCCCTGACTGGTAGATGGCCTGCCCTTCTGGCTCAGCTGGACGATGGATAGATGGAGTGGTGTGGTTTGGGGAATAGTGGCAGCTGAGGAAAGAGGCACACCTGACTTATATCACCTTATTAGGGACCAGAGGAGGACACAGATCGCTGTGTGGTTTTGTAATGCAGTTGGCACTCAAATGGTAAGAATAAAAAAAAACTGTGTGTAAATATCCCATTCTCTCTCATCCTTACTGAGGAGAACACATGGCGTTAAAGGCTACTGGCACAATCAGCAGTTTCTGAAACATTTAGACCAGCTCCTCCGGCACCAACAACCATGCCACGTTCAAAGTCACTTAAATCACCTTTCTTCCAGAGAGATAGCACGCTGTCAACCATCTGCAGTTAACAAGCAGCTGAACAAGGGTACCTAACAAAGTGGAAGAAGAGGAATGCTTTGTTCTGCAGAGTGACCCCAGTGGGTACGCTGAATGTAGATCATTTGCAGAGTGGATGCACTCAGAAATGAATTATTGTTACTAGCTAAGGCTGCAGTCACATTCTGCACCTTGCTGCCCGTCACAGGAAAATAAGACGGTTTGCTTTTGTTTAGGGATCTGTAAAGCACGGTCCACATGTGTTACGCATCACTACAGGCCCTCGGTGATACCTTAGCAAGAGGTTAGGAATAACCTACATTACATGGTACTTCTGCAAGTAGGACAGGTCAGTTCAGCTAAACTTAAAATCACAAAATTTAAATAAATAAATAAATAAAATGCAATTTCATTTATGAACTGAGAAGAAAAATATAGTCAACTAAAAGTAAAGAATCTCTAAAAGTTGGTAAGCTGTTGAAAGTAAATTATAAATTATTATGACTTATAATATATGTTACATTATCCATATTTGTTTGTAGTCAAATTAACCCACATCTTCTTTCTCTATGAGTACTGACTTCTAAGTTAGATTGAAGCAAAGGTTGTTTCTTTGGTTAAAATTTGTTCTACCTTCTATAATTACCTGAGAGTTGTCTCGATCCTTGTTCGAGTGTGGTTACAATGGGTACCTGGCTGCCAGGCATTTCTCATGTTTTTAGTGGAGTCTATGTGGGAGAAGAGCAACCTTGAAAAAGAGTCCAATTCTGAAACAGCAAATTGCATCTAGCCAATCCCCACTGGGTAAAAAACACCTGCCGGAGCCCAAACTGCCTCTACGGTCAGCGTTCTCTGTTGGAGACATGATACTGAGATAAGCTAATGATTCCCACCTCAAAAAACGGTACAAACAGAGCCACGATGGGTGGGTGATACAAAGCCATGTCAGCAGTTGGCAGTCATCACTAACGCTAATTGCAGCCTTTGTCCTTTTAGAGGAGAAAAAAAGCTTTTCCAGGTACAACGATGCAATTGCTTGGCCTGATTTTATCACATCAGTCTGTCAGATTACAGCAAGGCTCCACACCAGCAGCTCACTTTGCTTTTCTGAACTCACTGTCAGGGGCTAGTTTAAAAATTCTAGCACACATTTTTATTTGACATCTATCTCCAACTTGTGGTCCAGTTTTTCTTTTGGGCCTCTGCTGAATCACAGCGCCTTTGCCTCTGCAAACAAGCTGTCAGGGTCAGTATTATCCAGCTTAGACTGATGTGTGCTTTGACCATCAGTTACTTCAAAACAGTAAAAGCTACAAAGCCAATCTAAGTTTGCTGCAGATCGCCAGCACATTTCATTCTACCCTCTCTCACATGAAATTCTTCATCTGATACCACGCAATGAGAGGGAGAGAGGAAGGGAGAGTGAGCTCCAGCTTCTGTCACTGAGCCACACCGGGAGCATACTAATATCAGCTCAGTCCAGCTGCTCTCCACGCTTGGATAGATAAGCTTGATTATGAAGCATTACAGAGCCGCCCTGTCTGACGACACAAACCGCTGAACTGTGTCACAAAGGTGAATGGCCACAATGCGGGGAAGTGACTGGCCAATATGAAACAGAGCAGGATTCAGCTTGTTAGGTGTCTGATTTCTCATTATTCTACCAAGGGCTTAAAAATTGGTTTAAGGGACCATTTTTGATTAAATGTAGCTGTTTATTTTTTTTCATGTGAATCTAACTGCTGGTCAGACAGCCTCTGGGTGGCAAGGGTCATTTTTACTAGTTGCATCCACATGTGGTTTCCTGTTACTAGTGGATTCAGAAAATGGTTAAGGGCCATTTAGAGCCCCAACCTTTTTTTCCGCCACAGACCGGTTCACGTCTGACAATATTTTCACGGGCTGGCCTTTAAGGTACATAACAAAATAAAACCAATACCGGTACCAAGATTTAATCATACCACATGGGAAAACACCCGGGGAAACCGAGTTAACGATAAAAATAATAAAAAAATAACCATAAAAACCCTGAAAACCATAAATTCACACCCGAGCCTCAACTCTCGCGGCCCGTACCAAACGACTCCGGGCCGCGGGGTTTGGGACCGCTGATTTGAACCATCCCTCAATTCTTCAGACTTTTCAAGCAATCATATTTTTTTGAGAATTTTAGAGATTTTAAAATTTAGAGAATTTTAGATTATAAATTTACGGAGTTTGTTACTGGTAGCGTGTCACAAATTAAAAAAAAAAAACATAATTTGTTCCTGAATTTGTGGCAAATGCCAAAGGTAGCGCAGTTTGACAGGAATAACATAGTATTTTTTTGCACCAACGACATGATTGGAAAACACAATTGGACCAGGTCAGTCATTGATTGGCCTCCCCAAGGTCCGGACCTCAAAGTTATTGAAGCAGCGTGGGATCATCTTGAAATAGAAATGACAAGAAAGCTTGTCTAAGAGAGTTCAGACTCTGTTGATGTCATTTGTCATATTAAATATTGACTTTGAAGTTCATTAAAATTGTACAAATTCCGTTTTTGACATTTATACTGTATTTCCATGCACATTTGGTCATGTGCCTCATTTACTTAGCAAAATATAAAGAATTAAGATGTGACTAAAGAGCACTACTGCACCAAAAGTTAGGTGTAGTCTTGGTTAGAAGTAACTAAAAACTGTGTTAGATTTTGGGGATTAGGTCCTTACCTTTTGCAGTGCAAAATGTTCATTGTTGATCCAGGTTTAAAGGTTCAAAACCTACTACTGGGACTGCAGAGATCTTTGATGAGGACTTTTGGCTGATTGTTAATATAGAAACTCCAGATTTGTGGAACTTCATTAGTTTGAAAGAGAAATCTTTGTTTTCCATCTTCTGGGGAGGGCTATCCAAGCTAAAAACCAAAAAAAACCAGCTCTATCGTTGTTAGGTCGTGGTGTGATATTTTCAGTCTTACGTAAGGCCAGCAGACATGGAAAACTCCTATCACTTGGGTGTGACATCACCCCTCAAATAACTACTGTGTATTCTCCTATGCTCAGCAGGTCAAAGTGTTACCAGGCAAAGTTTTCACGAGTCTCATTAAGAGCACCAGGCAGGCCCATCATAAATGCACTGAATTTATGGAATTCATAAAGTGGGGTGCCAAAATCTCAAGGGTGTGCTTGTTTGGTGTTTCAGTAGTAAGCAAGCACGCATTGAGAGGACTCTGCTCAAAAGCAGGGTTATTGGAATGTCAACACTTTTAAGAAGATGGATGTATACTTGGAAAATAGAGTGAAGTAGACCTAATCACCCCATTAAATTGCAGTTAACAAAAAGGTCAGTGATTTCAAGTTAGACATGTTCTAAGCAGTTCCAGCAGAAAAGCATTAAGGCAGTCTGAGAAGGCCATTGGTGGTGGATGCGTAGCACTGAACCACATGTAGGTGGCTAAAAAAGTGAGTCCGTTTTGAGCTGTATTGTTACATTACATTAATGTTAATGCATCATATTAGTTTAGCTCTTTTTTCAACTGGTTCTTGCTCATTGGGTAATGCAAAATCTACAACAGAGAGTAATCCCAGATAAATCAATATGTGACATTATTGGGAGGTCATCCCCACACTGCTATAAAGACAAGCAGATATGGCATATTCCCCTAGCATCACCAGGTCTATGGTATGCTGATAGCCCCAGGCATGGAGCTGTGGCGTGTATAAGGATGAAGCAGAGGGGGCTGTTTTGAATTCCCCCAGTGGAGGGCCAGTGTGCAACTAACATACCATGAGGTCTGAATGTGCAGCTTCAGCAGGATTCTGAAGGACACTTAAGGATCAAAGCCCTGCAGAATGCCTTTGAATTCTGGAGGTGCATGAGTCAGAATTTAAAGTTAAAAGTCCGAGGGAGCAGTAATGACAGAATTTTGTGTGTGACTGTGTGATTTTATTCATCAGTGCTTCCCTGTGAGGGATTTGATTTTAATACAGGAAAGGAGCAGAGGATAAAAGATTATGTGAATGTGCTTCAGTCTAACAATAACTGGCAACTTCCTGTGTGTGAGTGGTGTTCAAAGGGTGTTCCACACATTCACTCACATGTATAAGGAATGTCACACACTTTGTCACGTTTTGACAAACCGGGGAGGAGACTCTGCTGTCACATCAAAAGCTCTCATCATTTGTCCCTGTGTGTGTGTGTGTGTGTGTGTGTGTGTGTGTGTGTGTGTGTGTGTGTGTGTGTGTGTGTGTGTGTGTGTGTGTGTGTGTGTGTGTGCATATGTAATTTCCTTCCTACCTACCATGTGTCAAAAGGGAATGCTTTTGGGCAAAAGCATAAAACTTTTAATTAAAGTGTCACTCTTTGCTTTGCTTCTGTCTGCTAGAGATGTCAATGCTTGCTATACATCCTACGTGGCTAGAAAACCCTGGCAAATGTAATCTGCTGGTAGTTTCACACCTAACATGATAGATATTATATCATCAGTCACGTTAAAAATGTGAAAACTCAAGGGCTCTGAACTATGATTGAAACTCATCAGTTAGACAGAAAGCCATTTAATGTGTATGCAGTACTTATTTTAATACAGTTCTGTGCAAAGTTTTAGCCACCCCTGATTTCTTTATATTCCGCTTGCTTTTGACAGTTGACAGTTACCCAGGCTTTCTGAAGGTCTTTCAAAGGACACGTGCAGATGAGGAATAGTGAACATATTTTGAGAAAGGACATTAAAGATGGAACAGCCAGGCAGGAGAGAAAGAGGAAGACCACAGAGGGGGGATTAGTGAGAAAGAGGGTTGGTGTGAGAGAAGAAGGTGTGAGGGATAGGGTGAGATGGAGGCAGATAATCTTCTGCGGTGATCCCTACATTAACCAGGCAAAAGACTGTGGTAAACAAAATACAAGAACACAAAAAAAAACAATTTCTCGAGAAAAAACTGGTGTTTTGTAACATTCTGGGGAAAATAATAAAGGATTCCAGACAAACCACTACAGTAAAATGCGTGTCAGGCACATTAATTATAGTGCTAGCTTTAGAAGTCCTGAGCCGCACGTAATTTCTTTATATTTTGGTTCCTTTGTTGTAATTTTTATATTAGCCTTGAGCAGTAGTTTGCCAGGCTTTCTGAAGGTCTTTCACAGTTCTTTGGACATCGGTTGCTTTTTCATTAATTTTCAATCCAGTCCTTGTACCTGACCATTTTCAGAGGAATGTTTGCTCTTTGTTAAGTCATGTAACACAAGCGTAGGGGTCATTCAAACATAAGGAAGGCATCTAACTCAAGAGATTAGCCAATGTTGTGTCTCGACAGACCTTACTGTGAGATTATCCTGATGGCTGAAGACCTTTCCTCAGCACTGAAGGCATGCCAACATTCACTGACTTGGCTAATAAAAAGAAATGTGACATCCTTTTTAGTGATAAATTAGCTCAGACAAAGAGCAGGAGCAACATTGCTGATTCATATCATCTCTGGCCGATAATGAACGGAAAGGCTTTCTGTCCTCCAGCGACCAAGGGCCGCCTTTTTACACAGTGTTGCGCCATGCTACCATTATCACTGACGCTGTGAGTTCTCACAACACTTTAATGCACCTTTGATGGCTTCCATCGTGAGAGACATTGGCAGAAACCGCTGAAGTTAAAAAGTGACATTTCATGTTTGCAGAGCTCTGTTTACAGAGACATGGTGCTGCATCAGCTGCAGAGTGCCACTGCGATGCTTAAACTTGTGATGTATCCTTTATGACACTGAGAGCTTCTGTGGCAGCTTGCCCATTCCAGACTTGCATCTCCTTGTCACTGCAAGTCGCTGTTTGATACTTTAGGCTTCCAGTCTCCTTTGAAAGGGCCCTACATGCAAACACATTTTTCTTTTGATTCATCACCTTGGGTTTGAGCAGCACTTAGCCCAGTACATCCATCCCTTTGTTGAAGAAACAAACACCATATGCACTGGGTTAATTTATCCTCCCCCTCCTGTTTCCTAAATGTGCCATGCACTTACTTCTCGTATAAACTCTGTCTAAATCCTCTTGTAGGACATGCAGAATGACCTTTCAGTGTTTTGAGGCCTGAGACTCAAATTCCTGTGGGCACCATTATGGTCCCGTTTCTCCTGGTCATTTGTTTTTCTTTTTTCTTCTCTCCATCCAACAGTGCAAGCTGAGCCCACATCCCTCTCCCCGCTCCTCCTCCTCCTCCTTCCTGCTGCCTCCTCCTCTTCGCTCACCTCAGTCCCAAACACTGTAAACAGTGAGGCTTTGTGTGGAGCTGTTGTGGCCAGTCTGCAGGCTAAGCCAAGTCCTTATGAAACATCAGTTTGTGCATGGTTTTGACCGAGTTAGCGCCCAGCTTCTTTGGTTGACCTGAAGAGACAAGAGGGCGGCGGTGACTGGTTCTGTCTGCGGCTTATGCAGCCTTCAAATACTCATAGGCATATTTCGGGGCCACGAGTGGCGGTGTGTTCTCATTTTACTGTGGTCTCGGTGTCACGGTAGACTCATGTGAACCTTGGGTACCTCCTACTGGAATAGTGGCCAAACATGTAACAGTGGAATCAGTGGCAAGCAGTTTAGATTAGGATGAATCATAGTTTGGCTAAAATTAGAATCAGCTGTGTTAAGACTTTTTATGGGGAGTTCCAAATTAACTGCTCGACTGAAGGAGAAGATGGGCGTTTGAACACTTGGAAAAAACATGTCTGGTTTATATCTGAAGACTTAACAACCTCACAATAACAATTCTGTGATCATCAAAGTTATGCCATAATGTAAAGACAAAGGCCGTCACTGCCTTTTGTTTTGTCTGTATAGTAGGAACCACCCAGTACTCCTTTAAAGGTAATGTTGACCACTGCGAAATACCCAGATCGTGATCACATTCATCATTAAGTAAGTCCTTTGATGTCTCAGCTGTGCATATTCTGAGCATTCTTTGTGTGTGTTTGTATTTTGTATTTGAAGTCAGTTGAATTAATCACACTCTGGCAACAGGCTCACCACCCGGGGTCTCGGATGTAGCCGCCTCTCACCTCTGCTGTGAACCTTTCTTCATTCATTATATCGAAGCGGAGCTCAATCAGTGGAATTCTATTGACTGTAATTACGTCTTTCCAATCAAATACCCAGACAGCAGTGTTCCCGGCTGTGGGTAATAAAATTAAATAAATTTGTTATCAAGTTTATTTTCTAATGCAAAGCGAAGAGACGGTGCCCAGAGAAGTGAACGGCAGTTAGATGAGTCATCCTCGTCTTGAATTACTGCCAGACATTTTGAATGCGGTACCACAGCTGCGGTTGCACGAAGAGATGCGCCTAGAAACATAATACATCAGATACTCTTAGGTACACTTTGATTTATGCTTTCTTCCATGATCAGGTTTCACAATCAGCTCCATCTTAATGAGTCAGAGAATGAAATGGAAAAAAGGACGACAGATAGATGGATATCTGGAGGGTCGGAGCTTGTATGCCTTGTATGGTGGTGTAATGGTGTGGGGGATATTTTCCTGGCCACTTAGTGTAAACTGAGCATTTTTTAAACAGCACAGCCTACCCGAGTATTGTCGCTAATGATGTTTATTCCTTTACAACCACAGTGTACAATAAGCATAACGATTACCAAAGAAAGAGGCTGCAAAAAGCTTTGTTGTGCGAGAGAATTAGATTCAGGTAAAAATTAGTTAAAGTGTATTTGATGACCATTTCCAAGCAGACATTATGTTATTTCATTTTTTAACCTCCTCACTGTCAGCAGGATGAGGTAGAGCACTTGAATGGCATCAGTATTTTCCATCGTTATGTTTAATAACATCAGTCCCTACAAAATTGACCTCTGAAGATCATATTTTTACAGCCTGCACGCTTGTCTACAATCCAGAAATAAATCAGGTGAGGGGGTGACAACTAAAATGACTGGTCTGAGAATCCCACTTGCCCAATGTGCTTCAGGTCTGTGGGGAGGGACGTGTCCTTTAGAGGACCTTGCCATGCCTGATCAATATCCCTCTGGTGTGAACTACAAGACGGTCATGGTGAGAGAGAGAAATAGTCGGTGTGCATTACTCCTCAGTGGTTATGTGTCATTTGCCCTTTAAGATGCATATGTCTCTTATCGGTGCACTCAGTTGTCATAAACTTAATGCAAAAGGCCTATTATTATGAGCAATGGCGGGCGAGCCCAATGTTTTCCTCTGATTTATCTGTGGTGGTGCAGGAAAAATGAATAGCTTGTACTATTGCAGCAGTGCATCGGTCATAATTCTCAAGCTGGCACCTTATTCACCACGGAAAAATACATACAGAGCTTTATAATGTATGCTCTTCTTAACTGCAACTTCACCTGAATTAAATTCCTGGCACGGGACTTTGATTACATCCTTGCTAAGTACCACAATCTGATTTCTCCATTATGTAAGGAACGAATACAAATGGGCTTGCTGAGGGAGAGACAAAGGGGCAGAAAGAGAGCAGGGGCACGGGGAGAGATAACAAATTAAAAGAAAGGCAGATGGAGAGACAGAAAAGGGGGTTAGAGACAAAGAGGAGGTGAAGAACAAAGAGCTGAAAGAGCGGATTTGAGAGCAGCCATGTCGTCTGGATGAGCCTCTCTTGACCTTCTTGGTATGAGGAATTGTGATGGAACAAACACTAGGCTTTGAATCCACCCCATGCTCAAATGGACTTGGCTGGCAGTCGGCACTGAGTGCATGGCAGGGAAAACAACTCATGTGGCTTTACAGGAGCATCTTTAGGCTTGGCTGAGGTAATCAAAGCCTGACTGGTGCCTGGACCTACGTGTTCCCATGATCCTCTGACCTGTCACTCTCCTGCCAAAACTGGAGCTCATTTGTGGAATATGGTATGCCTTTCTGCCACGGCTGGATAGGATGCAGGTCTCAGTAGAGTGTGGGATCAAAGTCTGCACATTTCTCAGTGTCACCCAATGATAACCCTTATTTCTCCTGCCAAACTGGATTCCAGTCATATTTTACAAGCAAACTGCACTTTTTTTCCCCTGTCATTTCTCTGACCTCCTTCATGCAAAATAATAATCTATCTTAGATTGTAGTGCTGTTTACATTTGTCTCCTGAGATATACCAGCTGTTTTAACAGTTGATACAAACAAAGACTTCATCATTAGATGATGACCTAAATTATAATTTGAAAAAAGTCTAAAAACTAATTAGTCTCCGTAGCGTAGTTGAGATCTTCCTGATCTGTCTTCCTGAAGTCGTTTCAAAAGGTAATTGTGATGGGGTTTTTTTGAATCTGCAGAAATTTTTGATGCTTATCAGAAATCTTGCTTGAAACACATTTAAATGTCTCAAAAAGTCCTATGTGTGAACCTCCAGACCTCCACCTAATGTTTCCCATCAATGATAAAACAAAACCTGCTCCGATGGCAGCGACTCAGAGACTGCTGGAGAGCAGATGAGGTTAAACCTCGGGAAAAAGTCAGAAAATAGTTGTGGGTTTGATTAGGAAACATGCTATCTGACACCGTGACTCTTTGCTCTGCAGATCAGACTGTGGCTAGTCTGCAGTTTCCACTTGAGAATTTGTCCAGCTCTTTTGCAAGCCATGCATTCCCACAAAACATAATCCAAGCTTTCTTTGGAAGAATGATTGTTGACAAAAAAAGCACTCAATACAAAGCCTCTGAAGAGAAGCTGGCCATTAGTATTCCATCACATGTGCAACGCATTGAACTAAACCTTGCGGACTTTATTGATTTCTAAGTGCATTCATTATGCTTTTATGTATCTGTCTCAAAGTGACACCTGATGTCTACTGCATATTTTTTTCTAAATAAAGGGTTTGAAATAACATCCATTTAAAAAAGGGTAATTACTGCAGACTAATGTGTTTATTCCACAGTAATTACACTAATAAATTTGCACTGCCTGAAGGTCATATGGCTGAAGTTTTAGGCTATGTTTGTGGTTCTCAAGCAGTGGATCAGGCCCCAGTGCAGAGAAACACCGGGGGGAAAGTGGAGTAGAACTAGTGATGGGATTATGTTTTATTGTTAGAGAGTTTGGGATGTAGGACCACTGGGATATGCTGACACTGTAAGCATAAAGTTATTTGATCACACAGTGACTTACAGTATATGTAGTCTTTTCGTTTCTCTTGGTTTTACTGTTTTCTGTTTGTGAGTGTGTGTGGCCAGGGACAGGAATTCATGTGACTTTTACTTCAGTCAGCTCACCAGAGATTCTTGCTGTGAGACTACTGTGTTGTCAGAGGTGATTAAAAGTAACAATTACATCCTGAAATTTTAAATATTTGTTTCAGTGTAGCGTTTATCTCGCACTCCTATCCCTCCTGACTTACAACTCCACATCTGCCCACCTCAGAGCATAAGATGCGCCACTGCTTCATATTTAAGTCATATTTAAAAAGCCAGTTCTCCTTCTCCTCGTCTGAATTGTCACATGATCAAAAATGTGCTGGGACTTCCGGTTGAGCTTTGATGGAGTAGGACGCGAGTCTGGGAGCTCCCGCCGATTTCGATTAAATTGTTATTTATTCGCGCGTTTTGGCCGTATTTTCAGTCCTGTTTTGGTTTGTGGATTGTCTTGTTGAGAAGTTTTACTCGGGCCGGCGTAAAATGGCAGCAAAAAATGTTAAAACCCGCAGTACTATTCAGACACAACTGAGGCCTAGTTTGCAAACCGCGACCACACCCTCGAGTGAGCCGTCGTCTCCTGCAAAGCCCCCCACATGTCAAGCTAATCCTGATATTGAGGCTCTCAAGGTCGAGTTGCTGGCTTCGCTGAGGAAAGATATCGCCGACATCTTTAAAAAGGAACTTCAGGATACTCTGGGTGATGCTTTGTCTACCATTAAGTTCGACCTGCAGGCGGTGAAGACGCAGCTGGCGATCGATAAAGCTGCGAATGACGCTACCATGTCTGAGCTAAAAGGTACGGTGAAGGAGATGGAGCACGCACTTACTGTCTGCTCTGATGATATAGCTGAGATGAAAAACACTATCAAGGGTCTCACAGCTCATGTAGCCAAGCTGGAAAGTAAGTGTGAAGATTTGGAGTCCAGATCGCGGCGCAACAATGTTAGGATAGTGGGAGTACCGGAGGGCCCTGACACGTGCACCACTGCCGCCGTAGCTTCCTTGCTAAAAGAAGCATTTGATCTGGGGAAGGAGCCGCTTTTGGATCGTTCGCACAGGACCCTCCAACCCGCACCTAAGCCTGGCGACCGTCCACGAGCCATTGTATGCAGGTTTCATTACCACACTGACTGTGTCGACATTTTACGACGTGCTAGAGAACGCCGACAGATTAAAGTTGGAGATCGGACCATCTCAGTCTTCCCCGACTACACCGCCAGGGTGGCACGGGCTCGTGCTGCATTCAACACGGTCAGGCAGCAACTCCGTGGCATTGACGGTGTTCGGTATGGCCTGCTTCATCCAGCGCGACTCCGCATCACATATAAGGGTGTCGAGAAGGACTTTGTTTCGGCAGAGGAGGCCAGTGATTATGTCAAAACTTTGATTTCTGGGTGAGCCTCGTTAGCTCCTCAGTTTGATACTGTAATGCTGCTAAGGGTTCACGGTCTCCTTAGGTTTAACGCCACCTGTGCATTGTTTTCTTAGGCCATTGTGCTGGTTATTGTACTGTTGGTGTGCTGGTTCCTTTTATTTTCATTGTTATTTATTGAAACTGGATCATATAATATACTCTTGAACTTCGGACCAGTCCGGCACAATCTTCTCCAAGCTTGCTGCATTGATTTGCATAGGACTGAGTTGTTTTTCGTTTCTGTTAAATTTTTATTTATTTATTTTTTTGTTTGGTTGTTTTTGTTTTAATTGTTTATCTATTTATGTATGTTGTTTTTGTTTTTTGTTTTTTTAAATTTTATGCACTTTCGGTGATTTGTTGGAAAGTTCTCCTTCTGAGGAAGTCATATTTTGTACTGTGAGATCTTTTTTTGGTTGGTTGGTTTCCTTTTTATTTTTTCCCTTTTTAAAAAAAACATGTTTACTGTTACGCGCACACTGTTATGCTGTAGAGAAGTTGGTGAGAGGTTATTTTTCCCTCTCTCGCTTTTATTTTTATTTAGACAACAATTAGTCCAGTCACTTCGGTGAATCATTTTTGCTACTTTGGGGGTACACTGCTGTCTCCTTTGTTCTGTTCTGTGGAGACTTGGGGGTGTATTTGTGTTCAGGGTTGGGTTGGGGGGGGGCTGTCCCATTTCGGCTCTTCATGGCCACTGGCATTTTGGTTTGGTCTTTTTCCTCTTCCTTTTTGTAAATGGTTAATGGAAATATAGACCCCAGCATTGCTGGGTCAGGTATGCCTCTTAGATTCATTAGTTGGAATATCAGAGGTATGGGTAACCCTGTTAAGAGATCTAAGGTTTTTACTCACTTGAAACGTCTAAATTCTGACATAGCATTTTTACAGGAGACTCATCTTCGCATTAAGGATCATTATAGGTTATATTGCCCTTGGGTAGGTCAGGTCTTTCACTCAAATTTTAATTCGAAGGCTAGAGGAGTGGCCATTCTCATTAATAAGAAAGTTCAATTCACTTTGACCAATGTTGTCACTGATAGGAACGGTAGATACATCATTGTTGCTGGTACCCTAATGCAGAAAAAGGTTTTGTTGGTAAATGTATATGCCCCGAATTTTGATGATGCTGAATTCGCTAATAGATTGCTGAGTAACATCCCCTTTCTGAATACACATTTGCTTATCCTTGGTGGTGATCTGAATTGTGTTTTTGATCCAATTTTGGATCGATCTAGTCCTCGTAATTTGACTCAATCATCTATGTCTAAAACATTCTCAGATTTTATGAAACAGAATGATCTTGTTGATCCATGGAGATTTCGCAACCCTTCAATCAAAAAATTTTCATTCTTCTCTCAGGTCCACCAGTCTTATTCCAGGATTGATTATTTTTTCATCGACAGAACTCTTAATTCATGTGTTAATTCTTCCGACTATTCTGGTATTGTAATATCTGATCATTCTCCTCTGCTATTGGATGTTCATCTTTCTACCCATAAACGTAGCCCTCCACTTTGGAGATTTAACTCTCTCCTTCTGGCGGATAAAGAATTTTGTGAATTTATTTCAGGCTCTATTGAGGAGTTCTTGTCCTTCAATCAGGATGATTCTGTCTCATATTCTCTGCTATGGGAGACTCTTAAATGCTACCTGAGAGGTCAAGTTATTTCTTACTCTGTCCGTGCTAATAAAAAGATTAATGCCAGGCTTAAAGAACTTATAGCTGCAATTAGTAACCTTGATCAAAGTTATACACTGAACCCTTCTCCAGAATTACTGAAGCAGCGCCTTGATTTGCAAGCAGAATTTGATCTTATGTCAACCAAAGAGGCTGAGCACTTATTACTACGCAGTCGTGGCTCATATTACGAATATGGTGACAAGGCTAGTCGCTTGTTGGCACATCAGTTACGACGTCAGGCCTCCTCGCGTGTGATCCCCATTATTAAACACTCTGATGACAATATTACTACAGATCCCTTGGAAATTAATTCTACCTTTAAAACATTTTACTCTTTGTTGTACAGGTCCGAATTTCCCACGGATAAAGCTAAAATGAATGCATTTCTTCATAATCTTTCAAACCCTGTTATTGGTGCTAATGATGCGGGGCAATTGGACTCCCCATTATCTGTTGAAGAAGTATTAAAAGCTATTACAGCTATGCAGTCTAATAAAGCCCCGGGCCCGGATGGGTTTCCAATTGAATTCTATAAAACATTTATTGGTAAATTGGCACCATTGCTTTTGTCTGTGTTTAACGAATCCTTGGAAACCGGTTCATTACCACCTACTTTCACACAAGCAACCATAGCGCTCCTTCTCAAAAATGACAAGGACCCAACCTCCTGTGGTTCCTACAGGCCATTATCTCTGCTTAATGCCGATGCAAAGGTATTGGCTAAAGTAATTTCATCTCGCCTTGAGGATGTGCTTCCTCGAATTATATCTGAAGAGCAGAATGGCTTTATAAAGGGACGGCAATTGTTTTTTAATACCCGTACACTCTTTAATGTTATTTACTCAAAGCGTCTATCTGAACTTCCTGAACTTGTGATTTCTTTAGATGCTGAAAAGGCTTTCGATAGGGTGGAGTGGGAGTACTTGTTTGCAGTTTTAGAGAAATTTGGTTTTGGTGATAAATTTATTTCCTGGATTCGGCTTCTTTATTCGTCCCCTAAAGCCAGTGTTCATACTAATGATGTTTACTCTGATTATTTTGCGCTGGGTCGTGGTTGTCGTCAAGGTTGCCCTTTGTCTCCCTTACTCTTTGCCATTGCCATCGAGCCTCTGTCTATTACATTGCGATCTTCTTCTGTATTCAGGGGAATCATCCGTAATGGAATTACACATAAAGTATCATTGTATGCGGATGACTTGTTATTATATATGACTGGCCCCGCATGCTCCATTCCTGCTGTTTTAAGTATTCTGGAGAACTTAAGTTCGTTTTCAGGTTATAAATTGAATTTGGGGAAAAGTGAGTGTTTTCCTGTTAATACGGCAGCACGTCAACTTCAACAGTCCGATCTACCCTTTCGTCTCAGTCCGTCTGGGTTTAAGTACTTAGGGATTAACGTGACTCGCTCTCTAGCTGGCCTTAAATCAGCAAATTTGTCTCCTCTTATATCTAGGGTCACATCTGATATTCAAAGATGGGGTAATCTCCCCCTTTCTTTAATCGGTAAGATTAACGTTAAAATGAACATCTTACCAAAATTTTTATTTTTATTTCAGTCAATTCCCTTATTTTTGCCGAAACATTTTTTTGTTTCACTGGACAAGATTATTGGTTCTTTCATTTGGGGAGGGAAGCCACCTAGGGTCTCTAAAACTTTGCTGCAGCGATGCAGATTTAGTGGAGGACTTGCATTACCTAATTTTTTAGTCTATTACTGGGCCGCTCACATCCATAAACTTTGCTACTGGCTAAAATCTTCTGGTTCCTCGTGGTGTAAATTGGAGCTATCATCATGTAAGGGCTCTTCTTTACCGGCTTTGCTCTATTCCTCTTTACCCGTGAGACCCTCTCTGTACACTGATAATCAGGTGGTTCTTAACACACTCAAAATCTGGTTTCAGTTTAGACGTCACTTTAATTTTGTAATGCCGTCTTCCTCGGGTCCTCTAAGCGAAAACCATTTGTTTCCCCCTTCACTTTTGGACTCGACATTTTCAGTGTGGTGTGACAAGGGTATAAAACAGTTCAAACATTTATATGTGGATGGTGTTTTCGATAGTTTTCCCAACTTGTCTTCTCGTTACAATCTCCCTGTTACCCATTTGTTTCGCTATTTTCAAATTCGAAATTTTGTTGCTAAGTGTTTCCCAAATTTCCCCTCTTTACCTCCAGAACAGCAGTGGGAAACTACGTTATCATTTGTTCCTCATCACAGAGGAACCATTTCGAAACTCTATGATGCTATTCTGTCTTTTAGTAACCACTCTAATGTTAAGCTTAAGCGTACATGGAAAGAAGAACTGGGATTTCGAATACATGAGGAGTCTTGGGAACGGGCTATAACGAGGATACGATCTTCCACCTCCTGTGCTCGTCTTGGACTTATTCAATTTAAGGTCATACACAGGGTGCATTTCTCTAAGTCTAGACTTTCTGAATTGTATCCAGAAGTGGAAAATAAATGTGATAAATGCCATGGTTCTCCTTGTCACCTTAGCCACATGTTTTTTCTGTGCCCTGAGCTACAAGGTTTCTGGACAAGGTATTTTGCTATTATGTCAACTGTTCTTGGGGTAACTCTTCATCCTTGTCCTCTGATTGCTGTGTTTGGGATTCCTGCTCGCTCACTTACACTTGATCCCACACAAAGGGATATTATAGCCTTCACATCCCTATTAGCGAGACGTCTAATATTGTTGCATTGGAAGTCTGCTAAGTATCCTACTATTTCCCGGTGGCTTAAAGATGTCATGTTTTTTTTTAAAACTTGAAAAAATTAAATATACGTTGAGAGGTTGCACAGCCAAATTTTTTCACAAGTGGCAACCCTTTATCTCTTATTTTGCTAGTCTAGAGGTATTGCCTGTTTAAATCTACTTTTGTTACAGTTATATTCCTCTAATGTTTGATGGTTGTGTTGATCTGTGTGGGACTGGGGGGGGGGGCGTTGTGTTTTGTTTTTTTTGTTGTTTTTTTTCATATATATATATATATATATATATATATATATTAATATATTAATTTACTTAGGAAAATTAAGAAAGGTTGATTGTATTTCGGTAACTGCAAGTACTGTTTTCTTTTTTCAATAAAAATATTTTCAAAAAAAAAAAAGTGCTGGCTTCTGCTCAAGAAAAATAAAGTTGATATACTGGACTCTGACACTGACCACTTCCAAAGAATAAGTCAGAGTAGATCTGTAAATATGTGGAAATCCCAGCGTAGCGCTAGCCTGAAGGATTGTTTGTGCTAAAAGAGGGATCATCCAATCTGTGGTTTGTCTGACAGTGTTAAGCAGAGGGTGCATACCTTACTCTGTCAGTAGGGCTCGAATTGTCTCTCTACAGCATGTTTGCCTTGGATAGTTTTTTGGATCCAGTTTCATTTTAAAAAGAGCACAGCACCCTCTAGTGTCACATCTGTGGTCATTGCAAATATTTTAATGCAATGCAACATTTTTGTGACATGCTAAATTATCCAAGCTTATATAAGTCATTAGATGCATGTTTGTGGATCTGATCCATAAAAAAAACAAAACAAAAAAAAGAGTAATCTGGATATTTTTCCTTCGTTAAACTTTGTCCTTTACAAGGAACAAACTTTGATATACCCCAATACCCCTGTTGTGTATTGTGACCGAGAACTTTGTCCCATTTCGAATTTCCTAAGTTACAAAGTGAGTACAACCCAGATAAGGTTCTTTTTACATGGGATATCTTCCAGATTGCAATCAGCAAAGTCATCTGAATAAGTCCGTGACCTCACTTCCTGACGTGCTGCATTACTGGTGCAAGCAGAGAGCAAGAGACAACGGAAAAGAGATAAATAATTTGAGAATAATTTATTTAGAGCGAAACAGATGCAACAACATAAAGGTAACATTGTAAGATGACAATCTATACATACTGTAGAAATGTAAAACATGAATACAGTAAACTCTTAACTCCATGCCAAACAAAGCTAGCAGCATAAGCCTTCCAAAGATTCAACAGTCCTTAAACAATATGATGTTATATAAAACAAAATACCAAATCCTTCAGTATGAAGTGTAAATTATTACAATCATGTGGGGTCGTTTCTTCCAGCAATGCACAATCATTTGTATCCTTGTTAATAATTTAGCTTTTGTTTTTGATTTTTAAAAATGTGCTTTTAAGGACGTGGGATTTAAAACTTTTATAAATGTATTGACTTCTAAAGCTCCTTAAGATAGTTTTCATGGAATGAAACAGCAATTATGTCTTTAGTCTAATTAAAAAAAATGAGTAACAGCAGACTAATAAATTTGTTGTTCACTTACACAAGATAGTGTTCATTCAGCCTTGTGAAGGCTTATTAAAACGAAAATCTTTTGTAACTTTTGACCTTTTTCTTTTTAAAATTAAAATTTTAAAAAGAAAACTCATCCTTTACTCCATTTACCGAGAGTCTAAAAGCAAATATTACTACAAACACTGTTCTAACAATTGCACTCTTTCCTGAGGCTGTCTAGTTTGTCTGTTCAGTGTCAGTGTCCTCAATGACGCAAACACTAAATACACAGTACTTTTATACTGTATTTCTACAGCAATGCCCAGCCCGGAAATACTGATTCTGGAAAAAAAGAAAAAAACTAGCTACTTGACCGATCACAACTTAAGCTAGTAGTCTGAAGGATGTCAGTGTGATGTTCAGTTATTTAGAAAGACATGATGGTTCTTTGGATGATATCAATGCATTCCTCTAGCTCGTCCTCTTTGATGATGAGGGGAGGAGCCAGGCGGATGATGTCACCGTGGGTGGGTTTTGCCAGCAGACCATTGTCACGAAGACGCAAGCACACTCTCCACGCATTGTAGTCTGGGGGAAATTGTTTTAATATAAGTTACACTAATATATCGTTTATACTCATTAAAACAGTGGTTCTCAAGCTTTTCACAATGAGTACCACCATAAAATATATGGCTCTTGAAGTACCACCCTTATGACCAACATTAAAGTACAATAGTATTATTTAACACCACATACAGTTTACACAGACAATTTTATTTCTTATATAAATGTTATTTTAACTGTCATTTCAATGTCAAAGTCAGCGATCACCGTCGGCCTCTCTCAGTTTTTATGATCACTGTTCATTTTAAAGCATTATGATGTAACTACAGCCCAGCCCATGCAGCAGTATATTAATGACTAACCTTATATTGCAGGTTTTCTCCCAATTGAAGTTTGGTCTGTTTACAGCATCCTGTCATGCGATTACATTTGTCCCTACCATCAGAAACTCTCACATTAACTTTTATCGAGTGGAAAAAACTTAGCGTTCATCCTCCAGCTTCACTGTGTTTATATTATGCTAACATAGCTGTGTAGCTAGCCACCACCCAGCACATCATTATATACCAGCTATCCCAACTTCGGTAACCCTACAAACGCTACTGCTGTTTAGTTTTCTGTCTTCATTTATGTCGGAAGTGATAGCAGAGCTGTACGTTTTAATTTTTGCTGTGGCAAATAAGCTACCAGATTTTTGGCTTCACAACCCTCCTTCATGGTTCCTGCATGTCGAATCTCAGTTTGCTCTTTGTGGCATTTCAGCCGATGACACGAAATACTATCATGTGTTGGCCTCACTGGATCGGCTGTGTGATGACCCTCCTCCGGGATCCAACCACCCAAGGGAAATACACTGCTCTCAAGGCGCTGCTGCTGCGGCACTACTCCCTCTCCGATGCAGAGAAACTCCTCTCTCTCTCGGGCTTGGGTGAAGGTACCGCTCTCGAGCTCATGGAGAGCACGCTGTCCTTGCTAGGAATGGTGCTCTCCAGACTCACGTCTTCCTCCGACAGTTACAGGTACGAGCTGGCCTCACCAACTCCCCGCTGCTGGCTGCGAATGATTACTGCTCACTTGCAGAAGAAACAGATCGCATTCTCCTGGCTACCAGGAGCTTCGGCATCCAGCACCGATTCTTCTGGGGGTCTCTGACTCATCGATGCTGGCTGGGATTGAGGCACCGCGGCATCACTGAGAAAGGGCGTGACAGCACCATGCCGCCTTTGCAGTTTTAAGACCCAGGGAAACGAGCCCGCCAGCGCTCTGTAGCAGCAGTCGCGGCTGCTACAGAGCGCTGGCGGGCTCATTTCCCTGGCTGCTCTACATAGAGGACTCATGCTCGGGGAGACATTTCCTGGCCTACTCTGGCTCCCAGAAGAGCCTCTGGAACCTCAACAATGCTATGTTATTTAATCTTTAAAAAAAGATCCCCACGTACCACCAGAGAGAGCCCAAGTACACGTACCACAGTTTGAGAACCACTGCATTAAAACATGATGGCAACACTCAAGCCTTGATAATCTGATAATAAAAGTAGACGACCGTCGATTAGCTTTGTAATCTGATTTCACTGACTAAAATATTTCATGTTAGCTATCAAGAAACGATCACTACTATACCTTTGGTCTCTTTGATGACGACTGCATTGAGGAGGCCTTTTCCTCTCACTGTTGTCACTATGTCTTTGGGCAGCTTGTTGAGCTGAGCCCGCAGCTTTTCCCCCATCCTCTGGGCATTATCTGCCAGCTTCTCCTCCTCCATCACCTACAAATAAGAGCAGCAAGAGTGGAAAACAAACAGGTTGATTATTCTTCTGCTACTGTCAACTTTATTATGCATTTTAAATTTTATGTTCATTTTATTTAATCTGTTTACTCAATAAGGAAAAAAAACTTTTGCTGACTTGTTTTACGTATGCCAATAAGTGAATGTAAAGTGCATTTTAACACTGACCTCTAGCGCAGCAATAGCTACCCGACAGCCCACCGGGTTACCTCCAAATGTGGAGCCGTGCTCACCAGGTTTGATGGTCAGCATTATCTCATCATCACACAGTACAGCAGATACCTAGTGCAGACAAAAACAGATCAGGTTAAGCAAAGGTGAAAAGTTCTGAGTCTACTTTGTCTCACAAATCTTGAACTCCGAGTATTCATAACGTGTAACGAAGCGTGATTGAACCAAAGTAAAATGCTTACTGGGTAAACTCCTCCAGAAAGAGCTTTGCCTAGAATGACCATATCCGGACGAACGTCTTCGTGGTCCACAGCCAGCCGTCGGCCAGTACGTGCCAAGCCTGTCTGCACCTCATCAGCAATCCACAACACCTGAAAAAAGCGTGGAATGTAAATGGACATCTTGTTGTCAAACTTAGAAAAAACAAAGATTGATTAAAGATTTTGTTGACATGCCTTTATTTATGCTATTGGTACATAAACAGGCCACTAAGTCATTACACAGCTGTTTCCAGAAAAGTCAAAACACTTCTCTTTCAGCTTTTATCAACCACCTAAGAATTAACTACCTCTACTAAATGCCCGCTCTTTGATGTTGACATTCATATGCTTGAAACCATAAAACAGCATGAAGCAAGCTTCAGGAAATATGCGAAATATACTTGTTTTTATAACAAACACTAGACTCTAGTTCAGTTTGAAGGGAAACATTTGTTTCCATATCAACCTGTAGGTAATTACAACACTTATTTTCCTTTCTGCGCAGGACTTACATTGTATTTTGTGCAAAGTTCCCTGACTTTAGTCAGGTAGCCCTGGTCGGGCACCACCACACCAGCTTCCCCTTGGATGGGTTCCATCATGAAAGCTGCAACATTTTGGTCTTGAAGGGCTTTCTGGAGAGGCGGACAAAAAAAAAGAAAATAAAAAGACAAGTATATGATAATTCTGTCAATAAATAAACAGTACTTCAGTCAGTTATTCACCTGTTATGTTAAAAAAAGGTCTGCATTCACAAAAATAGCTAAATTCAATGTGTAATTTCTACCCTATATGTACACAGATGGTCAGAGTCTCATAGACTATATTATCCACTTAGCATGAAACTAACTGTACAGAAAATCTTGTGCATGAAAACCTGTACCTCTAGTGCAGGTATGTCGTTGAATGGGACCAGTTCAAATCCTGGCATATAGGGGCCGAAACCTTCGTAGCTACTGGGATCAGTGGAGCTGGAGATGGCTGCCATGGTGCGGCCCCAGAAGTTTCCCTCTAATCAAGAAGAGTAAAGAAGATGGTGTGTTTATCATATTATTGTTGTTTGGGGGGAGGGGGATCATATTTTTTTGAACAAAGAACATCTGAAAGATACAATTTCTAAGAAGTAACTTGCTTGGTTTAGCTCACTGGTCTCCTAATCCCGTAATAGTGGAGGTTATTGTGCCTGCCAAGTCAAGAAATGGGTCATCTTACCTTATTAAAGTAAACGTTAGTAACGTTTGGTCTATTTCTTACAGAATGATGTGTAAGGTGAAAAAAAATGGACACACGAAAAGTGAAGTCAATTTCAATGAAAAAAAAAAAAAACCAACTTACCTGCAAAAATGATTTTTGCCTTGTTTTTGGGAATCCCCTTTACATTGTAGGCCCACTTGCGTGCGAGCTTGCAGGCAGTCTCACCACCCTCAACACCTGTTGCATTACAAAATATTAGAGTCAACAAATCTACTCACAATGACCTTCAAAGATAGCTAGCGCAGTCAGGATTAGATGTTACCTGTATTCATTGGCAAAACTTTATCATAGCCAAACATGTTGGTGATATACTCCGCATAGGCTCCCAGCACATCATTATAGAACGCTCTGGAAGTCAAGGTGAGCTTCGATGCTTGGGAGGTGAGTGCAGCTATGATCTTGGGATGGCAGTGGCCCTGGTTTACAGCACTGTATGCACTGAGGAAGTCAAAGTACCGGTTGCCCCCCACATCCCACACATAGATGCCTGGGAGGAAGGGGAAAAAAACAGATGGACATGTCAGGGTTAAGTGGTTTGGAGACAAAGTTAGAGAAGCAAGGTTGATATGGTTTGGACATGTGCAGAGGAGGAAGAGTGGGCAAATGACCTTAAAGATGGAGCTATCAGGCAAGAGGAAAAGTGGATGATTGCAGAGAAAGTTTATGGATGGCATAGAGTAAGATGGAGGCAGGTGATCTGCCATGTAGACACCTAAAGAGAGACGCTGAAAGAAGTAATAATGGTCAAGAAGAAAAGCAAGTTCTCCAGAAAAACTACAGTGAAACCACAAACCTGTTATATTAATTATAGTGTTAGCTTTAATAGTCATAGATCACTGTGGAGAAGTCCTGGACCACACCTAAACTCAAGGAATGAACCGGTTTTATGTCTACACATAACAGACAACTTTAAATTGTATGTTGAGGCACTTTGTTAGTAGAAGTCTGTTGCATAAATATATGTGTTCCCATTTCTTTAGTTGAAACAATGAACAATTTAAAAGATAGTCTGACAGGCATAAAATTGTACTTTTGCAACAACAATACAATTTCCAAAGAGCAATGTGTTGAAATCTGACTAGTTTCATTTTCAAAGACCTCAAATACACTGCCAATGTAGTAAAACCACACTTGGATAGAAAGAACAGACCTCAACACTGTTGAAGCACTGTGGGATCATCTTGACAGAGAACAGAACAAAAGACAGCCAACAGCCAAAGAACAGCTTTGACTGTCCTTCAAGAAGCCTGGAGAACTATTCTTGACGACTATGCCAAGAAATGATGAGAAAGCTTAACTAAGAGAGGCTGTGTTAAAGAGTAAAGGTGGTCATACCAAATATTGACTTCTAAGCTCATAATTGTATCAAGATATAAAGTAACGAGGGGTGGCTCAATACTTTTGCACAGTTCTGTATTGTATTAATTTTAATAGTCATATGCCAAACGTACCTTCTCCTCTCTCCAGGGCCACAGGAAGGGGATGGTAGTTGTGCGCTCCATGCTTGCCTTCACGAGCGTAGATTTCCTCAGAAGTCAACGAGCGCTCAACCCTCTTTTTGGAGGCGGCAGTTGAGACGGGGCGCGTCCCAGAATGGATGCCATAACGGAGAGCAGGTGCGGTATGGATCGCACGGCTCAGCTGGAGAAACATTCCCTTCATTTGTTTTTATGCTGTGTGACACGTCTGCAAGTTTAAGCACAAACAACAGTTGTACATATCTGAAACATTTTCAAATTGGAGATACAACGGACAAACAAAAATGTGTAACAGAAAAAAAACAACCTTCCAAACAGCACCTAAACTGTATAATTGAACCTATAAATAAAATATACCTAAGAATTAAAGACGGTGGAGAAAATGATAATGTCAATGACTGAAATTCATTCCCATGAAGACGTTTGTCAGAGTTGGTATAAACAGAAGTTAAAATGACTCATAGGGAAGGGCATTCACAACAAAATAAGATGACGTCATTGACTTTCTGTGGAATTGTTATTGACAACAGGATTGGAGCCTCTTTAGTGCCCAACATTGAGAGAGCATATTGGGTGCTCGCCCTGAAACCCCTCAATGAAACTTTCCTAGGAGCATTCCCGGTCAAGTTCTTAAGCCACAGAGAGAAAGAATAGGTCCTTAACAAAACTTGGCAGATGAGCGCTGGTTTAGCTCACTGGGTTAAACAGACAGCCTGGGTTTGAATCTACCTGAAGGTCATTCCACAGGCCTCTTACATGGGACTTTCAAGATATAAAACATGTTGCAACAGTTTGATTTGGCAGCGTTTTTATACCGGACAGCCTTCCTGATGCAACCCCAAGAAATACATGTTTCAAAATAAGTATTACCTCATTCAGTAATGTAGTTATACAAATTTCAGATTGTGAGCGAAGAACGACTTAATGCATCTCAGGCCTTTGCAGAAGCCGTTGAAAGGTTGACCTTAACAGTTATCCATAAAATACCCACAACCACAATAACAATGACTGTGAGCATTTTATGGATTGTGGGTTGTTGCTGTTTATCGTCCATCTGGCACTTACTCAAAGCTTCTAATCAGAATCAGAATCAGAATCAGAATACTTTATTGATCCCTGGGGGAAATTATTTTTTGTTACAGTGCTCCATTTTAAACCAACATTAAGACAAGACAGACAATACGCTAACTAAGAATAGTACAATATATACATATATATACATACATACATACATACATACATACATAAGTCACTTATAAATAAATATTTGGAAAAGAAACATGTGTAGCTGTAGCAGCAAACAGTGTGTTAAGTGGATGCGTTGTACAGGGAGATGGCCACAGGCAGGAATGATTTCCTGTGTCGTTCAGTGGTGCTTTTCGGTAATCTCAGTCTCTCACTGAACGTGCTCCTGTGGCTGACCAACATGTCATGGAGTGGGTGGGAGGTGTTATCCAACATTGTCTTTATCTTGGACAGCATCCGCCTCTCCGACACCACCTTGAGGGAGTCCAGCTCCATCCCCACAACATTGCTGGCCTTACGGATCAGTTTATTAAGTCTATCTATCCAATTTCTTCGACTTTATAATGTTATTAATGATCGGTTCAAATAAATTAATTAGCTTTGGTGATTTTAACATGATTGTAGACACTGAAAACAACAGCCTGGATAATCCATTAGACCCAACTGGCTTCTCTCAAAATGACTCATCTTTTTAATTATACTCTTGATCTTGTCCTGACAAAAAACTGATAATTTAACAGGTTTTCCTCAGAATCCTTCTGCATCGGACCACTTTTTGATGACATTTAAATTTACTATTATGTATTACACAGCACTGGGGAACAGATTTCATTACAGCTGATGTCCTTTTGAAAGCGCAGTAACTAAGTTTAAGGCAGTAATTCCTCCAATGGTATATTCTGCCAAGACAATCCAGAGGAGCTAACTAAATTTTACTCCCACAGAAGTCAATTACTTTGCTACTAGAGTTAAATCCTCACTGTGTACAACACTGGATACTGTGGCTTTTCTGACAAATAAAGCTACAAATCTTAACTCGTACTTAACTCACAAATGCGCTCCTTAAAGCAGATAACTTGGAAGCTGGAGAGGAAATAGTGTTGCACTTGTTTAGAAGATCTTTATATAGCAAGGAAAATTGTTGTATTTCTCTTTCTGAAAAAACAGCTTTGGATAAAGCTAGGACATCTTGTGACGTATCACTCAAAGAAATGGGACCAACTCCAGGTTTCTTTTCAAAAATGTAGAAAGGCGGACCAAGTAAAACTGCTGAAATTTAGACACGCTGTCTCTCCTCGCCTAGCAAATTAATTACTACTACTACTACTTATTCCTGCGTCTTTTAGGATCTTACAAAGCTTCAAACAACGTATCGACTATTAAATTAGTCGTCAACGATTTTGATAGTCGACGTAATCGTGACTAGTCGACTAACCGTGGCAGCCCTACCATCAACATGCAAAAATTCTCAAGATTCTACCATTGATTAATAGGAGAACCTTCAGCTACCAGGCCCCTCTAATCTGGAAACAACTTCCGGATTGGATTTGGGAGAGAGACACCCTCTTTACTTTTAAGACCAGACTTAAAACATAGATCTTAAAACTTATGGATCAGGTGAACCTGAACCATCTCTGCTTCAAGTGCTTGCTGACAGAGGGGATTGTCTAAGGGTTGGGGTTTTGAGGTGACCGTTTTTGTGATCTGATACTATATAAAAAAAAAAAACTGAATTGAATTTATAACTACTGCGAATATACTCCAAGTCAAGTAACTTTAAACAAGTTGTGAATGTTGTTTTTAATTCAGATGAATATTCCTTTTAAAACCCCATACAAACTTCAAGATTAATTACAGTTACATTGGTTAGTTGGCTAACTCACCTGAGTCTATTTGGCAGTGCCAAACAAAGTGTACTTTGATATTTGTTTTAGGGAGAATTGAGCAGACAGCTTCAGTTGAGTTGAGATAGGAAATAGATGACTTATTCACAGGGGCCAGTGCATATTGGTAATCCAACATCCCAATAACCAAAGTTTACAGATTTACAGATGCTTTAATTCTAAATAGAGACCTTAATTATAAAACAGGCAGTAGCTGGGAAGATTCTCAGTCTTTCTGTGGTATTTTTGGAGTGCTTTTGTACCATGTTTGTACTATTTTTTGTCTGTTTTAGTTTTCTCTCATTTTTTGGGTAAATATTACTGCTAAATTGTCGTGTCTGTTACACATTACTGCTATTCATCATTTTATATATTTTAGGGCAATTTAATATACAGCATTACAACATATTTTACAAGGATGTGTTTGAAACATACGTGTTTGTTAAATGGCCTTCATTTTTATCACAAACATGCAAAATGATCTTTCCATTTTTTCCCCACCACTTGATATGAAGAACTTTATGAGATAATTAAATTAAAGTAACTAAATTTTAAAACCAACTGCACTAGTTGTAATATGCTAAAAGAGCAACAATTGTCTCTGAGATATATCAGAACAGAAAAGACCCCACGTAATATGACATAAAAACACCAGGATTTTTTACCTTAAGTACAGTGTTGAATCAACTGAGTTTAAATATATAATAGTGGTAGATTTTAATGACACATTTGTATTATGTTGGCAAAGTGTAATGAGGCTAGTCACATGAACTAGCCAGCTAGCTAGCTAATTAGCTAACTGCTGTTTGCTAGCTAAGGTTAAAATTACTTTTGGTTAAAGGGATACTGCTTAATAATAATGTTTTTACATGGCCTTGGTCTTCTCTCAGCCTCAGATAATCACAGATAGACGAAATGTCATAATTTTCTACAGTAAAAATATAACTAATAAGATAAAATAAAGATTTAATCACCATTTCTATCAAACAATGCTATCCAAATTAACTGTAGTTATCACTGCGAGGTAAAAGGGCCTCAACTAGAATTAACACAAATATCCAAATACATGAGATGGAATTTCACCCATTACTCACTACGCTGAGAAACAGTATCTTAAATGCTAATATAATATGATATAGTAAGCATAATTTGCATTTTATGTTTGCAGTGAGCTTTGCACGATAACAAGGTCGAGGATAGAATCTAACTGCTCATTAACTTGTTTTCTTACATAAATTCAATACAACAAGTACATCTATTAATTAACTCAATGGCACATGTGTAAACATTTAAAATCAATAAAAGCAGAAGAAACTACTCACTTACAGGTCAAGAACAATTGACAGCACAACAGCCAAAGTTGTGACCCTCCCCACACCTTTCCCTTGCCTGGAATTTCAGATTCACCCAAAACAACTTTAGTTTCAGCCCATTTTGTCCTTTCATAATAAAAGTCCTTAATATTTCACTGTGCTATGGATACAATGGCGCACAGAAGTACATTCAAGCAGTTTACTGCAGATTTTAAGAACTTTTTATTGTTATTCATTAAGAAATAGATTTGGTTTTTCTAAATAAAATGATTATGGTATCTTTCAACAAAATATGGGGATTTAAATAAAACACTACATAAAAACTCCATAAGGTAGCTAAAAATAGCTAATTCCACAAATTTGTGGGAAAAAAGATCTTTATTCATTTAGTGTTAGTGTAATTTTCTTTTCAGTGGAAGGACTTCGGGGTCTTGTTCATGAGTAAGGGGAGATCAGCAGAGGATTGGTGCAGCGTCAGCAGTCATGCAGATGCTGTTGTCTAATTGAAAGAGCCTGTTAATACATAAAAGGAACAGTTTGATGGCAGCAAAACAAAACCTTAAGCAAGTTGTTCTAAGAAGGCATTGGTAAAGAATAAAGTTAAAGTAAATGTTTTGGGGTAGTGAAGTGAAACCACGACCTAATAAAAAACTGTGGGAAAAATGAGCTAACTTACAAGCAGTCAGACTTTCTTGTAATTTTTAATGTGGCCTTGACATACTTCAGGCTTTCTTTGGAAAGCTAGCCCTTCTCAAAGGAATGTTTTCTTGCTCGTTAAGCAACTTAACACTGATCTGTGAATCGCTCAAACATAAGGCACCTAACTAAAAGGATGAACCTTTGTGTCTGTTGAATCTACACGTAACAAAGAACCAATTTTTGAAAATATCTTTCCACACTTTATTACCAGCAGCATGTCAGGAAAAGAAAAAAAAAATCATAATTTGTTCCCATTTTTAGTTAAATCTACAAACATTTACAAAAAATAACAATGTAGCAGCTTGACATGCACAAAATGGTATTGATAAGACACCCAAAGAACTATTGCTATGGTTTGCAGGTTATTCTTGAAACTGTGGAGGATCTGTCATGGTTTTAGGCATCATATCAGCCAGTGGTTTTGGGGATGTCGGCACAGCAGCTTCATTTTTTAGAAAAAAAACACAATGGAACACTATTAGTCATGAATTGGCCTCCCCATAGCCCGGTTCTCAATTTTACTGAAGCAGGTAGGGATCGTCATCTTGACAGAGAACAGACCAAAGGCAGCCAAAATCCAAAGTAGAACTTTTAAGAAGTCTCATAAAGTTCTCTTGAAAAACAACTCTTCTTCTTCTTTTGGCTGCTCCCTTTAAGAGTCTATCTCATCCTTATCTTTGAGTCTTCTTCTGTCACATCAACCATCTGCATGTCATTCTTTACTACTTCCAAGAATCTTCTCTGTAGTTTTATTTCTTCCATCCTCGTCTTTCCCTCTCTACTTTTAGGACTGCGTAAACGTGACAATTTCTAACATATAATAATGAAGTTACATTTAAACATTTCAAAGGTTTTAAGTAAACAAGAAAAAATTTGAATAGTTACAAAAAGGTTACTGTAAATTCATGCCTGAGACTGTTTCAAAATAAAATGCAGCATCAGAGTTGGAACTTTAATAAGCTGATATACTCCAATGTGAAATTCCACAGACTGCATAGGTTTTACAGGCCTGCTGAACAATGCTTCCCTTTCAAAACCAGCACAATGTGTTGAATGTAAAACACTCCCATACTAAAGGCGGGTTAACAAAAAAGTAATCCCACAGCAGTATGGCAGCTGTTCTAGACTTTTCCACTGTTCATGAAAATAGGCTTTCTTGAATATAGGTGAGAAATACATGGTAAAACAAATCGCTCTGATGTGTCTCACATCATTGTGTTTATTAGGGCTTTTGTCTTTTCGCTGGAAAGTTGTTGTTGTTGTTGTTTTTTAAGTTTTATTACAGTTAACTAAAACTACACATGTAATTTTAGTTTGACAACATAACTACGAAAATAAAATTCAGCAGAAAACAGTGTTATAAATACACCAACTTAACTATAAAAATAATATACAGGAAGTAACCTAAACAATACTCTTTGTTGGAACAACCATCATTTAATTTGCTTATTGAGAGTTGCAGTTCTTCGTGAGTTAGCCTGTAGTTTAATATCTATTGTAAACCTCTTTAATATCTTATCACGGAAAAATATCTCCTTATTTATTATATCCCTAGCTCTATTACTAAGAAGACAAACTAGATAATGTTATTGCAATAACTCTGGAATGCTATAAGCCACCTTCTGAGGGAAATCTATTATTACCTAAGTCAATATGATTAAACTAACAAGAGTGTAGACAGCAGCTTTAGCATGTACAGCACAGAATAAACACTCTGTAAATTGGAAGGTTTAATGTAATGACACTGCACGTGTCCCTGCTGATGTGCCGCAGACGGCATTAAAGCTCCTTTTAGGTGAGCCATGATAGGCTGTCGTGGGAGCTGCCTCCGGGATACACCCACCAGCCCCAGCAGGCTAAATAAAGATGGGCAGTTAAGAGTTCTTTCAGATTATGTATATTTATATTTATATCTCAGTTCTCCAAAACAATCCCGGATTATACAAACCTGTATCGTGGCCCTGAGACATGAGCTGCAGCGATCTGTAGTTTAAAATGATCGAGTGGTTAAATGTGATGCTTATCAGCGATTCAGTATGAATTAACACAGGTTCCTTATCTTATCTCGTCCCCCTTTAAAACGCATCTAAATTGCTGCAGAGACACAGGTGCTTTGTTTCCTTTATGTAATACCGGATAGCAGAGGAACATGAGCAACTTCCGGATGCCAAATTTCCATCCCTAAATTATTTAAGAAAAAAATTCAAAAAGAGGAAGGAAAAATAAAAGGAAGTCAGACAGTACCAGAAGAAAGCCGAGCGTGGTCAAATCTCTCTTTCCAAGTCGATGATGCTTGTCCTTTATAGACACACCAGCTGGTAGCTCTTCTGTTTTGTGCAGTGGGAAGGCAGTGTCGTGGCTCTTTCAATGCGACTGCGTCACGGTGAGATGGGGTACGCCTACATGTTGCAATTCACGCAGTAATTGCATAATTTAAAAGACAGCAAGTATTATATCACTGAAATAAAAATGTATTTTTTCATTCTGTTTATGTATTTTTATTAATTCATAAATAAATAAATTACTTCTTTGAAATTAATTTCTAAGTTTATTTTTAATGTTCCGTCCAGAATTTATTGAAAGCACTTCGTCTGGGATCCAATGGTGAGTCTAATTATACTTAAAGATGTACATTTAAAAAATACTGTTTTGTATGTTTTCGATAAACACATTAAACTTCACACGTGCTTTGCCACATGCCGCTTTATATTACACGCATGCGTACTAATCACTTCGGCATGGCGGACAGTGGCTGGCCGGGCTGTGCTAAGAGTTTAAAAGGTGTCATTTTGGACCTGTGTGGAGTTTTATATGACAGCGGGGAGGGCGACGGAGTTGCAATTCCTGGCTCGATCGAAGCTGTGAAAAAGTGAGTGAAAATTTTACGTAGAAATTTGATTAGCTTTACGTCTTCAGTTTGAATAGCTGTCAAAGTCCGTCACTCAGACTTAATGATGTATGTGACCACCTGCTTTGCCCTCCTGACCTATTGAAAGGCTCAAGGAATCCGACCTGCAGCTGCGATTCTGCACCAATGAGACCCAGGCCACCAGAGAGAAGTTTGTAGCCAAGCTTCGAAGATTGGACTTTGACATCTCTGTATCTGAAGTCTTCCCTCCTGCGCCTGCAGCCATAGCTGTTCTCAAAGAAAGAGGTTTACGTCCTCACTTGCTGGTGCATGATGGTAAGATTCATATTTGAGCATCTAAAGTTTTCAGACCACTTTTTAGTTGATTGTGTTCTAAGAGTGCACTTGGAATAAATGCACATTAAAAGCCCTGGTATAATATATGTGAGGAGTACATAAAGGGTTTTTTTCTGTTACATTCTGGTGTTAAATTATAAACTGACTCATTTAATCTCAAGTCATCTTGAGTGTTCTGCTGGACCACGTCTAACTTGGCTATTGAATGGAACTTAAATTGTCTCATAAGTAAAACAAGACTTATGTGTCTTATAATATGATTTACTTGGTAAAGTCTCCCCTTTTGCAGCATAAGACATTACTTATTCTTACAAATACCTGGCATGAATCCATATACAGTATATAAATTATATTTGATGTATGAAACTAAAATTTCACAATAATCATTATGTCCATCGTGCCCAAATTTTAAATCATAAAATATTCAGACTAATCAAAGCGGGTTGAGCTGAAAATTATCTAATAATTTAATGATTTTAGATTAGGGCTGAACGATATATCGCATTTGCGATAATATCGCGACATGATCAAGTGCAATTTTCTAACCGCAAAGGCTGCGATTATACTCTGGACATGTCCAAATTCATGGGCTGCATCCTCCTGAGGCCGCATTTGTAGACCGATTACGTCACAGCGACGCGCCGAAGGCTGTCCAAATTACTACCATATCCCAGAATTCATAGCGCGGCCCAGCCAAACTCCAGTTTCCAGCAATGGCGGCCGCTACTAAGTTTTAAAATTACTCATACTAATCTTTCTGGGTCACAAAATAAACTTTTAACATATTTTCAGGCGAGAAAGTAGTTGTGTAAACATCAAATATCTGCTCGGTTTATCAAGATATCACATATTTGCAAAAGTGCTTCGACGTTTTCAGAGGCGTCTGCTACCCACCAGCTCGACAGCTAGCCGGGAGCTCGAGGGTTACTGATGCGGCCGAGAACGGCACAACTCCCGGCACATCATTTTCAGATCACCGCGGAGTTTCGCTGCTCGGGTTAAACGCAATATATAAGTCACTTAGACAACCTAAAAATGTTATTGTTGGGCTTTTTTCAGTGTTTTGTTTGTTCGTGAGTAAATCGGTTTGGCTGAGATTAAAGTTATTAGATTAGATAAAATAAAACTTTATTAATCCCCCGGGTGGGTTCCTCCTTGGTTTTCACACAGCTGACTAAACGTCAAACAGAAAACTTATTAAACAGAAGTATGAGACAGTCGAGAATTTACACCAGTGTCTGGTTATATTTTAGATAGCAAGAAGCAGACGGCCGAGTTTATTAAACTCCACCGAGACAGCGGTGACGCTAATCAGAAGGCTAGACCGTCCAATTTCACGCCTTTAAATTTTAAAGGCGTGTTTGTGTGTGTGTTTATACAATTGCTATTATGTTTGCACTTTATGTGTAATGTTACTGACTGCAGAGATCAGTAAGATGTGTGTATTTTTTATTTATTAGTTTTATTTATTTAATATTATTTTTTAATTGAATGACTGTCTAGTAGTTCACAGATGTCGAAAAACTGAGTGTGGTAAAGCCACTGATTTTGTTTATGTATATTTCTGCAATCTGCACATTGTACTGACTTTCATTTTAATGTTTACACCAGGGTTCCTTGTCAGCACTTTATGCTCAGATGTTTGTAAGCTAAAAATAAACTATTGTGTATGTTCAAATATACTGTTGTGATTGAAGAAGTTAAATAAAAATGTCAGTCATCAATTCATGCATCACCTCATGTCATCATAACAGAGGTCTGTCTTCCAGGAAAGAACAGTTTAAAATTAATGTAATATAGTATTGGCCATACTATATGATGTATTGCTTGTCTTTGTTTAATAATACAGAAGACAAAGACCTTAAAAAATAATCGCATCGCAATCGCAATATTGGGGCAAAAAATCGCAATTAGATTATTTTCCATAATCGTTCAGCCCTATTTTAGATGCAATAACCCATTTATGACTGACTTTGCTCCTTCTCTGCAGGACTTCTCCCGGAGTTTGACGGTGTTGACAAAACCAACCCAAACTGTGTGATTGTAGGAGATGCAGCTGAAAAGTTTTCCTATCAGAACTTGAACGAGGCTTTCAGGGTCCTCATAGGCCTGGAAAAGCCGGTGCTTTTCTCCCTGGGCCAGGGGTAATTAAATATTACTAGCCAACCGACATTACTCTATTGCTTATTCAAAGTAACGCATCATTATATAATGAAATGTATTTATTGATGTTAATCTTTCTTCATAGGCGATACTACAAGGAGACGGACGGTTTAAAATTAGATGTTGGTGTTTACATGAAAGCTCTGGAGGTAAAATAGGTGCACCGATATTTTGATATATATTTTTTTAGAGTTCAGTGGAAATAAATAAGTTATTTTTAATGTTGGCTTTTTTGTGTTTTTGTTCTTTTTAGTATGCCTGTGATTTAAAGGCAGAAGTAATTGGAAAACCTTCCCCGACATTCTTCCGGAGTGTTCTCAATGATATGGGCCTTAAACCACATGAGGTATGCAGCAATACATGGCCCTGCATGTGCACAGAGCACAAGTTAGGATGGAAAAGTTTACTGTCAGTTGTGCAATAAAGACCAGCTGCCTTTAGTTCTTGTTTTGCAGGTTTGCTTTGTTGAGCTTGTTCCTCTGTGCTCTGACGCTCCTGTTCCAGTTTTTCCAACAAATTCTGAACCAATGACACAGTGTTTTCTTTCTAGTTTTGCATCTGTAGTCTACCACAATAGATTGCACTTTAGTCACATATAGCTAACTTTACAAACTTTCAGCTTTAATTTTTTTATTTTCTTTTTTAAAAATAATAATCCTGTCATCCTGTAATTTAGTTGTTTTCTACAGTCTTTCAGGCCTCTTGGTGTTGCTGAACTATCCAGTGTTTTCATTCATTTTAAGAATGTACCAGAGTGTTGATTTAGCCACTCTTAAAGATTTCCTATCTCTCTGATGGGTCTTTTTTTTGTCTTTTCAGCCAAAATATGGGCGTCAATGCTTTCAGCAACATGTTATCAATATTTAAAATGACAACTAAAAGCTGCACAATATGATTTCAACACATCGAATCAACTATATCACTATATCTGCTTTTGTTTCTTATAAGTCTGATATCATATGTTTCATTATTGAAAGTATTTGTAAGAGTAAGCATTGTGTTATGTTGTATGAGAAGAATGCAAAAGAAGACACTTTAACAAGTAATTCATATTATGACACAAGTTTTGTAATACTTGTGGAATTATAATATATAACAGATAAACATGGTCTTTTGATTTGATTGTAAAATTCCTACAGGCTTTTTTTTTTTTTTTGGTTACCTTTTCATGTAGAGGAACACATCCACCAACACAGACACAAGAATGTTAACGAAAGTTTCAATAATCTCAGTACAAGTTTCACTCTAGTAATTTTCCTTCTTTCTCAGATACATGGATGTATTCACAGCTAACTTTGCCATCCTCTCCAGAGCACTCATTTACTCACCCAGGCTCTTTTCCTTGTTTGTCGAGTCACTCACTTAAAAAGCTCCCTTACAGACCCACTGTTATTCTCTTCTTTGTTTCTTTAAGAAATGCCTTCTTAGAATCATTGAACAACGGCCTGTTTGGCCCAGTCAATTGATACTGAACTCCTCCTGTGTTCAAGGAACTCTCTGTACCAGCTCTGTCTCCGCTTTCATCAGCTTCCCCTCCTTTCTTTGTGCCTCTGCTTCATTAATAAAGTAAAGTAGTTCCATGGTTTGACCTCACTGAGCATGCAAAGCAGGTCTAGGGTGTGGATGTTTTTAAAACACATCTGCACTAGGTTCTCTTAGGAGTCTGTAGCCACCTCTTTTTGCCCTTGACACACTTGCATTGAAGGGGGAAAAAAGCTGCTCCTGTTTAATCTCGCGAGTAGTTTAAGTAGTCGTATTTTATCTAAAATTAGTGACGCTGGTTGAATTCTTAATCCCCGTTTTTGTTTTAATTCTCCCAGTGCACTATATTTGTTCTAATATGTCTCCTTTTTGTTTTTCTTGTGTTGTAGAGAGCCCATCATGGGTTGCTCCTTTGTTTTTGTCCTCATCCCCCTTTGTGGCTTCTTTAGTGGGCAGTGGTGCAAAAGGTTGGTCAGTTGAGATGACGACTAAGCAGGTTTTGAAAGGAAACATGAGTAGAATGGAGGCCTGGATGAAACTGATCTCCCCAAGCGCTAATGAAGCTTAGTAAGGAAGCAAGGACATCAGAGAATAACTTCTGGCAGATCGGTGCAGTAATGATCTGTAGTGTATCCAAATGTTCAAAAACATACTGTAGTGGTATTAACAAGTGATACAGTTGGTTAACCACAAAGGGTCAAGTATTGTGTCATCAGTTGCACGGATTATGGAACTGCTGTTTTCTCTTTCTTCTCCCTTCTCACGTTCAGGTGCTGATGATTGGAGACGATCTTTTAAATGATGTAGGTGGGGCCCAACATTGTGGAATGAAAGGTGTACAGGTGCGGACTGGCAAGTACAGGTCAGTGTTATCCTAAATCTACAAATATGCTATGTGAACTGTGATTTGTCTATGTTGGGTAACCGTTTTATCTAACGGTTACAGTCAGTATGTTCTGTCCTGAATAATCCATATTCTTACTGTCTGTTTTACTTATCTGTTTAATTATATGGTTATTAAAGATAAAAATAATAGAAGTAAATATTGTCATCGGCCATGTTGCTGCTACTCTTCTTTTCATTTCATTTTATTTCATTTAATTTTTTGTTTCACAGATGGTACGTAAGCTGGTTATTAACAAATATCTACTCATTTAATCACATGGCAGCAAATCAGTGTATTTTAGGCATGAAGATATGATCAAGACGGCCTACTAAGGTTGAATTTGAGCATCAGAATGGGGAAGACAGGCAATTTAAGTCACTTTGATCGTGCTGTGGATGTTGTTGTGAGACAGGCTGGTCAGAAACTGCTGATCCAATGGGATTTTCCCACGCAACCAAGTGTGCAGTTTACAGGCCCTAAAAAGAGTAAATATCCAGTGAGCGGCAGGGTAAAAAGTACCTTGTTGAAACCAGAGGTCAGTGGAGAGACTGCTGGAGCCGATAGGAAGACCGTAACCATTAATCCAATAACCACCAATTACAACGAAGGTATACAGAGGAGCATCTCTGAACGCACAACACGTCAAACCTTGATTGACCACACTGGCTGCCTCTCTTGTAAGCTAAGAAAATGAACCTAAGGCCACAATTCACACACAAAAATCTCTGAGCAATGTTTCCAGCACCTTGTTGTATCTATGCCACAACGAATCAAGGCAGTTCTCAAAGCAACATGGGGTTCAACTAGTACTAGCAAAGTGTACCTATTAGGGTTTCTGTGAGTGCATTTGAAAAAAATGTCCTTGCAAGAAGCTGCTTAGTTTGTCCACAAGGGGGCAGCATTACACCAGATTTGGGGCGCAATGTTTCCTTTGTAATGAACAGGCTTCCTGTGAGTCAGCCACCATATTCTTAAATCCTCAGATTTGTTTATTTGATTGAGAATCTGCCAGAAAAAGCTTTATTCTCTCCACATGTAGATGCTCGTTGCCCGCAAGGTCGTAGTCACCAAAGGGTTTATAGTCCCAAATCTGGGGAGTACTGGGACGCCTTCCTTATGGTGTAATTACGGAAATTTATGGTTGATTATTTTAGAACCATGTTTACAGTTTAAAGAAAAGAGAAGAGTTTCTGGGTGTAAGAGAGGATGCTGGTATAGAACTACATTATGCCATATGTACTGTTTACTATAATTTTAGTATGTCTGCAGTTCTGGTAAGTAATATAAATGCTTTACCCTTTATATGCATGTTTAAGGATATGTGAGAAAAGTGATGACGTTTTTTTTTATTTTATTTCTACCTTACTCTTGCAGCTTATGCAGGTTTTCCCCAAAGTAAAATAATTGCTACAAACAAAATTGTGGGCTTTTAATGTTTACCTTTGTCTTAACGTGAGTAACACTTATGTAAAGATGGATAGCTAGCAACTGTAGCTGTCAGATGCATGCAACAGAATATGAATATGGAAATATTTAAATTGCCTGCAAACCACGCATCAATCTGACGAGTGCTCTTCTTTATTACCTGCCCTGCCAACGTAGACTGGCATGCAGGTTGCAGTCATGTGACCAGAGAACGCTGAGTAATCTGCTTGAGCATCACTCAGCATTAATCCTTAGCTAAGAGCATGGTCACTCATTATAAAAGCTGCCCTCTGTCTGGGCAGTCATTCGTTCAGAGAGAGAAAGACAGACCTGCACATCTCTGCATGTTTAGCTTAGAAGCCAAGTGGGCTGAACTTTTTCTACTGTAGAGTCTCAGTGGAGTAAACACATGAATTCATCTGGTTTGTGTGACTTCATAGTCTACTCCCAGCAGCTCGGTTGAGCTCCAGTGTGCTGACACTCTGAACAGTGTCAATTCTACTAAACAGGGTAAAAGGGATTCAATTATATCACTGCCTAACTATGTTTTGTGGAGAAAGCATCTGGTTATAGATTAGCAGAGGAACATGTGTGAAACTAGTGTTGGGTTCCATGACATGCTGTTTATCAGCTGTGGATTTATTGCTATTAGTATTATCAAAGGGGTTTATCTGGGGAGAACTGAGCAGAGCAATATAATGACTCAAAGGAAACCAAAACTGTTATTATGAATGATTAAGAAATCATCTGTGTTTCGAATGTATTGCTGCAATAGCAGCTCTGAACAGCACATCATGTGGGTGTGAAACAGTAATAACAGAAGAGCCTCACAGTATTTGTGTATTCTTTTGCCCACAACTAGGAACAGAGTATAAAGGCTGTTCATTTATGACACCTAAAGCGAACTGTCTTTGTTTATTAAACATGGGAAACTTAATAATAACCCAGAACTCGGAGTGCCCAGACTTGCTGACTTTACACGTTCTCTGAGAGGAAGAGGAGTAACTTTGACATTAACAGTGTTTCAGTGGGAATTTGAGTAGTGGGGGGAGACTTGAGATTTAACATTGTTTAGCTAAACGGGCCCGGTGAACCCAGGCTCGCTTTGAGCGGCTATAAACCCTCAGTCATAACTGTGAAAACACAGCTGTTTCCAAGTCAACCAGATGCTGCGCAGGCCTCCAGTTCCCATCACACTCGGAGAAATTACGGATTCAAATACCCCAGACTCGGTGACAAGACAGGAAGGGAAAAAGATACAAATCAAATCGTATCAGCTTGTGTGAAAATGCTTTTCACTTGACATACTCATAGCTCTGGACAACTTTAAGCTTTTTTTTCTTTTCTTTTTTTTTTTTTGAGTGTCTACTTTTAAAAAATCCTCTCTAAAGTTTTACATCCTTTGAAGTTGGTTCACAAGCCGGTTTTGTTTTGTTTTTGTTGGCTGCTTCAGGGATGAAGAGCCAAAATTGTGCCTCGCTCATTCTGAAGCTATATGTGTGTCTTTGACCTTTAATGTGTTAAAAGCTAAAGTGTGTAGTTTTTTAAAGTATCAAATAGAACTTAATGGATACATGTTATAGTAAACCTATACGATAAGAGGGTTTTATGTGCACTTAAGTGCTCACTTTAGTGTTAAATAAGATGTATTTTCTTATATGTGGCTCATTTTGATTAAATTCAAAAGTGGAGCTAGCAACGTGACTTTGCTGGACTAGTTGGTGAGCTATAGGCACAACATAAGGGCATTTGTAATTGGCAGTTCTGCTAGCAGTCAAATTTCCCTTGTTCTTGTATATAACGAGTGAAAGTTAATGCACCTCAAGGGAGCCAGAGAACCCTTTGCTCTTTAATGTAGACCAGGTTTGCAAAGAGGGGCCTACCACTGAAAAGTGGGTGGAAATTACACTGAGAGTATAGAGATCGGACTGCTGATGTTAATCAGCTGCATGGGAACAATCCACAGACACTGAGCTCTGCTCCAAACCCCACTCAGGCTTTCACTTCTCAAGTTACATGCTTAATGGCAGTCAGAACATTATAGCTGTATATGAAATTTCAGTGGTTACTGAATACCATCCATATTACACTTTATCCATAACTGCTGTTTATGCTATTGAAAATCAGTAATCAGTAGTTGGTTAGGTTTCAGGTGTAATTTTAAAAACACAAATTAAATTATTGTTCTGATGAAGCTCTGCTGTGTGTAGGAAAAAGCTCTTGGACTGATGTTGGCCTGAAATGCAGATTGTAACAATAATTGATTGGACAATTATGCATAATTGTACTTAAAAAAAAAACACATTTTCCCAGCGAAATGGGCCAATTATATGCAACATTTGGTATTAAAGCTAATGGATTTCATAGTCACATGGATTCAAGCTGTAAACCTGATATTGACTAATTATCACCTTTTTAACTTGTTAGGAAACACTTGCCAGCTAACATGAAGCAGCTTTAGCATTCATTTGGAGTAATGTTTATGGCCAGCTGATAATCGCAAGTCTATGCAAAAGCAACACTTCTTCAGAGAGCTGGTGTCTGGGTCCTTGGCTGCTAAGTGTTACGCTCATCACCAACTAGGCACTCAATTTGTTTGTCTGCCATTTGGTATTGGGAGGAAACATTTATCTGCCACGGGAGTAAACAGGATTGACACAAGCAGCGAAGCTGAACTGAAACGGGGAATTTTCTTTACGCCTAGAAACCAAAACAGCGACCTGAAGTAAAGTGTCACAACTGCAGTGTTCCCTGCAGGTTTGTCCCAACCATTTTGCTTCTTTAATAATGGTTTGAATGACTATAAAGTGGCCATATCAAGCCTTTATTATCTGTATGCACTGTTACAATAGTGTTAAATTAAAGGTCTGCGTATGTAACTGAGAACAGCATAGGCTAATATCCTTGTTTATGAGGGACAGCCAATCAAAAGAAAAATAGCTTTAAGGAAGGTGAAAGGGTTTTATGGCGACAGGTGACGACCTAAGAGCTGCATAAAAAATAATAAGGATTACCTTTAATTATGAAACATGATGGAAGTGAGCATAAAGGGCCACTTTATTATAAAAGCAATATTAGCGAATGAGTGGTGGGTCAATGTGGGGGTTTTTTTGGGGTTTTTTTTTGGTAATTATTTTGTGGAAGTACAAAAAAAAACAAATAAGCTGTGAGCTTGGCGTTTATAATTAAAAAATGTTACTGAGCAGTAAGGTTATGAGTATGATGCCCTTGTTTTCCTCTTTCAAGCGTATGTTACCTTTTTCAATAGTGATCTACAGCAGCCTGTTCCTGTGACCGATCGTGTGTTCTTTGTTTCTGTTCTCTTATCTTCAAGGAACTGCATCAGCGCAGAACTGGGAAGCTTTGAAGCTTCATAAAAGCAGGTTCACATCATGCTGTTTCTGCATGCAGCAGTGGTAAACCAGTTTAATTGCTACTGCCGTTTCCCCATGTGCTGCGTGTGCATACACCCTCAGCGCTGGCGTGTGTGCTTGTGCCGGGGAGAAAGCTATGCAGCAAAGAGTGGGATACCGGCACAGCTTTGATAGGTGTTTTGAATGGGCGCCAGAGGAAGCCCATAGTGGATTCCAGCTGGAATCTGGCAAAGAGCACACAGCAAACATTTTCACACAGCAGCAACCATCGTCAGAGTGGTTTACACTGTGAAACTCTCTCTGCGGCTAACGCTTGGCTGCTAATGGGAATGTGTGGAAACAAGCAGGCTGAGCCAGATTGAAGCTCTCAAGATGGAACTAGTCCCTGATGATACAAACTATGAAATAGTTTGCTGAAACCGCACCCTGGTTCATGCCCTTTCTGTCTGTGGCCGTCAACGAGGGACACAACAGGAAAGAAGCATAGCGGGGTTGGGGGGTGGGTTGGGTTAGTGGCCATGTGCTTACCATACATGGATTACTGTCCCTACAGTAATTTTATGGCTTGCACCAAGCCAATGCTCTACTGTATTTACTAAAACAAACATGCTGACATATCTCCAAAAGTTGATTCTGTTCATCTGGACGTAGCGTTTTGTGGGAGAAATGTTTTGTCACTCATCCAAGTGACTTCTTCAGTCTCAGCTGACTGCAGGTTTCCCCAGCTTATAAACAGTACATTTGCATAACGACTGAAACCAGCCCACTGAAGGGACAATGGGCTGGGAGGTCAGTTCCTTAATCATAATTATGCAAATTCTCATGACCATTGATCAACAACCACTGACCAAAACCCACTGATCAATGGCCACTAATCAATGGCCATGAGTACCATTCACAGAGAGTTGGGGAATGGCTGCAATCACAGCATTGTAAGATGGCAAAAGATGACCCCTCGGCCCCCTCCTCGATTCACAGATGGTCTTTCCCTTTTCACGTAAATGGCCTCCTTGACTCCGCCCCCAAACCAGCGTTCCTCCCTGTCCAGGATGTGTACATCCTCATCATTGAAAGAGTGTCCACTGGCCTGTAGGTGTAAATAGACTGCAGAGTTCTGGCCTGATGAGGTAGCTCTTCTGTGTTGTGCCATCCGCTTCGCCAGAGGTTGTTTGGTTTCCCCGATGTATAAATCCTGGCAATCCTCCTGCACTTAACAGCGTACACTATGTTACTCTGTTTGTGTCGGAGGACCCGATCCTTGGAGTGGACCAATTTTTGGTGCAGCGTGTTTTGGGGTTTAAAAGCCACAGAGACCTGGTGTTTTGAAAAAATGCATCTCAACTGCTCCGATACTCCTGACACATATGGGATCACTATAGGTTTTCGCTTGGGCAGCGGTTGTCCTTCTCTCCTGGATCGGCTGGAGCTTTCTTTAGGTGCCTTTCCCACTTTGACAAAAGTCCAGCTGGGATAACCACATTTACTCAGGGCCTTCTTGATGTGCTGTTCTTCTGTCTCCCTGGCCGCTGTGTCAGTGGGGATGGTGTTCGCGCTGTGTTGTAGCGTCCTGATGACACCCAGTTTGTGTACACGTCAGCTTTTAGATATCCCCCATTACTGATGGCAATCTCACAGTCTAAGAAGGCTAACCTGCCACTTTTCATATCCTCCCTGGTGAATTTGATGTGTCGGTCCACCGAGTTAATGTGATCCGTGAAATGTAGTACATCCCGAGATTTGATTTTCACCCAGGTGTCATCCACATATCCGGCTTGGTGGTGTTCCAGGGTAGGAAAGCAAAGCCCTCTTTTCCACTTCTTCCGTGTACAAATTGGCCACAATGGGTGAAACTGGGGAGCCCATGGCACACCCATGTTTCTGCCTGTAGAACTGATCCTTGTATGTGAAGTAGGTGGAATGAAGACACAGTTCCAAAAGCAAACACACTTGGTCGATGCTGAGAGTGGTCCTGTTGCTGAGGTTGGTGTCATCCTGTAATCTCTTACGGACTACCTCCAACGCTTCCGTGACTGGGATGCAAGTGAAGAGAGATGTAACGTCGTACGAGACCATGGTTTCATCTGCCTCCATAATGACAGCTCTCACCTTCTCAACAAAATCTAGGGTGTTCTGGATGTGGTGTTCAGAGCTGCCCACCAGCGGGTTGAGGATCGAAGCCAGAAACTTGGAGGTGTTATAGGTGACAGAGTTGATCATGCAGACAATCGGTCTTAAAGGTGCACCGTTTATGTATTTTCGGTAAACCATACAGACTTGGTGTAGACTCCCCTGGGTACAGCCTGTGGTATGAGGTCCGGTCAATAGCCTTGTCTTGTTCTAACTGCTTCAGACAGTCTATCACCCTCTTCCTGTAGCCACTTCCTGGGTCTCGTTTCAGGGGCTCATAAGTATTTTCATCACTGAGTAGTGACAAAATCTTCTCATGATAGAAAGTACTATCATGAGAAGACTGACCTCCCAGCCCATTGTCCCTTCAGTGGGCTGGTTTCAGTCATTATGCAAATGTACTTTTTATAAGATTTGGGGAAACCTGCAGTCAGCTGAGACTGAAGAAGTCACTTGGATGAGTGACGAAACGTTTCTCTCACAAAACGCTACGTCCAGATGAACAGAATCAACTTTTGGAGATTTACTTTCCTGGATGATTGAGAATGCATCAAGATGCTGACTTATGCATGTTTGCAAAAGAACATGCTAAAGAAAGAACGGTTCATTAGTTCAATGCTGCATTCATGGCCCTTGTTGGCACAGTGTAAAGAACAGGAAAACCCCATGTTGTTCCAGCGTTTGAGATTCCACCGATCATTCCAGAAATATCTCCACTCCTGCCTTTGTGGGCACACCAAGTACAATCATGTCCATAAATATTTAGACAGAAGCACAGCTTTTCTACAGTTTTTGCAAGCGTAGTAGAAAGAGTCAAAGACAATGAATTAAAATGGTTCACAAAACATTTAGAATTACATTTTTCCTCGTTTTTTGTGGCTTTTTAATAAAAAAAATAATAGAGACAACAGAGTAGCCTCTTTTAGTTAGCTGTTGCTTTGCATCTATATAGAAGAAGGGTGTGGCGGGTGTTGCCTTTTGAACATATAGATTATACGAGGGTGTAAAAGCGTACTCCTGTCTATCAGCAAGCGCGACGAAAGCTGTATGTTCCCCCGCCCACAACACATTCGCCACCAACATGTTTGAAAGGCATCTAAAGGTGAAAAAGGGTGCCATGAACTTTACTCTTGATGAGAACACTCTTGACTCTCTGTGCAGTCTTGGTCTCCCAGGTCATGTGTCATTTACTAGGTTTACCTTTGATATCGCTCTGCTGATTTTTAAAATGTATTTATTTTTTGGCTTTATGAGCCTCAATAATAGCCTTTTCATGTGTTCAGTCACCTAAGAACACTCTGTGGGAACTCTGAACTGTGTGCTAGCTCCTTTCCGCATGAACTAGTGTTCACATACCTCACCTAGGAAACAATTTGAAAGAAAACCTGCTTGTGTTGTACCCACAGGCACTATGTATGGTATTATATGTCTTACAAGCAGTTCTTTCAATATTGTTGTAAAATGTACTCAAATTAAAGCAATAATTTTGCACTTGTATTTAGTCTTTATTTTAGTTTAGTCCAAAGGTGTTTTCGGTTATTCTTATGTAGCAACTTTCTCCAACTGGGATGTTCTGTAACTGTCAGATTCTTTGACTTTAAGGCTACTAGACGGATATTACAGTTGACGCATAGGTAAACTGAGATTCATGAGAACTGAGTGAAACATGATAGTGTAGTAATGAGATAACTAGAAGAAAAGCTAACAGTTTTTGAAAATGCTCTTTGACAGACAAGAATATGTCAAAAAAAACGATAAATGCTTGGCATATGGCATATTTCACGAACATGGATGTTGTCAATGAAGCTTCTATGAGCTTGCAACATTGCAACATTGTGCAATGAGTAATATCCCTGAGGACATGCAGTTCTCATCCAATGCGTTAGTATGCAAATATTCCAAGCTATGATTTTAACTGCTAGTATGATCAGAACCAACAAGTCTGAGAGTAGAAAAAGAATTTGGCTTAATCCAAAAGTGATGGTACAATTAATCTGTGAGTAAGCACCAAAGGATTTTAACAGCTTAACAGACTACAATACACTGTACAGTTGTCCACCAGCAGACCAGTCCAGAGAAACCTTCCCAGCCCAGACTGAACTGGCTCTCTCTGAGTGGCACAGAACCTGTGATTAGTGTGGATATCCTGAGCAGATTTCCACTGAAACCTGTAATGAAGTCTTGAAAATAAAGCCATTGTGAGTGCAGTGAATGAAAGGAAAGACAGCTCATTAAGAAAGCAAATGGCCAATCAGCCTCAGCAAACACAAGAGAAGGCTTTTCAAGTAGAAAAATGTTTGCTGTCAGCTTAATATAATAAAGTGGACAGAATTAGTATAATAACCCCAATATTACTAGCATATTTAGGGCAGGTTAATTGTATTCCCGCTTCCTAAGAGACCACATGCTGTAACTTGGCACTATTCCTCATAAATCATTTGCCTGTATTTGAATGGCTGTCTAATAAAAATGAAGTGATCCAAATTTAAGTTGGACCTCCTCCATATGGTGATCAGATCTGGCAGTTTGACTGAAAATATTTGCTTTTAAATCTATATTGGCATGATGTTGAAATTGATTATTGCTGGACTGTTGGTGCCAGTTAGCTTTTATTTTGTGGTCATTTCTGGGATGGCTCCCAGATACATTATGTATTTCAGCTTAGCTTAGCTTTCAGTCCTCCTCACGACATATAGATCAGCACATATGATAATGGTCATGGTTTCATGTATGACTGCAAGGCCTTCCTTTAACCTAGACAGTTATGAAATGTAGATTACCTAAGATAATGCCTTTAATTCTCTCCTTCAAGCACACTAAACTGAATTGAATGTGTAGTCTTGCCTGAGCAGGTTACGCTTGAGTCACATTTTCGCTTTGCATTGTCTTGATCTGTGCAGCATTTTGCTTTGTAGAAAAGAGTGCAGGCACTTCATAGTGTCTCGTGTAACAGCGCAGTCCCACACCCTGTCCTCTTAACCACTCTTAACACATTAGTTTTGTCTGTGTGGGAAGGAAGTGAAGTTATCGAAGTGCACTCCTCTCCGCTGAGGCTGTGGGCTGTGAATTTGTCAGCTACAGTGTTTCTAAATGTGTCATTTAGGTCTGTTTATCTGTGCACCACAAGAACACTGACTCTTTACACCAGCAAAGGGATGCGTGACATGTGCACAACGTGGCCTTTGAGCTAAAGCTAAATCCACAGGGGCCCTCTTTTGTGTCCAAGTCCACCCAGATGTTCAGAGGAACTAAAGCTAGCACGTTCTAACCTGTTAGCTTTATATAGAAATGTGTAAACCTGACTGTACAGAATGGGTTGTATATAAATCTGTGTTCATTTCTTATTAGACTGACCGAATAAGGCATAATTCTAAAGTAATTTTGACATTATGCATCATCAGAAGCATACAGATAAGCACAGTGATGTCTGACAAGCCATTAACAGCTCTCAGCATCTCCTTTGTCAGTCAGCAGCAGGGCCTTGGCAGGATGCATGGTAAACTGGGATAAATGTGTGTTGCATAAGGTTCCTATTTCCACTGTTGGATTTCCCTTCTATTTAACAGATAACACATGAAAGCTGTGTTTTTTAGTTGGATTTCTTTTGCTGCATGTTTCTAGAAATGGGTGTTCATTTCCACTGGAAAAAAAGAGACTCGCTTGTTAGTTCTTGCTCGTGCTAACAGCTACTTGAGCCCCATCATGCAATGGGCCACTTCCTAATTTTCCATCTTTATGCCCAGTGTATTCCAAATGCGGAGCGGATGGGCCTAAATTGTAACTGCTTTATTTATCATTCTAGTTTTTCACTACTGTGGTCAGTCCTTTTAAATTTTCCAATTGTAGCGTGCAACCAAAATCAGCCAATCATGATGCCAACTGAAACTGTTATTGTAAATTATTTGTACAAAATTGTGGATCTGAATTGATGCAAGCATACTTGCTCCAAAAAATAAATGCTAATTTAGCATGGTGTTTCCAGACAATCCATACTTGGTAAGATACAGATTTGTGTAGCTATACTTTGGCTATCGCAAAATCTTTTTTTGTATTTGTTTCTTTGTCTACCAACTACACGTACACAATCTGGAGTTGAGCAACCAAACTTGGCACAGAACTACATCTTAAGTCTGTCAAGGTTCTTATCTATATCACATATTTTGATTCCATCTTATTGCTTAGCAACCACCTAGCACGTACTTTTAGCAATTATGCATCTAAATGCATAAAACAAGTCTTAAAACCACCATAAAAGTTTTATTTCATGGCAGCAGCATCAAATTAAAAGACATTGTAGAACCTTCAGCACCACCTGAGCGTATGCATATGTTTGAACCTGTGTAGATTAGAGAAAATCCAAAATAAATTCAAACTTTCTTTCAAAGTCAAAGATGTCCCATTGTAGACTGGGTGACAATTTCACTATGGAAGAAGAAGAGTTCACATTAATAATCTAAAAACCCCAAATTACTATGATGTTTATGACCATGATGGGTATATAAAAACTATACATACCCTTTTCCAGTCTGATTTGTCATTCAAAATGTTTTTACTACAAGCATCATTATCCCAATTACACACCCATTCATAAAGCACTTAAAATTTTATTCTGACATTCACACAATCTCACTCCAATGAAAGCGTTGGGAGGCTCAAGGTTCAGTGTCTTGTCCAAGGACATTTCTACATACAAGCTGGAGGAGCCCTACATTCACCTACAATCTGTCAGAAAAGCATCATGCCAATTTTTTTTTTAAAAACATCAAAAACTTTAAATGTATGTGTAAAAAGCTGTTAGGTGGTTTCCAGGTTGCTGAAACCCCCCCTTTTTAAACCCAACAGTCTTACTGTTTGTTATACAGTTAAATATAGAGTTTAAATCATTTACATGGGGTCCTGAGTTTGCTGTCCTGTCTTATGTGACAGATAAGAGAGCCCTATGATCAATTACCTAGTCATAAATCCAAGAAGTAACAAAGCTGAACTGAACAGTTGAAAGGCAAAGTGAGACTCGTCTTCAACAAAATCTCAAAAGCTTGTTTCATTTTTGTTTTTAGTATCGTAGTAATGTGTAATCCGAACACCTGATAGTGTGCCATATATTGAATTGAGGTCATAGATTGAAGTGGCAGTAGCCACAAAGAGGTTATAGAAGCCTCCCCACCCATGGGTGTTAGCTTCCCCCTGCCTGCAGGCTCTTTTAAAGCCTGCTGTGCGTTATAAGTCAATGAGATATTAATAATTAACCTGAGCTTTTTTTTGCAGTGAGACCAGACTCCCACGGTAAGACAAAGGAACCAAGCAGGCCTCAGTCACTGAGCTCCTTCAACAGTACTTTTCCACCCGTGAGAAAGAGAAGAGGAAATGAGTGAGAGTGGGAGAGTAGAGCGAGTTGTAGCCCACAGATGGCAGGCTGAAACATGGCACTGCCTCTTAAATACATGAACACAGACCCGTAGCCGTTTCAATGGGGAACCAATCCCTCTTGCAATTACCAATTGACAAGCTGCTTGGCTAGAGGGATTTGGGCCTTTGCCTGGATTCTGCTGTAACCATTTTTTTTTGTTAGGATTTGTTTTAGCAAGTGGGTATGCATGGTTGTACTTGCATTTTCTTTATCTGATGCAGGTGACTCAGCAGCACCTCAGAGCTAGCATAACACCCATGCGCCCTGAGATATACGCACAAAAAGACAATTCAGCAAGTCATCAGCAGTGCTGCTAATAATAACAGCACACAGATGAAAACAGTGTGGTTAGATCTGGGTCACGTAAGGCTTTGCATATTTAGCACAACACTGACAAGGACAGCTGTTAAATGTTGAAGAAGGTAATGGCTTCTTAAAAGCTAAAATTTAGATATATATATTTTTTCCCTTTGCTCCCACCGGATCACCTAAGATGACTCCACAAATTAGCACCTAAACCATAGCAGCAAAACCTTTTATAATTCATTAAATAGATTTCAAAGCGATGAGCGTCACACCAAATATAAAGAGTCAGTCTAATCTATAATGTCTAAAAGTTTATGTCCTAAGTAGTCGTTGAGGACATAAAAAAATTTATGGTTTGCATCCTGTTCACGTAGCATTGGATGTTTTTGTTATTGTGAAAGGCAGAAAGTTTCCAGTAGGTGGTTTTCAGCAGGTCAGGATTCTCTCTCACACACGCTCACAGTCATCGCTCGTACTCACAGGAGGTTTTCGTACAGCCACAGGATGGAAAAAAAATAATCAAGTAGCTCTTTGCGCCGCAACCAGGGAATCCCCTTTTGTGTCCAGCTCGATTGGAAAGAACCGTTAATATGCGTAAAGTGTGAAAACCATGCCGCAGCTGTTTGCTGATCATGATTCAACATTATGTAGCCTTTTGTAAAGTGAAGTGATAACGGTCGCTGCACTGCCACAAACTCGGCAGAGGATGTGAAGGCTTCAAGTTAGCATCTGTCACTTCTGTTGCCATAACATGCACGTAACATGGTGGTTTCCTCTGTTCAGTTGGGCTGTTTTTCCTAAGAAGGTGCAGCTGTATTATTTCAAGGATGTTATCTGTGCTTTTGTACCTATCAGGTAAAAGAGAACAGAAAGATAGGAAAAGTGAAGCTCGGAGCGGATTGTAATAAAACCAGGCTGTAGCATCGCTGGTGTCGACGATCCCCGCTACATCTTCACTCGGTCTTGTGGCATTTTATTTACAACAGAGTCAGTCAAACGGATCACATTTTCACCCTCCAGGCCGACGCTGCTAAAGCGGCACCGTGCAGCAGGAAACGCGAGCAGCTGCACACCTTTTCTCCCTGTCCCCAGGGTGAAGGTAGAGAGCTTTGTCATGTGCCTGCATCTTATGTCACCCACACGGCTTGGCTCAACATAAAGGCTATGAATGTCATCAAGACGTGATCTCCCTCAGGTTATATTTAATATCATCGTCTTTATAGTGGAAAAAAGGCTGCGTTTCAGCTCCTGCTGCCTTCACTAGTCTGGCATGAAAACAACACACTGGCCTGGGTTGACTGTTTTTCCACCTTTCACTTGCAGAGTGACTCTTTACTTTCAGTGTTATCTTCCCTGTGTTGCTAGGTGGCAACTCACTTTACACAAAGCCTACAATGATACCCTGTAGCTCCTATTTATTAGAGGAGCAGTGTGATAACTATGTCATTTCATTGAGTTAGTTGCTATGTGATGTCTCTATTGGTAAGCTTTTATTGGTTATTCCTGTTTCTTGTTGTGGGTTTGTTTTTAAATGCTTTTATGACTTTCAGTACACTTTCTTGGTAACTTCAGCCCTCTTTAGAGTTGTGACTTTTTGTGACAGATTTCCAACTGGGAAAATTCTCATGATGACTCGGAAAGCCAAGTCATAAAGTATGCAACGTGGCTGAAATATTGAAATATTTGGCTGAATTTGTCACACCCATGTTCCTACTTAAGAGTGCGCAAACACACTGATCAGAAGAACCTCCCAAAGTTAAACAGTACTACTTTTAAAGCCTACACTGAGTAGCCAGCCTCTTTCATTGCTAACAAATGCTAATTTCTATCTAATAGGAGCCATATTTCATGTAGGCAGTTTGGATTTTATACTAGCTTATGCTTCTTTGACTACACCATTAATAGCAGCCATTAAAAGTGCCTTTTGTCCTACAGTCAAATCACAGGAAACCCAGATATTTCTAGCTTGAGTTGCTCAGTATGTAACCGCCTTCACACCAAAATATCACCGAGAGTTGCGCGCTGCTAACCTGATTTTTTTTTTTTTGTTTTTTTTTTTTTTTGTTTTTTCGTCAGTATTGTGTCAAGCAAAATGCCTGCTCAGCAGAGGTGCAGAGGTTAAGAGACAAGTATAAATCGAAATCGGGTATATGTGACGGTTTTGCTTCCCTCTGTGCACGAGGCGAGTTAAGCATTAACCAGCGAGAGCGTTTTCATGCTCTCTCACCCTGCGGTCAGTTACCTCAGGAGTCAGCTGAATGCATCTAAACGAAACGAAACAAAGGTGAAGCCGCCCTCTTCTCTTCAGGTTAAACAAGAGTCCTTTTCTTTATTTCTATATCTTACCTCGTCCCTGTGTGTCTCTGACTCACAGCAGACTTTCACAAACAAATGCACTCACTACATGAGTCATTCTTATCTACTTTCTTTTCACGGAGGAACAACCAGTGGCTGCAAATAAAGTGTTTTTAATAGTGTCAAGTTTTATACTGTATATGTCATATCACACTCGAATCACTCACAACTGATTTGTTATTTTGGAAGCAAGTCCTGTGACAACCTGCAAGAATCACATGGGGCATTCATAGCTTTAAAGGATCGACAGCATTAGAGAACCCAACTTTAAAGCTCCACTTTTCCTTTTTGATCAGCATTTAATCTTCCTAGAGCCCAATGTGAGGTCTTTAGCTGTCTAAAACCAAAGATATTCAAATTTTCAGCTGTCAAAAAAAAATTTGGAGCCCACAAGTGTTTGACATCTTGATTGATGATTTGCTTGAATGTTAATCAGCTGTCAAAATCGTTTTTGTCAAATCGGCTGCTGTGCTTGTTCACCACTAGCCAAGCTCACTGCTCCTTTTGGATTTTTTTTTCTTGCACTACTTGCAGCACAAATCGTGTGATCATTTACTAACCATCTGATGAGGCAGTTTGCTCTTTCAGCGTAGGGGCAGCTGTGTTGTACTAAACCCTTGGCTGCTCCCCACCTCCTGCCTCATAGCTGACCTCATCCCTATGTGATGGCTCTGCAATGTCAGTCAGGCTCAGGGACCAAACCTATCTATTCACGTGTATTGATATTGCATTGACCTGAAGGACAGCAAGCCGCAGATTACCTCACCGGTAACACTAGCTGTATTGTGCTGAATTTTGCATGGTCACATTGACCTGGTTACTTCTTCATTATTCATGGGAATGGGAGGAAGGCAGCAAAATGAATACACGCGCATGCATCTATGTATGCCTATCTAAAAGATGGAGTCGGGGAGAGATTTAAAGAAGCATCGGGTTGAAAAGACAGTGAGGTTGATACTTTTGGCTTCACTTCTTGAAACATAAGAGCCATGTGACCTATGTTGCTTGTGCGTTCATGCCTGTGCGTGCATGCGTGTGTGAACTCAATCAGTCCTCGGGCAGAAAAGGGTGCGGGAGTAATCCAGCACAGGAGACATAAAACCCCAACCATTAGTGGACCAGCTCACATAACCCAAGCACTGGCAGCTGACAGACATGCGTAAACACATGGCACTGCTTTGCCATATTCAGCGTGGCTTCGGCATTCAGCACCTCTTCCCCCATTTCCACCACCACAGGCCTCTTCTTTCTGTCACTACACTTGGGCGGCTCACAAATATTTGCCATGGGGCTCTGTAAGCTCTCAGAAGTCAGGATTAATGGTGGTGTGTGCCTCACACCCAGGGCCTGACAAAGAGTCCCCATCTGGAGTTCCAAGCCGTGACTGAGGAACACAGGCAGCACACAGAGCCCGGTCAAGGCGGCCGGTGGGGGGGGGGTCTATAGGCACCACTCCATAAATGAGCAGGACTCCAGGGCAGTTCTGATGAATGAAGGGGCGTCTCTGTCTTTTGATGGAATTGGGTGGAAAGGAGGTCCTCCGTGTGAGCTTGGGCCTAGTGCCACACCAAATGGATTACATTTCCACTACCAGCTGATTAAACAACCAAATCTGCATCCATCACTGGGCCTTGATCCAAACAATGGCAGCAGCCAGTGTTGAAGCTACAGCCTTGCCCGTCTTGACCAAGTCCACAACTTTCCCACAATTTAGGAAATCGTGTGGAAACAGGATTATGGGTAGGGTAATTTTGGACATTGGCCCGTGACCTTTTGATGTAGGGTACTTTATATGGGAAAAAATGTAAACATCATTTCTGTGTGCGTGCTGTAAATACAATAACCCTTTCTGTGCAGTCCATCCAATTACAAATGTAGAACAAGACTGTGCACAAGTCTGAGGTAAACCATTTTCAGCACCTTAGCATTAGTTCATTTGCTAATTTGTCCTAAATGCAGAGTAACGATTAAGCTGATGAGAATGTCAGGGGAATACTGCAAGTGTCTCTTGCACTGGTGTCTCTAAATGTCTTAACAAAAATTTGAGGTCAATGTAGTCAAGGGGCCACAGAGCCACGAGATTAGCACAGCTGAACAGCAAGTTTGGAGAAATCGGTCTGTTACCATGTGTGGAAGTAATGTGTTTTGTTACAGCCTCACAGATTAACAGTATATTACGATTTGATCCTAACCTTGATACAAAACAGCACTATAATTGTGGTGTAGTAGCCTGCACATATGATAGAAAGGTGTGGTTATGGAGCCACTGTTACCCTGAAATACCTTCAAATCAACTAATATGTTGGGCAAAGGATGACGACTGTGGATGTACTCTGGATGTAGTCAAAGACATTCAGAGTGTAGGTATGCTTTGGAAAGGGTGCGATTGAGGCAGATGATACACTGTAAGAGGAGCAGCCAAAAGAACTAAAAATACAATGCTGTTAAACAAGCTCTTAACAGAACCAGAGTTACCACACAGGATGACAGTTTTGATAACAAACTTTCTTTTTCGTTTCAGTTGTGTTTTGTTGTGTTTTTTTTTTGTTTTGTTTTCATCCCCCCACATAATGCATTCAGCATTGTTAATCCACTCGACTGCGTCAAACTGCTAGTCCTTGTTTACCATCCCTTTTGTGCCCAAGATTTCCTTTGTCCTGCGATACAGGTCCTCAAACCTGTGCATTTGCTTCTCCTCCCTCAGGCCCATTGATGAGAGGCACCCGGCGGTGACGGCTGACGGCACTGTAGACAACCTGGCCCAGGCGGTGGACATGATCCTCAGTCAGAGGGGGCACTGAACACCAGGCAGTGGACACTGAACTCTAGCTGATCAGCAGTACCATTAAAAAGTAGCTTCTGAAAGTTTTCTTTGTTATGAAAGTTAAATTAATTAGCCCATGGCCTCTATAAACTCTTAACAGCCAACTGTATTGTCACACATGGGAAAGACTCCCATCTGTTGCTCTGCGAAGTGTGACACAAACTGGAATGAAGTTTGCAGAACAATTATCCCATCTGCAAGAGATAGTGTTGAGCATGCTTGAGCTGTACTGTGTATTTGTCAGTACATGATTGGCATAGATAAGATACCTCAAGATGACACGAGTATCTGCCGTAACCAGCTGCTGACTGACAGTTAAAAGGCGAGAGAAATGCAGTGTTCAAGTTCCCACAGTCAAATTCTCCGAAGAGCTGCTGTACTCACAGTTTGCACTAAACATTTGCTGCACAACCCATACAGGGCTGCAGGAAATATTTGATTTTTTTCTTTGATTGTTATAAAGAAAGATCATTTTCGAGTCTGTGTGAAAATGTGTGGAATCTCCATCAGTTTGGAAATTTGTCTGAGTCATTGTCAGAGAAAAGCTCAAGGTCTTAAAGCACTTGGGGAAAATTCAGCCTTGGCTCAGGTTTAAACTGGAATTCATATCGGAGAGGCTTTTGTTTTACAATAATAAATCGCTGGAAATGGGAAGTGAGCTGGTCTAAGAGATGATAAATGCAACCACTGCTGAATGCGATAAATTATGCTGATGCTTGGGCTCATGTTTCTCTCTGTGTAAACAAAAATGAAACTGACACTCCATCAGATTGAAGAACCACAGATCTTCAACTGCTTATCTTTATTTACTTGACTTTAAGCGGGCTTTTACTGGAGACGGTCCTGTCATAGCTTCTCTGTCTAAAGCCACTCATTACACACGGTATCCACACCGAGGTTTAATAAAACGACCGTGGCCAAAAAAACAAAAGAAAAAAAGATTGGTTATTGGGCTTCAGTGTCACAGCTGGATCGTTGAGATCTTTGGAAATGGAGCGTAAAACAAATGATTCTCAATCGTTGCCCCCAAGGTTCCACTGTACCAAATAAATTCGACAAGAAAAAAAAGCTCGTTTTCAAGTGATACATTGAGGTCTCTTAGGTTTATTTCACCATTAGCAGACACAAGCTTGAGTATGTCTGGGCATTCAGAGGTAATGAAATGTTATGCAGTAGTATGAAACTGCAGCTTGACTGGTTGTACCACTCCTATTTGCAATTCAGGAATAAATGTTAATGTACGCAGAAAAGCACTAGCAGCTGGTACCCAGTTTTCTAACAGCCTGCACATTGTTTGACCCTGTGTTTTGTCCATTATGTTACTGCCTGCTGGACTCGTATTGAACTATTAAACATGCATTTGAATACTCTCGAATGAATTCACTTGGCTTTAACTAGGTTATTTTTCCAGTTAAGGGAAGTGAAGTATCTGAGGGATCTAGGCCACAATTTACAACACACACTTACACCCCTTTTGGCAGGTTCACCATCACTAGGTCTTAAACTCAAACACACACATGACCCAGAGTTGGATGATTGTTAACCTCACCTCTCAGGCCAGCCTGAGTTTAGCCACCCGTTTGACATAAGTTACAAATTAGCAACAGTTTACCTATCCTGGCTGTCTGCACTGTTAAACAGCGATATACTGTATTCCTAATGGGGTGCAGTACATTGATTCTTTTCCTGTCGCTGCACAGCAAGATTGCTTTCAGATAATAGAGGTGACCTCATTTTGGGAGACATGTCTGGGCATGTAGAGTAGGATTTCACTGTCATGGGACAAATTGATAGACTGGCAAATCCTTGTCTCACCAAAGCTGTTATGGAGATTAACATGTAAAGGTGATTGCTACATCAGTTTGTCACCTTTGGGCCTTTTTGGTATTGCATTGTGTTCAGTACGTTAAAATAACTGTATTGTCTTGTACTTCAATTTATGCTAGAAATGAAATAAAATACGCAAGATACACTGCTGTGCAAAAATTTTGAGCCACCCCTTATTTCGGTATATTTTGCGATGAAATTTTGAAATGGCTGCTGGGATTTATTTGCAGTGTTTTTTGGATCATTTTGATGCTGAATAATGAAACTGTTTCTAATCAAATTCTACCCAGATGGTATTATGTGGTGGATCAAAATCTGCATTCATAATTCCATCAATTTTGACAAGATCTCCAACATCCCTGACTGAAATGCATCCAAACCCTGACAGAGTCTCCACAGTGTTTCACAGATGGCCATAGGCAGTAACTGTTGCCTGACCTTTTCGTACATACTGCTAACGATTTGAAACAAATATTTCAAATTTGGATTCATTACTCCATAATTGATTTGCAAAGATGTTTTTTCTGCCACCGATTTTTCAGTCCAGTTCTTGTGTAATTTGGCATACCTCTGCCTTTCCCCTATTTTCCTTCCTAACTTTCCTTCCTTTTTGTTAGATTTATTTTTCCTGTTTCTTAGTCGTGACCTAAAAAACTTAACAGAAAAGTTTTTTAAGCCTCCCCCTTTTTCTTTTGTCCTCCACTACTTCAGCTGTTAAAAGACACACCACACCTTGTTGGTGCAAAAATACTATCTATGCCTGTCAAACAGTTATTAGGGGCATTTCTTTCTAGATTCATCTGTTTTTGTGACAGGCTGCTAGTAACAAAGTGACTAAAGATACGATTTAAATTTGTTCTTTGCTAATTTTTCAGTTATGTGACGATGCAACACTGGTTTATCCTTTGAGCTAGGTGCTTTTTAAATGCTTGAATGATTCACAGGTAGTGTTAAGTGACTTAACAAATAGGAAAACTCCTATTTCCTCCGTTTGCTTAAATGTAAATAAAAGCTGAGAAATATTTTTTTCCACAATGATGCCTCTTGTACATCATCTTATTATCTTATTATCTTTTGGGAGACGCCTGTGTCATTCATATATATATATATATATATATATATATATATATATATATATATATATATATATATATATATATATATATATATATATATATATATATAATGCACAGAGAATTGAATCTGGAATTTCCCCTGTACCTACATAGAGATCTCCACTAAGGGGCTACATTAGGTTAAACTGATTAGAATTCAGTGTCCGAAGTTCAGAGTCACAGTGGCACTCCATCTGTGCCAATCCTGTGAATGCAATATTTCAGGAATACCTGGAATAGCAGAGATTGTGACCATGTTTCACAAGTGATCAGTTATATGATACTAACCTTTGTTTTCCACCTATTCAGAGTTTTGACTACTCATGTGTCGAGACTGGATATCAAATACAACTTGTCAAAGTGGCAGAAGAATTCCCTTTTATAGCCTTTTCTGCATTTTACCTGTAAATGTCATTTCCCGTTTAGTGCACTTGATTCAAGGCAGAGTTCATTACATGTCTGTCTTGAAGTATCATCTTCTCTGGTCATAGCAGAATATGATTACGACCACAAGAGTATCCTCACCCCTCCCGCCCTCCTCTCCTACAACCTCAGCTCATTGAGCTGATGATCTCATTTTCATCTTATGTTGACGGACACCTTAGGGATGCAAATCCCTTTAACATGAGTCTGAGGATCAAGAACAGAATGTGGCTGTATGCTGAAAGTATCCTGCCACTTTCTGGCATTCAGTACTAACATTCTTGTGAGGGGTATGATTTCAACAGTGTTTGCGTTTGCAACAGAATCCCAGTCAAAGTTTTGATACTTTTTTCTATTTGTTGAAATTATTTTAATGTAAATCGAACTTATGGTCAGATACTTTTAAAAGTGATTTTCCCCAGCTCATTACACACACACTGTGCATATTTGCAGAGTGCTCCCTGCTGCAGTGTGTCTCTCAGACTATATTCACATACACTACATTTGTATGTCATCTATTTGGGTTAGGCTCCTCTTACACAGCGTGCACACAGCCGCTTTTGTAATGCACCTGCAGTTACCCACCTTAACAACTGCCAGCTGTGTGCTACCTTGAACTTTCATCTCTGCTCATTCGGTTCTTCCTGTTTGACAGGAAATGGAGGGTCAGCTGACCAGACAACGTCGCACACCTGCAGCTCTAAATGCACCATTATCCACAGAAACGTGCACTTGTTTTTACAGCAGCCAGTTATTTATCCCCTCCCTTCTGCGTGTAGCAAGCTGGTCTAAACTAAAAGAGGCCTCTTGATTTTGCTCGCCAAGACACGTGGTTTCCCCACATTTCATCACTCTCCTTCCCTTGTGGGCAGCTGTGCCAACAGCTCTTGGTGGTGCAGGAGGGATTTGAAACGTCTGAAGATGTTAGGTCTGGAGCCAAACCCTAAATTTCCTCCCTCTCTGTGCTGTCCCCAACCCCACCCCGATTTTCTACCCAACAGTCTTCATAGTTGTACATAAAGCGACTATTATTGAATTTGTCTCATGTGAATACAGCTTTAGAAAGAAAGTATAAATAACCTGTTCTATTCCTAGACCCTTGGTGTGGATGGGGAACAAGTCTCATTAATAGGCAAAACAGGTAAAAACTACAACTTTACTGGTCGGTGAGGTGAGGACTCACATTTTAGACCCTGCAGTTGTCTTGTGAAGTGACACTGGACTGAACTCAGAAGGTATTGACAAAAAAAATAAGAATTTATGACTTTTCTGATTCATTCTTTGTGTAAGACCAGACGTCTGCTTTTAAGACACGACAATGAATACAGTTTTTCCCAGAAGTACTTCAGAGTGAATCCTGCAAAGTGTAGTCAACATGACCAGTCAGTAACTGGAGGTTTGAGCTGATATTTTGGTTTGACTTTTCAAAATTAAGCTCCTCGCAATTTTACTTAAACATACACACACAAACAAACAAAAAAAGCATTTGCTCTACTGGAAATGTTTTGTGGTTGGGTGGTACTGCTAAATTGCTTTTCACCTCTACCACATTTGAGCTGCCAAGCTGTGGTTGGCAACTAACCCGAGACTCCTGCCAATATTCGGCTCATTTCACATATGGTTTGACTTTTCCACCCGGAAAAATGGCGTAAAAAAAATTCTGTAAAGCACGCATCATATTTGAATATTAAATAAAATGATTTATTTATGTACATGTGGACGGAAAACTGTCAGCGCAACCCTTTCATAATAGAGAAGCAAACGAATGCGGTGAAAAGTGTGGGACGTCTGTTGTCTTAAAGCTGAAGTATGCCGTATGAAGTGAAGTGTCATTAACCTCCAAAAGCCCCTCAAAAGTGACCACCTTTCTCTTATGTGTGGTGGAGGGTTTTGAGCAAGTGTCATGCACCCCTCCTGCTGTATCTATCGTCTCGCTTCACTTCTGTCGCTCTACTGATTAAAGGCCGGGGGCCCTGAGTGTGTTGGGCTGCTGCACGGCACGTTTAAAAAGGCTCGTGTTTACCCTTTTCCTTCTCAACTCAGTACATGAGAAAGGTTTAGTGAGCTGTGTGTACCACTGGTGACTCTGAGCGTAAATATGGCCTCAAAGGTTTCTCGTGCAACAGCCACAAGTCAGCACTTTACAAGGCATTGCAGGCGACCTGCAGATATGCTTCGTTTGAAATTTGAGCCTTGAGTATAGCATGTCAAGCAATCTTCAAATTACTCAGCTAGTCTTTAATGAGGAGTCTTTCTTCCCTCAGTGGCACATCATTGCTTTCAAAGAATGACAAGCATCATTGCAAGTGTGAACAAACTTGCAGGAGGAGCGTGCGGCCGTCAGGGAGAAGTGAATCAAAAATGTAACGACGGCATAAATTTTTGTAGATTTACACAGGCACCAGAGATGGGGAGGGGAAACAGACAAACGGAGCAGCAGCAGCCCTGACACATGGCCCATATTCACAGCCGCCTCCCACGTCACTGTGCTCCTCAGAGAAAAAGCCCCTTTTGTTTCCCAAAGCAGGGAGGGAGGAAGGTCTCTGGGGTGAACCGTCGCTCAGCTCCACTACTCCACCCGCCAGGAAAAGAGAGAGAAAGAAAAAGGGACCGGACTTCCCAACTCTGCCTGGCGTCCTCCATACTTACTCGCCGCCTCAGCACACAAACACAGGCTCATCAGTAGTACCACTACTACGGTTGTGATTGTCTTTTCCTGCAACTTAATTGGGTCAGTCTGCATCGTTGCATTAAAGACGTCGCCAACAATGACCTTGCTGTCCTGTGCACTGCTGCTATTAATGAAAGAGGTCTTTCAGCTGCTTTACTTGACCAAAAGTAACATTGCTAGTGTGTAACACTTATAAGATAGCAAAGAATCCCTGCATTAAAATGTACTGTGCAACTTTCCTCTGCAAAATATCCTTAAAATCATCAAAAGTAGATCTAGTTATGCACAATTATACCCCACAATCATGTAATATTATTATGTATTTGATTGTATTACCTTTTTTATCTTAAAATATCAGATGTATTAATATAAAAGCATGTGCTAGTTTATGGAAAAAGTATTATATTTTCCTCAAATAAATAAAATCCAACATTCAAGTTAAGTTTAAGCATGAAAGTACTTTTATTCAGTGTATCTCGATGGCCTTCTACTGTGAAGATTTTAGTCTTTTTAAACTGATTTGTTCCAGCATTTGACTTAAGAGTTGTGTGATTTTGCCAATGACAAACTGCACCTTTTTTAGGACAACTTGTATTTTAAGATTACGCTGTTTAAATCCTGTGCATCACCTACACATGGTAGATTTTCACCAGCAAGGCATCGGTCAGTTTAGGCAGTTTGCACTAATTGCTCTCCTTGAGCAGTGCAGTGGTTAGTGGTTCATTGGCAGGCTGGTCCTTGTTGTGTATAATTTGCATGTTCTCTCTCCAGGTACTCTGGATTCTTCCCACAGCTCAAAAACGTGAATATTAACTTGCCAATTCTAAATTATCTGTGAATGTTAATGTCAGCATGAATGACTGCCTCTCTGTGTTAGCCCTGCAATAGACGGGCCACCTGTCCAGGGTGTAGCCCACCTCTCTTACACTACAACAGCTGGGTCAGACTCCAGCAACGCTGAATTGGATAAGTGGTTACGAGGCTGAATTTATGGCTCCCCCTCAGATGCCTCAGGATGTAAAAGTTGATTTCCGCGCACACAAAATTTTTGGACACTCTGATGAAAACTGCTTGGATGCAGCTGCTGATCTAGCTTTAATCACCTTTGTTAATCGGCTGCACAAAAGTACAATTATTTATCTTTTTTCCCCCTCTGTCTGTTTAAATTTGCAGTCCATGGTGAAATAGCAGACGTGCAAGTGGCCAGAAAGGGATTTGGCAGTCACAGAATCCTTTAATTGCTCCAATGGTAAATAATTTAGCTGAGTTTAAAATCTGCTTTAAACATAGTCCAGAGATCCCATATGTCATGACAAGAAAAAAACACTTAAATAATGAAGTTACAAATGACACTTTAAAAAGTGTGTTTATTCGTATAGAAATATGCTCATGTTTTACATAACTCTGTAGTTACAAATCGTAAAAAGAAAGAATATTAACGCTATTAGCATCACGTTTCTTCAAACATACTGGAGCAGAGATCCAGAGATAAGCCCGATGTTACTGTGTGAAATGTTAAGCTCTTCAGTATACTTTATGGTGTGTGCGTGCAGCCTGTTGCTCAGTAAAAGTGAAAGGGGTTTTACTAACAGTAACTCATGAAGTAGTCTCCATTTTTCTCCATCATGTACCCACGTACTACTGAAGAACGTCAAAGGAAAAGACCCTCTTCCTGGAGCAGAGAATTTTTACAAACCCGCTGTGAATTCTCTCCATATCTAGTACAATTAGGGTAATCAGGGTTACAGAGAAATGTTAAAGACCCCAGTCTGTGAGCCAACATAATCATTTTTATATTTATCAGTTCTATTTTCACCCACATCCATCCTCCCTGACTTTCTTGTTCTCCTGAGACACGTTTAAGATACCACACAGTGGGGGAGTAGCTTCTGACTACACAAAGTCCACAAAAATAGGCGTTTAGCACACAAAGCTCCTGTTCAAAATTCTCCACAAGGGAAAAAATAAAGACAAGTGCTAGAACACTCATTGTATTAGCTTTCCACTTGCTTTTTCCTTAAGACTATCAGCACTGTTCTTCTTTCAGTCCTCTAAATTAGCTTCCCCCAGGAGGAAGGCAGTCCCGCTCAGTTCCTCTCAATTTGTTCAATATCTAGCTCGCCTCCAAGCTGATCCTTCCTCATGCTGCACAGACCTGCCCAGAAAGGCTCACTGTCTTTCCCATTGGTCGTTCCTGGTGTCATGTCGTCACAATCGGTGGAGTTCCAGTCTGCATCCTCTGTAGCGGTGTCTGACGACACGGTGCTGGTGATCTCGCCCTCTTTGGTCTGAGGCTGAATGTCCTTGAAGCTGTGCTCGTTTGAGTCGTCAGTATCGCGCTGAGTGGTGCTCCTGAGGGTGGGGGTAGCCTGGCTGGACTCGCGGCCGTCCTCGCCTGTGAATCCTGGGCAGCTCAGACTGTGGAAATTCCGAAGTTTCTGTGGAGAGCCAATGAATTTTTTTAGAGGCCTTGAATTCATGCTCTCAAGGAAGCAGACTTGCACTTAAACCACAAAACATTTCCCTTCCTGGAGTATGACCCATATCCTAAAGAGGACACAAGCATGGCTAAAGGCACACAGACGTCTTATGAAAACAATCCCACTACTGTACTCAAACAGCATGTGGGTGACTGAGTGAGGTCAGTGCTGGACACTGGTCAAGAAACTCTATAATATAAAAATATAACAAGATTTGAAGGATACAAATTTAGCTTCCATTACAGACAGCATGTGAGACTGTTAACTGTGATCTGAAGGCCGATGGGAGAGATTGGAAAACAGCAAGTAGCCAGATACCCAGGAGGCAGACATCACTCATGTTGGCCTTTTGACTCTGCACAACACCCACATACATCTGGGAAACCCAGAACCTTTTGTAGGCAAATACATGTGTGCCAGCACTGCTGTGGGCAAGTTCTGTGACAGCTGTGCACGCTGGAACGAGAAGCTTTACAACTGAGGCTTTTCCAATCTGTACAGCTAATGTGTAGAAGGCAGGACAGCTGCCTCATGCCTGACTGTTACGGTGTTAGGGCAGAGGGACACGGGAGAATAGGAGCTCTGTGAAACCTGCTGTCACTTGTGTGCTTATATAACATGAAACAAGCATGGGACTGTTAGACATGCAGCTCACAGCCAAGTGAGTTGCGATTAATAAATAGATAAGAGATAAATCAAATGTAAGTTTTAAGACCACAAAGGAAAGGACAGTTTATAGTAACATGAGATACATAAAACCTTTAGAGGGAAATATTTGTAGGTTTTAACTCATAACAATTCGTAATGATAGTTCCCTAATTATGACTCGACAAATCACACCTCTTTACTCTCAGCATAGATAAAAATGTGATTTCAAATCTAGCTGATTCAATGTCAGTTCACAAATAACCTCACTTTTTCAGGATTTATCACCCACTAAGAGTTGCAAACATAGAGAGCATCGTGGTCAGATCTATGCATGAGTGAGTAAAGTCTCTACTAGATCAAAAGGGCGCTGCTGTTTTTCTTGGCTCTAGTCAAGCGGGTGCATTTGTCAGCAGCAGGCCAGTGTCACATTGCTGCCTTCAGCATTAGGTCTCTCAGACTTCTCGCCTGAGAGACCATGAGACTAAACTGATAAGGTCACAATTAGTCTGGGATATGGAAAAAAACAGTGGCACGGATGTTAACTTAACCAAATACAATTCTAATTTAGAGTAGCAGACTTGTTATGCACACAAAATCTTCTTTGACAGCGTATCCTCACATAACTTACTGCACCAATAAAAATGAGGCTAATGAGTAAGTACTGCCTGCGTTGTCTGTTACTGTCACGCTCCCTCGTTCCCACCCACCCACTGAATGAAACGAAGAGGAGAGCAGAAAGTCTCCTCATCCATACTGACCTTGACTCTCCGTCAATAAAAGCTGATCAATAGCTCATGAGGCCTTGTAGTGGGAGCGATCTACGCACTGAGCTGAATTTACAGAAATCAATATCTCTTTACCCGACACATATCCCCCCCTGTGAGACGATCTATAACCTCTGCCACAGCTGCTCCACTTGCAGTCACAGTGAACCACGCAGAGAGTAAATCACACCAGTGAGGCGTGTGGATGAGAGGACACTTTAGAGACGCACTCAGCACTGAGACCGATCTTTGAATAGTAAGGTGACTTTGAATGCGGATAGGGCGACGGGTGTGAAGCGATATAAGCCCTTGAGCTGAGTGCCAAACAGACTTACTCTATCATCAAACGTGAATGTCATTTCTGTTGAATCTAAGGCAACTACACACTTCATACTTTAAATATAACATATTTAGTCCTTTTTTCAATGAAATCACTTAACCTATAAAATGTAAATAGGTTTAAGTGAAAGCTTGTTCCTCAGAACCAATTAGAGCAATAACGACAATTAAGGGTTTATGAATAATGGGATTGTTGCAGTTAATTCAGGCTGGAAACTTGAACATTTCCCATTTTTCCCTCTGAAATTCCAGTTGCAGTTCCTTGTGTGGATGCCTGCTGTTTCCACCCGTCCACCACCTCAACATCCACCTGTAAGCAGCTTGAGTGATAAACCTACGTGTCAAACTCTATATTCTACTGCTGTAATGAATCATTTAGAAAAGACTGAAGAAAGTTCATCTGCGTAACTAGGCTAAAAGTCAAATGATATTTTATCCCTCTCATGCTAGTCATTTGGAAGTCATTTCCTCCAGGGTTTGCCTTACGCCAGTCACTTCAATTCAAAAGAAAGTGAAGCAACAAAATTTACCGATCACTGGAAGTTTTTTTTGTTTTTTTTCTACCTGTCAGAGTTGTGCCTTTTTAACAGAGACAAAGAGCAGCAGGGAAGATCCAAATCTAAGCACCCTGAAATTTCTCTGCCTCATCTAAGGTTGTTTTCGCCACGCTGACCTCGTTCCTGCTTGGAGCGCGTGCGGCGTCTGTTTGTCGTGTCACAGCAGCGTTGTTGTTAAGACACTGCTGAACTCTGGGTGACTTTCTCACAGGGGCCAAGTCCAGCTCCAAGTTTATGATCCAGCCAGTGAATGTGTGAAACTGCACCGTGTGTGTGCGTGTGTGTGTGTGTGAGCTCGAGGGGCAAACAGACAAACGCCTGCCAGGATGTCCAGATAAATCCAAATTTCAGAAGCGACCAACCGAAGCTAATCATTCCTCTAGTAATTCCTGCTTTGATCAAATTATCTTTATTCAGTAGCACATTTAATGGGGCTACTTTTCTTCAAACTCTGTGAGTACAAGCTCAGATAATCGAATGTGACCCTGAATAGGCTTGCATGAATTAACAATTGCCTTTAATGACAACGCCTGAGGGAAACAATGGAGTGACCTTAACCATAAGTGTTTTGTTTATCCGACACATAAGGAGAAAAATGCTTGTGACTGACACTGATTGACCTCGCAAAGCTTCCAGCTGGTATGACCATTTCCTGTAATCCTCCTCCTTGAAGTCATGGGGTTGTGGCGCGTTTAACCGATAAATAAATGCCACATAAAAACGCCAATGGAAAAAGCTCCTAATAAATTATGACTGGCTCAGTTTCAAAGTTAATACAGTGTATTAACAGACAGCATCTTGAGTGCAACGTGTTGTTAAATGGAAGAGGTAAACTGGCAGGTTTTCAGTATTTAATGTTTCTTCTGTCTAAATAAAGAAAAATATTATATTATCATCTGATCTACATGTTAAATACCAACCTGTGTCATTTTTGCCAGATCCAGTGAAGGCCTCTGTTTGTGTGTGTCATCTGGTCTCCTGCGCTTCACACCAGTCTTCTTCTCATTGAGGACGCATGGTTGTGAGCGACTACGGGGAAGACCCCCCTGTCCTCCACGCCGTTCCAGTTCTGGAGTGGAGTCGGGGGAGCTGGGAGGTGACGGTCCACGAGGCTCAGGGAGACAAATTTGTTCATGAGAGAGGTAGAGGGGCTGCGATGAAGGGTCGGAGGACAGGGGCACTGAGGAAGAGGAGGAGGGAGTCAGGCTGGTGAACGCAGAAGACCATGGAGGGCGCTGGGTGAAAGACGGCAGCTCAAGGGTGTTGGATCGGGCAGGCAGGCTGAAACTGGAGCTGCGCTGCATGCCCGCAAAGCCACTCTGCATGTTTCCAATACTGCTGCGTTGGACGCTTCCTCCACTGTGGCACCTCCGTTTTTCCACAGCTGTCCACACGCGAGAGCCCTGAGGACGCCAGGAAGAGCGACAACCACTGAGCTCGTCTGAGCAAGACAGGGACCGGCACTGTCGTTTGCTGGGGGGAGCGGTGGAGTGCGAGGCCTCAGTTAGGCTTAGGTCCTGCAACAAGTTAGTGATTGTGCTTGAAGTGGAGCCAACATCCCAGTCCCAGTGGGCAGAACTTGTGTGCACTTCTGGCAGAACATCCCACAGGCTCTCCAGGCTGGTTCCAACTGGCCTCCGCTGGATGGCACACCTGTGACCCATGTCCCTCCACCGGCTTGTGTCTGCAACAGACAGACCACATTTATATGAATGAAACTGCCTTTAAAAAACAAAAGACACCCAAACACAATCCCACCTACAATATGGGAAACAATGTAAGGGCTAAACTTGAACTGAAAGTGTGTTGATCAATCAACAGCTGCCCACAGATCTTAATGCAGTGTTCAAACTCCAGTGCTAATCTGTTACTTTCCCTCTTTTTTCACTTCAGTCTCTTCAGCAGTTTTCAACAACAGCTCCATACTCATGCAGGACTGCAAATTTACTCCCTAGTGTCAAATTTACACAAAGATTTTAAAAATATATTAAGATACAATTAAAAATCCACCGTTATACACCCCTGCAGCACTGTGCAAACTCCTTTAGGAGATGAATCTCAAACAAAGAAAATTGCTTTTAGTCCTAGGTACTACAATTGTTTAGTACCCGCAACTTATGCAATGCATAAGCATGGGTGTCACCATGTGTACTTTGTGTTGACACTACTCACTGCTTTGTTTAATTGGCACTAAAAATAAATACTGCCCTGCAGCCACTGCTTTAGCGTCACCGTCTGTAAATACAGCTGATTGGAAAAGGGAATGGAGCTCAACGTCCAACTGACTCAACATGCCTGAGCAAATGTCAATAAGCTTCTAACTACAGCTTTTCATCTCTTCGTTGAGATTTACAAGAGCGATGCATCAGACCAGCTCGGTATTTGCAGTCAATGGTCAGATATTCTCCGAAACCAAAGCTACCATGCAAACACCTGTTATTGTCATAGAAACAACACTCGTAAACCACAGAACAGATATGCCAAATGAACTGGTTGGTCAACTCTGAGTCAGATACTAAACATCGAGGCCACTGCCCACTTCTGGTATGCAAAAGGTCTATTCTTCTTCACTGGAGATAAAATTCCCCAAAATGCCATCCACAATACACGGGTAGGACAAAGAACAAAAGGCCTTCTGGTATAGCTCTGTTCTATGCCAGGACATTTTCAATTCTTACACACTCAATGCCAAGTAACTGCAAGGACATAATACATCCAATTATACAAAACAGAGACTGTAAAGTATGTCCTACCGCTAGAAGAAAACTAAAGATATGACTCTTTTGCAGCATGTCTGGAGTATTGAAGCATCAAGGAGTGCCGCAAAATTTAAATTAATGCTAAACCCCCAACACAAAGTCGTTACTGTATTATTTCTGTTGGCAAAAACACCTGCCAGACATGTTTCACCAAACATAAAGCTACAATGAACAAAATGCACTAGACTTTAATCATCCATCTAGACCATCTAGTACATAACTACTTTATAACAACACTTCCTGTCCTGTTTGTTATTGTAAGCAATGTGCAACATGTAAATAAGTTAAAGATCTAAGATTTTATCCATGTCACATAATGCAAACCTTTACCCATGAGTCCGCAAGAGAAAAGTGCTGTCCCCTGGCTCATGGTCTGTGCCTGGAACTGTAGAAAAAGAAAAAAAAAGAAATTTTTCAGCTTACAGGAAAGCCACAAAAATAAAATGTAGAACAGGCTTTAATAATTACAAGTCAGTAAACCAACAAATAAAAAGAAGCAAAAACAACAACTACTGGAAAGACAGATTCTGTGTATGCGTTACTGGTCCTACGTGCAACTCGGCAACGCAGAGAAAGAGAGAGAGAAAGCATTCCACCATAAATTCCTCTGATGGATGCTCAGCCCGTGAACATGATGACTTCATTTCATGGGACTAAGAGGGCAAAGTCAGTCCATATTAGTGGGGGAATTTTTACTCTGTGCTGAGTCAGAGCTGCTTATCCTAGTAGATAGAGCACTATAATACTCGTTTCTAGTGAATCTGTGAATATCATTTTGGTAAAAAAATGGGGGGTGGGGGGGTTCAACAGAGTGGATTATTACTGACTAAGATTTTGTAGCTCTGGTTAAAGTTGGCAAATTAGAAAAATAAAATGCAGAATCATAAAAGTGCTATGGAGTAATGAGTGGCCAGCAATAACTTCCTAAACCTGAGCAGAACATTGTCCTCTTCCTCATTGGGTGAAGTCTCGTGGTTAGGTTGTGTCATTTTATGTAAACATGTGAAATAACACACAGAGACACACACTCACAAAACATCTGCTCACATGAATAAAAAATAACCTCTTACCGGGACAAAATTTGTGCGTTTGGTTGTTACATCATCGGCACCCTTCTTTTCCAGTGTTTTGGGGTAAATGATCACCATGGCAACGCACATGCTTGTCCCACGTCGTTACGGTAATGCCAAGTTAAGCTGGAGGACATCTCGATGAGCACGGCGTTAGCAGACTGATTTCTCATAAATTAAAGACGCCCACCCTCGGCTCCTCCCAGAATGTGCTTCACTCCTCGGTCCAATCCTGAGCAGACACACAAAGATGAGCCCAGGATTATAATTCAGTACATTTCTGACATTCTGTCGACCATATAAGCAGAGAGCCATCAAGCAGGAGGAGAAGACAAACTCCTTTTTATGGAGGGACACTATCATCATCTCAGCTTCAACTACTAAACTCCTAATGATATCAAAAGTTAATCTTAAAAGTCTTACAGGAAATCTCTCTCCTTGAGAATAGTTAGAGCTACAGTCACATTAGCAGCTGTCAGGCTGTATGCTTTGAGCTATATGCTAATGTGGGCATGCAATGAAAATAATAACATGCTTATGCTATGTAAAACATTACCCATTTGTCATGTTCCAGTTGTAGCTTTCCAACAATTTTACAAAAATTTACACGATGTATTCAGCTAAGTAATCAAACTATAACACAAGTAAATGTCCTCGTGTCAGATTCAAACCCAAACCTCTGCATTAGTCTTACAGCACATAGGTCTCCTGCTCTACCCAGTGATCTAAACCAATCCCATAACATTTTGTAAAAACCCAATAATTCTAATTCTACCACACCAAGAAGCAAAACTTAAAAAGTGGGTCAGGGCTTTCCCCACCTGATCACCAGTACATTTGCTCTTCAAATCATCAGGAGACAATTCAACTGTTGCATACATCTGCCTTGTTACAAGGAGTCACCACAGCAGGTAGCTCCACGTTTGATTTGGCAGTTTTACGCCGAATGCCCTTTCTCATCCATCCCCAAAGGGGGATTTGTGTCACTGCTTAAACACTGAAATACATTCTCACTCTTACTGTAGCTGTATAAAATGGGAAAATGTGCAAATGTCACATTCTTTATAAGGTTTCATCTTGTTACTATAAAAGCCAACTTGTAAGTCAACCCCTTCTTTGGTCATTTGGATGGCACAAATAGCATGCATCAAGGGAGAGAATTAGGTAAAAAAAAGTTTCACAGCTAAATCTAAACAGGTTTCATAGTCTACTTCAATTAATACTTACTAATACTTGTATTTATTTATTTTTTTAACAATGCTTATTAGCAAGTACTGTAATAAGGACTACATGGGGTAACCTGTCACCATTAGGTCAAACTAAACAGTACAAAGCTAGTTAGGATGGTTTGATCAGATTAAATTATACCCTGGGTAGATAATGCATGCTTAGTTTAAGTCTATCAAATGATTTCAATCACTGGCCTGTTAACGTTGCACAGGCACGCACACTTATGACAACCATGAAACCACAAATAACACATTCTTTCACGAATGAGCAAGCTTTTAACTTTTTAGATCTAACTTGCATGTGCAGAGATGAGCATTTAATACTGATAAATACTCCAACTCGCCCGTCACTCTACACAGGAGCATCCTGTTCAACATCTGGAAGATAGATAGTGGAAATTTCAAGGAGGTCAATGGCTCGACAAGCTCTGTTTATTATTCTCAATGGAGTAAACATTCCCAGCAAACACTCGCTTTGATTGACAAGGCGTCACCTATTTCGTCATGCTGCCATCGATAGATTAATATTACAAGGTGTTTCACTTCAATGTTCTCTCCAACCTAACAACAAAAGTGGAACTCTATACCTTGTTTTATTTTTGCCTGTTTTTATAGTACAGAGAGCAAGTTTCCTCAAAAGTGTTCCATTAAGCACACAGCAAGGAATAGAGCAAAGTCAAAGTTGTGTAATTGAATCCTCAGGGGCTGGCTGGGAATACCTGACCTTGCGGTTATCAAAACAACCTTCTTCGTATTAATGCTGCGCCATGATTACAGTAAAACTGCTGATTAGTCACAGATATAAATCTATATAATCATCATGAAGAATTTTACAACCACTAGATCAGTACCACACGAAGCCAAGTAAGATAGGCGACTGAAATAAAGTGAAGTGGACACAAGATCTTCGTACGTTGCATGCAAGGTCAGAGGGTGTGCACTTAAATGACAGAACAACTGCAAGTGGAGTAAAAAAAAAGGGGGGGGGGGGGGGGGGGGGGGAGATGGTGCATGCAAAACAAAAGAGTGCTTTGTGCAGAAGATGAGACACCGTGGGAAACAATAAAGGCGACATCTGAGGTTGCCGGCGGTGGGGTAAAGTGTGTGTGCGTGAGGGATGTTGGGGGAAGAGCATCACAAGACCCTGCAGGAGCTGACATGCTGAAGGTGGCATTTGCATTCGGCATATGATTTCCATTACAAGCACTTACCACATGAAGAAAACAACTTAACTAGAAGGACGTTTTTAGCAGAGTTATATAAAACAAGATCAACACCACTCAAGGATGTCTGGCAGTTTTAACTTGTGGCCTGTGTGTTGAGAAAAGGACACATAAAAGCCTGAAGCTGGAGTGGGTCAGGCCGATTACACTGTGCATGAGTATTAACCTCAGAGATCTGTTTCACTGCAGAGATAGCTATGGATGTGCTTGGACAGAGGAAACAGTTGTTTATATATTACACTGAATGACTTGGTGACATACGTAAGCGACATTAACAAAGAGAAAAGAAAGTTTGCCCAAACATGAGAAAAGTTCTGACATTTATTTGAACAAAGAGGTAATTAAATTACGTCTCCCTTCCCTAGAAGGATGGAAAAAGACAAAAAATCGAGTCCTACATTCTTAATTCTAAAATTGTAAACAACCACCGCTGTAGCAGCGGCTTAATCATCTTTCTCATGCTTGGGCATTTCATTTTTATCCCACAAATCCCATCTCCCATAAATCTGAACTGAGTGCTTTAAATGGGTGAGGTTTATGACATAATTATAAACATTCCTCGGCTCCATGACATGAGTTGAATACACAATTATAAAAGCCTAACCTTGCAGCCTTTAAAAGCCATTTAAACTTGTGTCAGTGTGTGAATAAGTTCTGGCAAAGGCTAGCTTGGTCTGCCTTTTCTTGTACAGACAAACCTGTAAAACAAATGTGGAAGCCATACCATAGCATGACTAGTGCTTAATGGTTACACCCAACCCACTCACCTAATACTGCATGCACAGCTGTGCTCATAGACGGTGTAATCTGCCAAATGAGGTATCTAGAATTTCTGCCCAAGGGGTGCCACTCCTGATGTCAAAACTCGAATCACCTCCATTAACGATGCTGGCATTATCGGGAATCAGTGGGAGTCTCTATGGTTCTGCAGCGCGATAACGTTTTATCTGAGCCAGGGCAGCTGACACTATGACAACTGAGAAGTCTAATCTCTATAAAAGGGGAACAACGTTGCAGGACGTGCTCCTCAGACGTGGCCTTCCATCACATGCAAACAGGCTGCTGACTGACTGCAGCAAAGTCTGCAGTGACAGCAGCCAAGTCTGCAGTGACAGCAGCCCTTCTGAAACACAACAATAAGCCGCCTTGGGCAAGCTGATGGGACTCCACGCTTCCTTTGTGGTCACTAGAAGGCTTTCAACCATCGCAGCTTTAGGTTGTCAGAAACAGAAAGCTTTGGCACAGCGTAAATGAGATAGGACACGACAGTAAACCACAGAATTGATTGGGTCAAGTTAAAGCAAATGTCTGCTTTAAAGTCAGCCAAGGTCTCAAAACCTCCAGATACCCTACTGTTTTTTCTATGAAAAAAGAAAAGAAATGACACTTTTTTTTTTACTTAAACTGGGTTTGCACATCTAAAATAAGTGCACCCCTGTTTCGTCAATTTGAACAGCTTTGCCATACATGACTTACGGTGTAATCCCATGGGTTGGGCCACCATTATATAAGGATTTAGCAGCTTTGTGTCTGATGGGCAATCAGAGCTAATACTAATCCATCTATATAGCACTTGGACAGCTGGTGGAAAACAACACAGATATGATTGTTTTAGCCCCAAATCAAGTGTATAATACACTTCTAAACTACTTATAAGATTATTATGTACCCATTTGAAAGATATCGCAGTGCTTAAATTTAAAGCTCTCGTCTGGGTACACTGATACACAAACATCTTGTGATGGCGAGGATGTCAAGCTAAATTTCCACGCATCCTCTTTTGATGTGCACAAAAGAATGGCAGCTGGAGCTGTGTCCTGCCCTCAACAATCCCAGGATTGTGGCCATCTCAATAATCTGAGCATCTGCTGAGCACCTGAGATGGCCAGACTTAAAAACGAACTGAGGGATTTATGCTGCTCTTCATGACTGCACCACTTGTGAAAGGAATGCTGGGTAAATGCCTGGCCGTGGCTCTCTGCAGAAACACTCCCTTGGAAAGAATATGCATGTTCCTAAAAAGCTTGTTTCCCCAAGCTGTTGGCACTGATGTTGTTCATCTTTGAGCTGCATGCAGGCCCCATATTTGGACTCGCATTTGAACAGTCTCTAATGACATGGTGGTGTTTGAATTAATATAGCTAGTGATACTACATCATAGACCAGATATGTGAATGACATAGTGTCAAACTAGTGTTGCGCTTTTGTATCTGTGGATATGCTGGAACATACATCCAAATTTAAAACAATATCAACATGCAGAATTCTTACTATGAAATTCAAGATTTTGAAACCTGAAACTTTCTTTGTTGGTACTCTCATAAGCTGGTCTCACAAAGGGCAGGTGCTACTAAGTACTGTCACGGCTGACTGACTGAAATGAAATTTATGAAACTCATTGTAGGAGGCAGGCTAGCCCACAGCTGTCTGCATGTTCACAGAAATTAGGCTATGTCAAACAGGAGGTGCACTACATTTAAAGCAGTGAGTGAATAGTCAGAAATGAGCATGGCTGGGAGGCTTCAATAGCAGTTATCAGACTCAGTTGAGGGCCTGGGGTACAGCCAAGGTCTCACAAGCATGCAGCTGCCCACTTACCATAAACACAAAGGCTCAGCATGGCTATGCATGGCAGCCAAGGAGGCCTACGTTTTAAAGCAGGCCTGCTGTTTAATTTTCTCATACATAATCACTTGCACTGTATACATTTGTCCAGAACAATGGCTTTGTGGATCTCTGTAATCAAGGCTTTCAACAAACTTGTCCAAGTTGGAGAGAAATGCTGTCCACTTGAATTCTAAATCTAGCCAAGTCACTTAATTACAGAGGCTTGAAGACACAACAACGACATTGGAATAGCATTGCATGTTAATGGACCAAAATAAGAATAAGGCACATTGAGTGGACATTATAATGCAGGGGAGAGACTACTCCTGGGGTTTACATGCAGGAATTTATCCAACCTAAACACTGCCTTCCCTCTGACTACATACCATGTAGTCCCAACATTGTCTCATGGAAGTGAACAATGCTGCAACAATGGCATTACAGTACACAGGATATTTACATATTGTTTAAGGCAAGTTCTGATAGGCAGTCACTCGTGTCCTTGAGCTAAAACTGTTTAACAGTTTTTCAGAGGAGCTTGCCAACCATCCAGGTGGATGCCTCTTAATTTTAGAAGAAAAGGCCCTGAAAACTAAGCTAGTCCAAGTTACCAACACAAACACTCCCTTAAACCCCTTTTCTAAAATCCTTTATGAAAGGGAAATGAGTCTGGCAAAGAAATTACTGTGATGGGAGCTCACAGAAGCAAACAGGATTATGACAGAAAGGCCACAAGCTGCTAATTGTGAAAAATAGATATTACACATGCATGTACAGAAAGTAAAAAATAAATACATCTGTACTTCAAGGACAAGTCACCTAATGTAACCCTAATAAATGATACAAGCCACCTATAAATTTTATCAGACCCAATTATAGCTATGGGACACAGCCAGTAGTTCAGGTTTAACAAGTTAACAAGTTCTTGTGTTTATGATCCCAACATCCACTTAAATTGCAGAATCTGTTGGACTGTGTATCAGCCAGTCCTGACTTCATACCCGAGGGTAAGGTTGGTAAGATAAAGATAAGAAAAACAGCATAGAGTGTAACTACACACGGATCTGAGAAATAGATGGGCCACCAATGTCCCACCAGCAAATAAATACCTGTAAAATGTATTTTAAAAGTCTTATACATTTGTCACTAACTAACCAACACTGACTTCTTTTGCAATGCGTGAGGGAAAATCCAGTATGAGATCAGAATGTCTGGACTTCAAAGTCACTTTACAAATGTATGTGGATGAATTTATACTTACTGTCAAAAATGCTGAGTGGATGAATGGACAAACTTACTATTATATCTTTTTTATATATAATTATTATAAGTCCCTACAATATTAAATCACAAATTATAGTGACAAAACATAAATATAATAAGCGGCAGAAGACAAAATCATTTACAGTAGAATTTATGCAAGTAATAACCTAGGCAAAACACAAAAAGGGCATGGCTAAGGCAGTACACAAGAGGAAAAGTTGCTAAGCTAACTAACTACTACTTTTAGCTATGTTTTGTTTTCACCGACAACACTTTGCTGGGAGTTACTTCTAATGTGTCACCATAAATATTACATTAACAGAAACCACGCACTTTCAAAACACAGAGGAACATCGCACCTCACTCTTTATGACATAGTAGTAACAGATTCAAAGTTAGCTAAGCCAGAAAGTTTTTTTTTAGACTAAAAACTGCCACTCACAATCATCACGGTGAGCGTCTCGTATCTTCAACAACCACCGGGCAACTGGTTAGTTTCGGTTGACCGTGTTGAGTTTTGTTTTACTAAAGAAAAAAAAGAACAGGAAGCTTACTTCAGCTCAAGGCAGCTCCTGCAGACTACAACATTAACCCAGTGCTCTACTGTCCAACAAGACTGCACGCTAATGAGCCTGTGACAACATACGCGAGCCGTACCACTTTGGGTAGGGGCGAGGGGTGTCCCACGAGTTATTTATGCTACAATCTTTTTTAGTTTTCTCATATTCTTTGCGTTTCTTTAGTTTATTTATACCTCATACACAATTCAGTCGAAGCTTGTTATGGTAGAAATGAAAATATTATCCTCTGATGTTTTTTGTAAAAGAGACCACCCCGCGCCTACAACTAATGGTGTGAGCAACCCTGTTGTAATGAAAAGTAATCACAGTTTTGATCTGAGCATATAGACAGGGTACTTTCACAATACACAGCAGTGTAACATGATAACCTACCGAGTGCGTGTGACTTACAGACAGGGTGAGGGAGTAAAATGCATGTTCTATATACATAGCTTGTTCCACCTTACATTATCAGTTCCAGTACAGCACAGGCCAATCCTGAATAAATAGATTTATTGCAAGCAGATGTTCTTCCAGGAACTAAATTCAGTCTTTATCATGACCTACAGCAGCAAAGCCATACAAGTTTAGCTTTTCATGCATGCACACACAAACGCTGTGCAGCTGGTGTATATGTGGTAACCTGCACACAATATTTGCTTGCCTTCTAACTTCTTAAACATATAAAACAGACGTGTGCTTGTGGTCGTTGTACACTTTTATCAGTTTATTTAAACAAGTATTTTTACAAGAGGTGGGTATCTCACCTTAAAGTTGGTTTAGCTCACTGTTTGTTTAAATATGGGTCCACTGGATGAGCCAGTGGCAATTCAATTCATGAAGTCCATGCTTTTTCTATGCATTGTTAAAGGACTGCAAATTATCATCCCTGTCCCATAACATTATGTACAGTAAATCAATATATTTCCTAGGAGCTGGAATTAATATAGTGGGCCTCAGAAGGGTGGGGAGCTGAGACTCACCCCTGGCAGACACTATTGTTAATCAAGGAGTAACATCTGTTGTGTGCCTCTAATCTCCCCCAGACTGTCAGGCTGTCCTCCTCGGTTTTAGACTGTCTGCCTTTTGTGTTAAAGGGCACCCAGGATTTGTCTCTTCTACTATCCGGGCTAGAGTTTTGGGGTTTTTCACAAAATCCCTATAGAGAAGGTATTTAGCAAACAGATAATAAGACAAATTTTTGGCTTTTCTGTTTCATAGCATTAAAAGTCACTCTTTAGGAAGAAAGTACCTTGCAGAACAGGGGTGGAAGTCTTCCTGTTCAACAGGTTTGCTAGTGTGTGTTGTGACTATCACAACCAGGGGGCAGTGTGCACCAATTATAGTGTAGGAAAATGCTACAAAAAGTAACCTGGAGTGTGTTTGCTGATGTAGCTACAAATTATGATGTTTTTGCATATTTCTTTATGATTTTTGTTAATAAATCTGTAGCTAGCGTATGGTTAACAGTAAATAGGGAGTTATCTTCCAGCTCCATTTACTGAGACCCCATGCAGAATGCTATACACCATCTGGGGTTCACACTGTGGCTGGAGACAGATGGCTAAAAGACTCCTGTTACAGGAGCCATCCCTTCTCAACTTTAATGAACAGTTAATCCTCTCTATCACACAGCATAATTTCCTATTATATCAGATAATTCGAAGCAAATGCAATTAAAATTAAACTTTAGAAACTCGTGCCATAGCACAGCCCAGTTCCAGTGGTGAATGAAGAAAGGGGAGTGCATCTATTTTGTATGTGCTGCTTCGGTTTGCTTGTTATGTAATCGAAAAACATAAATCCTTAATACAGAATCAACATTTTTAAAATGCAGTTTGCCTGAGCAGGTGACCCCTGATTAAAGGAAAAACACTGACACCATTTGTCAAAATGCAGAAGTACATTAATTTCATAAATTGCCTGTTGCTGAGTTTTTATGTTTTGTTTTTACAGTGACTCTCTTGTGTACTCAGTAGGATACTGTAACTACAGACAGGGCATAAAAAGAACATATGGCTTTCATGGAAGTCCATTAAACTTCACTGCTTCTCATCTATCCCACTAATCCTCATCCATAATGTTTATAGCCAAGTTAATTGAACTGGCACATCTCTGTGGGATTGGAGATCCCTTCTAAGAGGTTCTAAAGCCACTTTTTTTTGCCAAAGCATGCACATTGCTAAAACCACTACGGCTTCTGAAAGAGGTGCAGCTGTTTGACCAGTAACAGTTCTTCAAGTGACAGTGTGGGTGGGTTATTTAGGGAAAAAAAGGGCCAAAGAGCCTAGTTTAATTTTCCACCAACATAATGCTTACATAATGAAGTGAACAGCAAATAATAGTTTGGGATACATTTCTACATTACGAGCCAATGAAGTGGTCACTTTTTCTCATATGGACAGTGACTTTGACTAAGTGATGCTAATGCATTAAATCAATTAATAATACCTTAGTATAAAATGTAAAAAAATAAATAAACATTTCTCACTTTTCCTGCATTCATAACTATGAGCATTATAGTAAGCAAATGCACTTAAATGTTTTAAGTGAAAATACTTTAATATACAGTGTTATTATAGCACAGTATACATTAAAAAAAGCACACTATCATTGATGCATTAGCAAGCTTTCAGTCTTCTAGCAGCTTGAGCTTGTTGTGCATACTTCATTGAGTATATGTGGAAGTGGTGTTCAGACACTTTACATACATATGCTGCATTAACAATGAAGAACAAGCCACTGCACCCTTGCAAAGTAAAAGTACCGCATGCAAGTGCTACTATATAATGTAAGTAACTGTAAGTTCCAGTATCTTTGACAATTACTAAAATGCACTGGCCATTGTCAGTCTTTGTCTAGGAAGGTCTAAGAGGTTTTAAGTGTGCTTATTCTGAAGTTTGGCCCACACAAGAAGAAAAACGGAGCACAATATTTTGAAGCCAGCAATTGATTTTCACAGTTTACTGTGAGTCAAGTTTATTGAGGTTACTCTGGAGCAATGTGGTTTACTTTGAGACAGTGAAAACAAAGACATTATTTTACTCCTACAGCAAGTGTCTTTTGTTGTATCATTTCAAGTACAGAACACAGCACCCATTTCAACAGATATGAATACATTATATAATAAGTAATGTGTCATCAGTGCAACGAGGGACTTTTTAGAGACTAATTTAAATATTTCATATGTTTTTCAGTAAATAGTGCAGCCACATGAAATAACATAACCTGTTATAGAAATGTTTGGAGTGGCTAACTAAGAGCAGTTTGTGCAGTTTTTGAGGATCCCTGAGGTTCTTGACGATCCACCCTCTCATTTTCCATGTACGCCTGCACTGACTGCCACAGCGCCTTGATGTTCCCCTCGCCAAATCCCGTTGCCCCTCTTCGCTCAATCAGCTCGAGAAAGAAGGTGTTCTCAGCAAATATGGGCTTGGTAAACACCTGTAGAAGATGTCTGAAAGGGGAAAAGCAGCACAGTAGATTCACTTTCAGCCTCGGGACTGTTTCCACAACTTTTCATTGGTGAATACAAAAAAAAAAAAAAAAAAAAAAAAAAAAAATTGTGGTTCGTGTCTTTCATCATTATTGCAGCAATTTTAAACGAAGTCAAGCAGTTTTCACATGCATGTTGCAAGCCAAACGGGCTTCTGTAATTGTACTGAATAGTAAAACAGGAACATGTCCTCATTTTAATAGAGATGACTGATAAGATTGTTTGCTGACATTGAGCAGCCATACATCACACAAAACTTTCACAGTGTTTCACTTATTTAATAAGATAATGCCAAAGATAGTTAAAAGAAACCATTGACTAAAACAATTTACAAGAGAGGCATTCTTTGAAGGCTGTGAGAGATTACAACTCTTGATTGGCTCTTACCTTTTACTTTCACTGGATGCTCTCTGTGATAAAGGATCCTGGTGCAGGTCTGTATCCAGGAGAATCCCATGCTGTGCTAGCATCTGGGGGCTGTGACCTGCTTCCTCTATTTCCTGCTGTTTTCCCAGCTGCCACAGCGAATGGGATGGGTTTAAAAAGATGGAAAATTCCTTTATTTTTGAACTTGTTACAAAGTCTGTAATTATAGTGTTTGCTCCTGTGATTACTGGTACAAAGCAGACCCTGTTCTCCTTCTGTGTGGTGATGGCATAACCTTGAAAAGTGTGATAATGACTTGGATTATGTGTTCTAGTGGGAGAAGTTTGCCTTCAAAGCCCTCTTTTCTTTGATATCGTTTTCAGCCTTAAGTCACAGTTCAGCTAGGTTTTAGGCATAACTACTTTGTCAAGTGTGGTAATATATCATGGTTTGGATCAAAATGTACCCTTTTAACAAGATCTGAAAAATCTCTGAAAGCCTGCCTTGCAGGAAGTATGAGGACAAGCTTCTCCCAAATTCCCAAAATTTCAAAATCCAGGCCAACTATATAAATTAAACAGAACTATAATGTGAAAATATGAATAAAACACAGGTCGCTTCTTGCAGTGATTATAGTTCAAAATCATTCAAACCTGAGTATAATAGGCTGGAGGAGGGGAGGAAAATTGTACGCCAGCTTCAGCCATCGTGTGCGCAGTAGAAACAATGTTTTTAGTGTACAGCCCAATGTGCTGGATCCCTGGGGCCCTATGCTGCTCCAAGAAGGTGTCAACCTGGTTCCGGCCTGACAAAGCAAATGCAAACAATGATGGCGGAGATCATAAATAGTGGCTTAAATGAGAAACTAGGGGTTTCTATTACCTTGTTCGGGCAGTGATTCCGCAATGACAAACTTGCAGTCAGGCTCCTTTTTGCCAGCAAAAGGAAGAGCGATGCCTGCTTTGCTGCACTTCCAGTACTCCATGGCAGTAAGTCGAAGCCCAATGCCCTCCTGGTTTATCACAAAACCTTCATCCACGTCTTCATTACTATTCAGGAGAACAAACAGCCTTGAGATTACTGACACCACGCTGGGGAAAAGATATGGCAACAAATGCCTCGGAGCAATTTCTCACCTATCAATGAAAAACCTCTGAAAACCAAAGACCTTCTCATACCACCCCATGACCTGGCGGGTTGTCTTCCTGGGGCAGGCATAAGTTATGTGATCAAAGTGTGTGACAGGACAAGACATGTCCTCTTCTCCCAAGCTCCAGTCCTTTTCAATGACATCAAACCCTGGCAAAAAGACTCCCTCATAGTTTGTCTTCTCAATTAGCGTGTGACACACGTTTCCCACAATTGATTTTACTACCGAGTAGGTGACAGGACCATTCACGTCCTCAACGGTGGTGGGAGGCACCAAGAAATTACAGCCCAGATCGCGAAGAACCTTGAATGACCTTTGGACATCCTCTACCTCGAAACACACGTTGTTTACAGTATCCACCGGATGAAGAGGGCTTAAATCATAAAGACATCCCAAAGAATTATTACCCTGCTTGTACTTCTCCAAGTCAGCCCGCTGTGGATCAATGGAGTATCTGTCAGCTAATCCCAGTATCCCTTCATTCAGTCCCACGCTGCTTTTACTGGGTCTCTCATTTACGACGAAAACTGCTGCTCCTTTCCTGAAAGCAAACTGCTTGGACTTGTCAGTTAATCTGGCAGCAAATAAATCAAACTTGAATTTAGAGACAAGGTCATTAGCTATTTTCTCCGCGTTAGAAACGTGGAGCGAAACGTGGTGTAACCGGCTCAAGAAAACAGCCATGTTTTCAGTGACGTTTTGAAAGGGGCGTGTCCAGAGAAAGCGGAACCCTTGATTCATAACCGAAAAGCCTATTTTTTTCAGTTACATCAGCATATACTTAACGCTTTTGCTATTCTTCACAGCTAGTTCAGAATTTAATTGGAATGTATTCAAAATATAATTTAAGAAATTAAACAATTTACAGACTCACCATGGTTTCTATGCTGCTTATAAATATCGGATTTAATATCCATACGGATAATGTCATATTTATGTAATCCAGTTTTCTATCCCAATCTTTGGGGATGTGTAAACTATCCAATCGCAAATGTCTTAGCATGACTAACATCAACATGTTTTTGTCTAGTGCAATGTGCCTAAAAATCGACAAAATATGCAAAGTATTTCAGCGACGTGGTTATCAACTCTTTCTGCGTCCTAAAAATTAAACCCCCCAGGGCGTTTTGACTGTTCCGGACGTTCCTGAAGGCAACACAGTACTTTACCTTTGTCCAATCACGTTGAGAACTCAGCCAGATGATTGGTGACGGAGGCAGGCCAGCGTTTATTTTGGCTCTGCTACTCATTTGTCTGCTGTCGCCGCCATTAAACAACACGGAGGCAATGTAAACCACGGAGAGTCGCGGATTTAAACGATGATTCGAGGTGTTCCAGGCTTTGCCGGGGATTGCTTTGTTCCGCCAGTGGTTAACGAGTCCACGAAGGTAAACATGTGAGAGGGCAGAGGAGTCGAAATCATTCGGATTGGGAAAGGTTTGATTGAGCCGGAGGAGGAGGAGAGGAGGGGAGGAGGGGGAGTGAACGAGAAGGGTTTGTTGTGGTTTTCGGCGGCGCAGCGCAGTCACGAAACGGTAAGATTATCACATTTTTCTTCACATGAATGAAATTATGACCTTTTCCATGACTGTATGCTCCGTCGTGCGCGTTAATCGTTGGATTTGATGGCAGTTAGCTCTATATATGCTAGGAGGTTAGCTCAGTAGCTAGCAAGCTAAAGCTAAAGACTAAAAACACAACTGCAGAGTAACGCAATAGTGTCTTTAGTCAGATGAGTTAAAACCGCGCTGTTAACCATTCTTCTTAGAGTTACGGATTATTAAGGATTCAAATCAAACACTCTAAAATGTAATCTTGCCAGTGTGTCATTGAATGTGCCCGATCAGATGCAGGTTAGTTTACAAACTGCTGGAGCATATGCTGGACGGAATTCTTATATCTAAACACAATGGTTTGTAACACCTGCTTATTCGAGATTATTCGCAGAGCTATTGTTTATGTCTCAACTCTAACGGGATTTTTCACAACAGTGCATCCAACTAAAGTAGTCCACAATGACGGAGCAGAGGATAAAGTGGGCCTGTGACTACTGCACCTATGAAAACTGGCCATCTGCAATCAAATGTACTATGTGCCGTGCACCGAGGTTGAGGGGACCCATTATTACAGAGGAACCTTACAAAAATAGTCCTGATCTGGACCCCGGGCTGGAGTGGGAGCCTTCTAGAAGTGAAAGTGGCAGCAGCCTCCTCATCTGTCCTGATTCCAGTGCCAGGCCTAGAGTCAGGTCACCCAGTATGGCTGAGATTGCCAATAAGTGGTCCTGCCAGATGTGCACCTATCTGAACTGGCCTCGTGCCATCCGTTGCACACAGTGCCTCTGTCAGCGCCCGAGGACCAGCAGCCCCACTGAGTCCCCACAGACGTCAGGCTCCAATGCAGGTTGCCGCCCTGCTCTCCACTCTCCTGTGGATACCTGTGAGGAGTATAATGACAGAAACAGACTCAACACCCACCAGCAGCACTGGACATGTACCGCCTGCACTTACCAGAACTGGCCCAGAACTACAAAATGTGTGGTGTGTGCCCTCCCCAGGCCCAACAACCAAGAAGCCATAGAGCTGGCCGAGTCTGCGGAGCCCTCACCCGTAATCAACGAGCAAGACAGGGCTCGGTGGAGGGGCAGTTGCAGCGAAGGCCAGGGGCAAAGGAGATCCCCTCCTATGCCCAAGAGGGAAGATCATGTCACTATGGATTTCCAGAGGATAGAGCTTGCAGCTGGAGCCATGAGCAAAGAGGAACAAGAAGTCGACTTCAAGAGGTTAAAGCAGATTAGGAACCGAATGAAGAAAACTGACTGGCTGTTTCTTAGTGCATGTGCTGGTGAGTTTTTTTTCCTCCTTTCTACGTTACATGTAATTTCTGCATGGATTAGGAGATCAGTTGGTTCATAGCAAATGAATGATGTGAAAATGTGCTTGTTTCTTAATTTTGTTTAAAAAGAATACACTCTCCTATGTCATGTTTTTCTTATAACAACACTTTTTTTGTGTGTCTGTGATGTCATGCTAAGCGACAGCAAAGCATTGTACTCCAGACAGAGGTGGCAGTTATTGTCCCCAATGCAACACATTTTCTGTGTTATTACATTGCAGATGGTGCATCACTCTGCAAAGTGCCAAGGTTGCACAGCACTAAGAGCCACTTTGTATTTTATAAATGAGTGACGGCATGACTCATTGTTTAGTCTCCAAATATTAGAGTACAGAAGAAATTCCTGCTGTGTTATTTCATAGGGCGGTGCCATCAGGTAAATACTGCTGACTGCAATGAAAAAACCATAAAATGTGGTAAAAGGGAAAGTAGGAATTTGGTCCAACTCACCACTGATGTTCCCAGTGCTTTTACTTGGGCTCTGAGAGCATCTTTGAGCAACTGAGAGGGTGTGAGTGCTTCCCAGCTGGTGGGGATGAATGGGCCGTCTGGGCAGCGTAGTGCAAGTGCAGCCCATGGAGCAGAGAGTCTCCTGGCTCACAGTCAATAGACCCTGTAAACAGTGACGCGTATGTGCTGAACAGAGCCCCCCAAGAGGTAAAAATAACATTGACAGGACATTAAAAACAGTCAACAAAAAACAGAAGGAAAAAAAAACATGAGTGCAGCACATGATCAACGCCCCCTTGACCTTTGCACTGATTGAACTTGGCAGTATTTTTTTTTTTTTTTTTTTTGTCGTTTTCTTTTTTTCCCCTCTCCCTACCGCTGTCCTTAAAGACATGGGAAGACTCATGTATTAACTTTAAATATGGCTGAGCCTTTTTTTCTTCTTCTTCATACCATGTCTCTGACTCTTTACGGTTATACCGCATGTGCTCTTCAAAGTGTTTGTCAGTGGAGGAAGTGCCTGAGTCGAGTATGTTATGGCCAAGCACTTCCTCAGGTCTGAAAACACGATCTCACTTCACTTTACTGTGTTCCTGCAGTTCTACTTTAATGTTTTTTGTGCTCCGTACAAGAGCCAAAATCAGATGATTCCCATTGATTGTGCTTTCCCACAAAAGGAAGCGGACATGTTTTTGTATTATGGTTCTTTTGTTTCAGTGAAAAACCTAACTGGTGTCTCTTGCTGTTGCCGCTCTGTTTATATTTCGATGCGGTTCCTGATAATGTGGTGTGGGAGAAAAAAACATTATCAAGGACCTCTGTTTGTTTTGCTTTCAGAAGATTAAATTAATCTCGACGATGAACTGAATTTTTCAGATGATTCAAAAAAAATGCAAGCCCACCACTTTGTAGTACTTATGGTGAGAGATATCGAGAAACAAACAGACATTGATTTCATTTGTTCCAGCACATTACTTTTAGATAACCATAGGTTACTGTGGAGCAGCTGATTGAGAAACAATGTCAGACTGTGTATTTGTTAAGCGCAGACCAATATTAGCTCAAAGTCTTTCACAACCTGCATGATGTGCATTGATCAGACTGTAGGCACTGCTGGGATCAGACATGCTCTCATGAAGCTGACCTTGTCAAGCATGCAAAGGCAAAATATTCTGACATGTTAGTTCACTGAGGGCGTAATGAGGCGTTCTAGTTGGGATAAAACCACAAACCATCATGCCTAAAAACCTCTATGACCCATCTCTGGGTGATTGGGTCATTATGGGGACGAATATTACATAGCCTAATCTTTTAATGGGTTGCAGTTGCTAAAACTTAAATGTTTTCATTTACATTAAATGAAAGGACCCATACAGCGCTCCGAAAGATAAAATACTGGTTAGGGCTGCCACAAACCATTATTTTGATAGTCGACTAGTCACCGATTATTTTTGCGATTAGTCAACTAATCAGATCATGCATTTATTGGACGTAAAACGTACAGCTTATTGCACTAGCATGCATCTGCTCTTATATAACTATCATTAGCTTACAGCTTTAAGTGTTTATGGTATGTGCTAACTAAAAATAAAGACAAGATGATAGTTTATTAAAATTGAATGAAATTTGCAGATACGTTCACACTGCAGGTCTTATTGCTCATTCCGATTTTTTTTTTTTTTTTGGATCAAATCCGATTTTTATTTTTTTTTGTGTCTGCGTGTTCACACTACAAATAAAATGCGACAGCAAACGCGCTCTAGTGTGAACGCTCAAAGTGGCCCGCATGCGCAAAAGAAGACTTCACACACAACGCGCTCTGTTTAGACCCAGACCAAACAGTATTGTTTGACAGATGGCCGTTAATATAAAGACTTCGGACTTTACGTTTCCCAATTTTTGCTTTAAGTTATTTTGTTATTTACATAATAATGTAAATAACCTAATAATTATCCTTATTGCTGTTTTAGAGGAGCGGTGCTTCAAAGGATAGTTGCAGATTTCTGTCAGAATCTGCAGATTATACAGTACAAATAAAATGTTCACGTTTCTCCAACGATGTCTTCCCAACAGTTTCACTGACATCTACACTGGATGGCCAGGAAGCGTTCACGATGTCTTCTCGGGTGCTTCTCCGGAGCTGATAATTGGCGTCTGTCTTGTGTCGGTGACGTAAAAGACGGATTTAATGCGACCTGACCGTTCAAACAGCAGTCGCTTTCTAAAACATCGGATATGTATCGGATTCAGTACCACATACGAAAGTGACCCAGATCAGATTTGAAAATATCGGATTTGTGCCATTCACACTGTCATACCATGATCGGATATGGGTCGCATAGGGTCAAAAAAATCGGATTTGATGCGCTTTCGCCTGCAGTGTGAACGTAGCCTTATATATATTTAACCTGAGTAGCGAAAGACGGCAGTGGGTTTGAAAACTATTTGCTGGGAGTCCGGTGTTCTCACGGGCTCTAGTGAGCCTTGCCCCCGGCTAGCTATCGAGCTAGTGGGTAACAGACGTCTCCGAAAAGCGCTTTTGAAAATATGTGGTGTCTTGATAAACTGAGCAGATATTTGAGGTTTATACAGTTACATTCTCGCCTGAAAATATGTTAAACGTTTATTTTGTGACCCAGAAAGAATAATAAGAGTAATATTAAAGCTAACTAGCTGCCACCATTGTTGGAAACTGAGCTGGGCTACGCTATGAATTCTAGGACACAGTTTCTTCTTCTTCGGGGTTTAACAGCAGCTGGCATCCTTGTACATGCAGTGCTGCCATCTTCTGTTTCAGTCCGTTATTGCACTCTTAAATTCTACTACTTATTCCTGCGTCTTTTGTGATCTTACAAAGCTTCAAACGACGCGTCGACTATTAAATCAGTCGTCGATGATTTTGATAGTCGACGTAATCGTGACTAGTCGACTAATCGTGGCAGCCCTAATACTGGTCGAGAAATCTGGTTTGCACTAATGCTTGCTCACCATGCCAATGCACATTACTTGACCATCCAATTACTTGTTTCTCGGTTTTTAGAAAGTCTTCATAACTTCTCTTTTATTGCTTTTGTTTTATATTACAAAGATTGGTATGAGTCACACAAGAAAGGTCTGGGGTTTTTTTTGTTTTTTTGCAAACCTAGCTGCCTTAACCAGTAGGATATCTCTCCATCTATCCATTCCCGTTTATCAGGGACTTGATGCAGCAGTCTAATCAGTGATGTCATGGGAGACAGCCAGGTGAGAAACGTAATCTCTCCTGCATGTTTTAGGATTGCACTGGGTCTCCTCCCAGTTGGATATGCTAGAATCCCCTCAACTAAGAGCCATCCAGGAGGTATCATAGTCAACTGCCTGAACACTGACCCTCTTTCGAACTGCCATTCTCGTCATCCTATCTCTAAGGGTACACTAGTTGCAGATTGCTGATAAAAGCAGCGGAAATGAGCAATCAGTTCTTTTGGGTCACTACCCAGAGCTCACGGCCACAGGGAAGGGTAGGAACATAGATCGACCAGTAAATCAACAGCTTCAGCTTGACGCTGACAAAGGTTTACGGTTTGTTTATCTAAGTCTAAATTTAGCAAAACTGCCTGTATTCACTGAAAACGGGTCACCGCATTCTTGAGTTCCTTTGAGGTCTCCCGCATAGCAACAGCTATTGCAACTCAAATCATTCTGCATGTATTTATAGATCTGTTTGCAAAATGTCACCCAGTATGTGTAAAATGAGAAGGGTCATGCTTGGAATGTTTTAGTCCAGATTCACTCAACTGTCCTCTTCCCTGCCTGAGAGAACATCCTGATGTAAGGCAGCCAGTTTAAATAAAGCAGCTCTTCCAGTGTCCTGTTTGCTACCTGGCTGTTTCACTCATAACAGATGTTGAGACTAGTAGGTTCAACACACTGTCCTATGTGTTACACAGCTCTCTGATAGCGCCACATTACAGCTACACTGCTCTGTCTGTTCTGCTATGTAGTAGCCCGACAGTGTGATAACTGTTCTTGCACTCGGTTAGCTCGTGGCTACATCTAAAGGTCATCAGAGCTGTCGAATGACATCAAGGCCCTATTTAATTTTTCCTCTAGTTGAATTTGTTTTACAAATTTCTCCCAGGTTTTAATATTAATAAATTGTGATTTGCGATGTTGTGTTAGCACATTTAAAGCTGTCTGTTACATCTTGCTTCTACAAGAACAGACATGGGGATTGAAGCTGCTCCAAAAAATATATCTAAACCATTTTTAAAATGGATTTTAATGTTGTTGTTTTTTTTTTTTTTGCTGATACATGTATGTTCTTTTGATTATCTTTTGAATACACTTGCTTGTTTCAGTATGCCTAAGTAATACTAATCCAAAGTAATAAAGGCTACATTGCAGCTGGGTTATGATGTTTACAAAGGTGTTGAACCTTTTATGGTCAGCTCTGAGGTTGGACTTGTAGTGCTGTTAAATGGCTTGTGTTGTATCATTTAGTCTTCCCTATATCGATGCACCGCACTTGAATGTGTATGTCATGTGATGACATAAATGGCCGACTATGTTGACATGAGTCACTCTATTAAAGTTTGGTAGCCTCGCTACACACAATCCTAGAAAAGAAGCTGTGTCAGCAATATTTAGGCACTGATTCATCACTTTTAACAGTTGTTTTCCATTATTTTTCCTTCTGATTTTTTTTTTTTTTTTTTTTTTTTTTTTTTTTTTTAAACCTACCTTCCTTCCTTCCTCTCCTGCAGGCGTTGTGGAGGGAGACCTGGCGGCAGTAGAAGCTTATAAGTCATCCGGTGGCGACATTGCCCGACAGCTCACTGCAGACGAGGTGCAGCTCCTTAATCGGTCCTCAGCTTTTGATGTAGGCTTCACTCTGGTACATCTGGCTATTCGCTTTCAAAGGCAGGACATGCTCGCCATTCTGCTAACAGAGGTAAGCATAGTCTTGAATCTTTGAGCAAAAATTTGCTATAAGTTTTTAATCTTAAGAGGATTTATGTCAGTTTTTATAAAAAGATCCTAAAAATTCTAACATGCCTGTAAAGTCTTTATGTTACAGAAACTTTTCATTTTTAAGTGCTTTTTTGTATTTCTCATTATCAGCCACAACCGCTTATAATTGCTCCTTACCAAGTGTGCTATATAATGAAAAATAGATGCTCTTAATGCATAGAATTACAGCAGAAAAGCACTTTTTTAGAATTAGGGGGGTATTAGAATTGCTGCTATTCTGTCATTGTTTCTTATGGGGCATGATAAGAGTTGATGTGATTTCGGAGAGCAAACAGTGATTAGGAAAAGGCACAGGAAGCATGTTGGCAAGCATAGAAAGGCAGGTCTTTACTATGCATGGGAGAGTTTGATCCCCAGAATGAAAAACGCTTGGGTGGGTAAGGTGGACCAACTTCCTCTTTTGTGCTGCGTGAAATGCATGGGAACCATGTCTCAACGGCGTATGAGTATGTGTCAAGGATCTCGTCTCTGTTTGAGAAGATTCACTAATACTACTAAAACTGGAATTGACAATTCAAACAAAATTGTGAGCAAGAGAAGACACAGTGTATCTGAGTGCACAGGATGGCAGCGCATTCACACTCGGCATGCAGTGTGGGTGACTACAATGCTTCTGTTTAATAGAATTGGCACTGTGCCTGCCCAGCTTTTGATGCTAACCCTCCTGGCGTGCTGCAGCTGATGGACAACATCTGGCGCGCTACCATAATGTCGTGGGTGGAGCTTGCGGTTTTGAATTTTCAGTTTGGGAGGGCAAGCATTTAGCATAACAAATCTTTTGGGGTAGTACATTTGCAGACGTATCTTAAGTGTAGATAAGTTAGCTTAGTTTTAGTTATATAGTCCAAAGTTCACATATTCATTTAATCTTTTAATTTCATTGTAAAATAAAATTTTTTAATCTGTGTGCATGTCTATAAGGTGAGCCAGCAAGCAGCCAAGTGCATCCCTTCCATGGTGTGTCCCGAGCTGACGGAGCAGATCCGCAGAGAGATTGCATCTTCACTACGTCAACGTAAAGGAGACTTCACCTGTTACTTCCTCACCGACTTGGTCACTTTTACTCTGCCCGCAGGTACTTGGGTCTTAATGCTTATACCACTTTTTTTTTTTTTTTTTATTGGTGTGTGTTTGTGCGTGTAATCTAACCTCTCTTCCTGTTTATCCCTTTATCAGTTTTGCTTTATGGGCCTGTGCTCGCAGAAATATATAATTTTTCCTGTAGCCTCAATAAACAGCTCAGATTAAACTCCCACCCCAACAACCAGTCTTAATATTTGTCATGTCTGACACTGAATATTACTGGCTCCATTTACTCTGGAAGCAAGCAACGGGGAAATAATTACTTTTGTGCTCTTTGGGATTCTATTCATGGCTTCTTTGTAGAATTTTCTTCTACACAGTATAAATGTCTAAATTGTCAATGTGTGAACTTGAGTGTAAGAATAGGACCCCGCCGCATTGCTCAGAGAAACATCAGCTCGTCCCTGTGGCATTATGTCTTCACTGAAATGACATGCACTTTACTTTTAAGAACACCCACTGTTCTGATCTAGTCCTGCTGCTGTCCCTGGGAGCAAAGATTATGAAGCCTTTGCATATAAATTCGAATTTTTGTGTGTGTGCGTCTAATGCCAAGCATTTCACTACAGAGTGAATTTGGCCCGAGGCCAGCTGCAGGGCACTCGCTCTCTCGCTTTGTCTGTTTGTGTCTCTCTTGCTCTCAGACAAAGCCAGTGCCATTCACTATTGAACCAGAGAACAGCCACCAGTGTTCTGGCTTTGTGTGTGCACAGTTCAATACACAGAGCTTGTATTTACAGTGTGCCATTGACAAAATGCCATCCAGTGAAGAACATCCCCTCTGTGTGTCATTACTGTAGCATTTATGTTGCCCTCGGCCTTGTCTACCATTAGGTTATAACGAGCATGAAAACCTATCTTTCCCATGTTTCTCTGCAGATATAGAAGACTTGCCGCCTGCTGTCCAGGAGAAGTTGTTTGATGAGGTGTTAGATCGAGATGTGCAGAAAGGTACTGAAGATGTCATTCTTTATATCCTGTGTCATATTCTCAATCTGTCCAGTTGCATGTTTTCAGCCATTCACGTCCTGCAATAGAAGGGACTTTAAACTAGCATCTTCCCTGCCTGTGTTTGTCTTCAATCAGCTCCCCACCTCCTGCTTCGTCTTCTTTTCCTTTTCTAATTAGGTTAATTGAGCTCACTAGTTTCCCTCCCACATACTTATCTAATGACACTCTCCCAGTGCAGCTGTGTGTGTGTTTTGTGTTTCAACGAAGATATAAAAGGAGTGTTATGACCCATTTAAGCCACCTTAAAGTGGGCTACTGGATAGAGCTGCCTTGAGTTTCTGGTGCAGAATATGATTGCATATTCAGGGAGATGTGTTTAATAATATTTCACGATGGGAAGAGAAAAGCAGGTTTTGCATTTTGCATTTTGTCCCTGCGGAAATAGCGGCTGCAGCAGCTGCACATCTGAAACACTTAACGCAGCATCTATGCAATCCTATGCTGAGTTTTTGGAAACACAATTTTTTGTTTTGATTCTTTTCATTAAACTATCAAATATATTAGCGGAGAAAATAAATGCAGCCACAAGTTCCTCTTTTGTGTTTTCACTGCAACAACACGGAACTTGATTAGTTATTGTCTTGGAGTCCTCAACACCCAATCGCACATTTATATCTGTTTGTAGAACTGGAAGAGGAATCTCCTGTTATCAACTGGTCTCTGGAGCTGGGGACACGCCTGGACAGTCGCCTCTACGCCTTGTGGAACCGCACTGCCGGAGACTGCCTGTTGGACTCTGTTCTGCAGGCCACCTGGGGCATCTACGACAAGGACTCTGTCCTCCGCAAGGCTCTCCACGACAGCCTGCACGACTGCTCCCACTGGTGAGAGGCTCAGCCCTACACAGTTCCTGTAGTCTGATACTTGACACTTGAAAATTTTCACAGGCTGCTCTCAGTTCATGTTGCATATTCAAAAATGGCCTCGTGTTATCTGCATAAAAACAAAGCGAGAGCAGACGAACTGAAAGAAATAAACTGCAAACAAGACTGGACACATTAAAACAACAAAAAAAAGTCATTCATCATTTCCCCCTCTACCAAGTTATGCTATTTTATTTAATTAGACTTTATTGTATTGATTCGATTCACTTTAACACAAGCACTTTGTTTTTTTTTTTCTTTGTGAATTTATGACCTGTTTACATCATAATTATATTTATTCTAAAGTTTTTGCTATATTCTTGGAATACGAGTGACTGTAAATCCAGATTTTCAAACTGGTGTATAACAGAATATTCTTTCTAGAGGACATGCCTATAGACTACACTCATACAAGACAAAAAACATGGGTAGAAGTCCTTTTAATGAGCATTGCAGGTGTGTGGATTGTTCTGTTTATGTATAATTAAGACCTCTGGCACTTAAAGTGTAGCTCTTTTGAAGCTCTGTAAATGGATACATAAAGTAATCCATTCTATACAAGCAGGCTGAGCTCGAGGTCACCTTTAATTCAATAAGCTTTGAAAATAGTATAATAATATTCTTTTTTTTTAAAAATAGGTTTTACACACGCTGGAAGGAGTGGGAGTCATGGTACTCGCAGAGCTTTGGTTTACATTTCTCCCTCAGAGAGGAGCAGTGGCAGGAAGACTGGGCCTTCATTCTGTCTTTGGCCAGCCAGGTAATTATGTTGTTGTCTCTGGTTTACAGCCTACCTTCACTTCCATTGAGTTTAAAGACAGTGGTACATTTTAAATGTTTTTTATTTTTTGGTCTACAAAAGAAATAAAAGCTGGAAAATGATGTATAAATTGATGCACTAACAAAGGCAAAACGGGAAGGTTTATGACCCAAAACGTCTGTCTCCAAAATATTTACATAACAATAGTCCCTTTCCTCTCTTGCATTGTTTGCATATTCATTAGACTCTTGCAGCACTCCAGTCAGCAAAAGCGTGTGAGTCATATTGCAATAATTGTGGGAAAACATCAAAATTGCAATGTATCGCCTGTATTTGATCAAGGAAAGGCAACTCATAAGATAGTTGGATGCATTTATATTTTGCTCACTCAACTCAAAAACTGTCATTTACAAACAGCTACCCTCAAAGAAACTCAATATGCACAATTAATACAGTTGAACAAATATCAATTAAATAAGCCCTTTTACATTGAAATCATTTGAAACAGTCTTTTCAAAGCTAGAAGCTGATCTGCTTAATATCTTGACATGAACACAATCAGTCTGTTCGTGGAGCCTCTTCCATCTGGTCTCTAACACTGGGTAGTCGTGTTACGTGCACAACGCTCACTCCGCCGCCTCAAACAGGCCGATAGGTTATCTCGTCAGTACGGGCGTGCGGTTATATAATTCAACAGGCTGACACCGCAGTTGCAAGTAGATTAATTGTGCTTGCCAACTTCACGACACCACCAGAAGTGCAAAACATATGTTAGTGTAGCTATTGATTTGCTGTTTTGTCAGATTCTGTTGCTGCAGTGACCTCGACCACGTTTTTTTTTTTTTTTTTTTTTTTTAAAACAACTCTATTTGAGGAAATAAAGGTCTGCATAAAGCACAAGCTACTGAAACTATGAACTATTGTCATATATGTGCATTAGTCTAAATGGGAAAAGACAGTCGGAAGGGTCGCACTGTGCATGGTGGATCATGTGTGAATGACAGATAGGACATAAGCAATTTACTGCTGATCCCCTAAGATGAAGTTGTAGACAGCTGATCTACCGGCACGCCTGCTGAAGCAGCACTCTCTCTCCCCAGCATGTGACCTTGGGATTTACAGGCATTTAGCTTAGAGCCACTCTACCAGCAGCACAAACAAACACAGCAAAAGCTACCAAGCGATGACCTCGTCTCAGGCTTTGACAGCAACGGAGAGATGAGAGCCGAAGGATAAAAACCAAGCTTTTTAAATCCCATCCCACAAGGCTGAAACTTTGAAACCCCTTTTTATGCGATAGATCATTGCAGCAGTAGAATATTTAAAAGTGCTTATGTAATGTGCCCAATGAGAAGGAAAGAAAAGCGTTCATACTCGCGCATAAGATACTTTTCTCTTTGCAGTATGATCACAATGCCTAACTATTCTTATGCTTTTTCTTTTTCTCCTCCTTTTTAGCCCGGGGCCAGCCTAGAGCAGACCCACATTTTTGTTCTTGCACATATTCTTCGAAGACCCATCATAGTCTACGGAGTGAAATACTACAAAAGTTTCCGTGGGGAAACGTTAGGATACACTCGTTTTCAAGGTGAGGCATCGTGTGGCTGTAATACAAAACGGTGTTCTCAACTCAGATCCTGAACTTGTAAAGGGTGTCAGATCTTGGGGAAAATGGAAACAGAGTACTGACACTTGCTGATCAGTATGTTTCTTAATATTTATTGATGTGACTATCAAAGGTGAAGCTTTGGACCCTCGTGTGTGCACTGTAGAGGGTGTAGTAGTCACTTATGTTACAGCTCTGCTAATATTTAATTTAAGCAGAAAGAACTTTTTAAAATTGAGTGGAATTTGTGATAAACTGACCCCGGTGAGCTTCGCTGTTTATTTCTAACATTTATCATGGCGTGAGCCAGCTTTAAACACCTGCAGCAACACCACATGAAACAAGGCCATTAGAATTACTCATACAGACAGGCTATTGTGTATGAGATGCAGAGTGAGCACAGCTGGAGTGCGTGGCTGCCAGAATATCTTGACCTCATTCGGTGTGCTGCACTGATAATTTAAATAAATAAAATGGTCTGTGATGCCTCGCTGTGTATCTGTTCCGTTTAGGGTGCATCCTGGTTATGATGGCCTGCCTTAATTACGGTAATTATGTGTGTAGACTGAAACCATAGCTTTTGTGTACATTGCACGCTAAGTGTTTAGTGATTGCTGGTGTGCTTTTGGAGCTGGAAGCTGGCCTGTCAGAAGCCAGAGGGGTGAGGGCGGGTGCACTTCTGAAAAAGCAGAGCATCAGGCTGCACCGCGGGGCTCGTCTCTGCTCACAAAGAACCGGTTGTTTTCAGCGGGCTAAAAAGCAGCCGCCTCTAGCGTCAGGTCAAATCTGAGAGTGCGCTCGGCCTCGGCTGACATTTGCACACAATTTGAGCGAACAGTTGCCGAGCCTGTTCCTGGCCGATGCCTCGAGTGCTGTGGCGTGCAGCACCTTTTGACTAGTTTGTGTGTCTTCAGGTGTGTACCTGCCTCTGTTATGGGAGCAGAGCTTCTGCTGGAAGAGCCCCATTGCCCTGGGCTACACACGGGGTCACTTCTCGGCCCTGGTGGCTATGGAGAACGACGGCTACGACAATCGCGGTGCGGGCGCCAACCTCAATACTGACGACGATGTCACAGTCACTTTCCTGCCATTGGTGGACAGCGAAAGGAAGCTGCTGCATATTCACTTCCTGTCTGCACAAGAGGTAGGAACTGTGGTTGTGCTGTAAAACTGCAGATTTGTTAATTATTTTTTTTTTATTTAACTTTAAAAAGCAGGTAATTGGGTAATTTTGAGAAGTGTATTTTGGTATTACTGTAAATATTTTTGAACTTTACTGCTTTTTTGGGGGGGCGGGGGGTGGAACTGACAGAGGAGGCGGAGCTGGAGGTGGCAGAGGAGACAAAGGTCCTAATTTTTATTTTCTTATTGGGAGTGACCAGGATGGACAAGATTAAGATTTAGTACATCACGGGGACAGCTTAGGTATAGTGGTTTGGAGATGTGCAGAGGAGGGATGGTGTTTGATTTGAGCTACTGGGAAGGAGGATTCATGGATGTAGTGAAGGAGGATAAAAAGAGGGGTGGCATGAAAGACGAGGATGCTAGGGATAGTGTGATTATGGAGGCGGCTGATCCACTGTAGCGGCTAATGAAGAATATTAGAAAGCCTAGCAGGGTTATGCCAGCTCAATTTCCAAAAAGAACTGTGCTGACTGCATTTAAAGCCCAGTCTACAAGGCTAGGTTAAAATATTATGTGTAGGTGGGATGTTGGGATGTGAAGAAACAGCAGTTGGATCAATTACCCAGTGTATTTTGACTTGTAGACAAGCTGGTTTCACCATGTGACCATGTAATAATGTAGCGCACTACCAGATGTTATAAGCCTTTCACTTGTACCATTTCTGAGTCACAGTACTTAAAACTGCATTAATCTTAAAATATGAAAAATCTACCAGTTGTATTTAATACTTGTTGCATTTCATCAAAACTGAATCTACAGTTTGGATGGAGCGGCCTTTGTAATAAAAATTCCAGTTTTGGTAGCAGTGCCTCGTGAAACGATTAACAATCTTTAGCATTAGTTTCAGTGATTTTGGCTGTAGACCAGTTTTAGCTTTGTTTTTTGCAAATTAGTCTTGATGCAGGAAAGCTTTTAACATGTGCTATTGTGAGGTGAAAGCGTGTATCTGAACATTACTAATAGCATGTTTTGTGTGTGACTTCAGATGGGCAACGAGGAGCAGCAGGAAAAGCTGCTGAGGGAATGGCTGGACTGCTGCGTGACAGAAGGAGGCATGCTGGCTGCCATGCAGAAGAGCTCTCGCCGCCGTAACCACCCCTTGGTCACCCAGATGGTGGAGAAGTGGTTGGACAGATACCGCCAGATCCACCCCTGTGCCTCTCTCTCCGATGGCGAGGAAGAGGACGATGAAGATGAGTGAGTGAGGGGGAAGTAGAGAAGAGAGAAAAGAGCTCTTAAATCTGTGGAATGGACATTATAGGGTCTGGGAGAGACTACCTTGCTATCTACATTTCCCCTTCCCCTCCCTCGTTTCTCCAAAAATGTAAATCTTTAACTTGTAATAATGCATGTGTTCTGTGAGCTCTGTGGTAGAGAAGATACCAGCACCATCAAACAGAATCCTGATTACTGCTCCCATGAACGCAAGTCCACTTGGTTTGCTTCCCTATAGTCCTTACCGGTTATCTTGATGCTTCCTGTCAAGGTAATTATCTCACCGTGAGAGAAGTAATAGCTCATATAGGAAAAATATACTGTATTTAAGGAAATCCTGAAGCTGCACTAGATGGCAAAGTTCATTTATACAGAATTGCCTGACAGAAATTTTTGCTTCAAACTGAGAGGATGATAATCCTTTTTGTGTGTGTGTGTGTGTGTGTATGTTTAAGGTTTACAGAGCACTTGTTTTCCTGATTGCTGATCCCCTCTACAAAGCCCCATTTGATGTTGAATTTATTTATTTGTTCAGAAGAGTTGGCACGCGGAGGCGATACCCTTTGTTCTGCCCCGTTTTATCTGTTTTTTGGTTGCTTTTTTTTTTTTTTTTTTTTTTTTTTTTTTTTTTTTGATCTTTTCAGTTGAAGTATTGAAGTATTTTATTTTGCACAGATTATACATAAATTCTGTGAGGGGGGGGGGGGGGGGGGAGGACATACAGGCTTACTGACATTTCTATGTGTGACACAGTTTGTGTTTGAGTGGGGGGTGGTGATGATGCTGGTGGGGGAAAGAAAACCAAACGCCCCGCCTCTTTCAGTGGACAGCGTTAATATTAAATTTGACTCACTTGCACCTACTTACTTACTTGCATTGTTCATTAATTCCCACTGTTAAATTCGTTGTTTGAATTGGTGACGCCACACACGCACGATTGCTTTTCCTTCCTGTTATAGCTGAAGTCACTGGGTGATGGTGGATCGGGAATGTTTGATCGCACACAAGGACACAGCCAATAATGTTCACATTGTGCACCCACATCATCTAAATATAAGAAGGATCACTGCAGTATGGAGTTCTCTATAGTGCAAATCACAGTTAGTTTTAGAAGCATGTCATAAACTGTATATAAAAGATGGCTTTAGCCTCGGTACCATCACTTATTGGTTAGTAAAGTTATGTTGTAAAGGCTCAAATTGAATATTTACATCTTGGCCATCATGGTGCTTGATAGTGGGGCTAATTTGGCCAAGAAAATTACACATTCAGGACAAGATGGGCCCCACATTAGCTTTATCATCATTTTTAACTCGGACGTGGGCTGTAATTTGCAACGTGCAAAACAACAGTTTAGACAAAATTAAATACAAATTTTTATTAAAGTTTAAATTTCTGAATAAGACTTTTAATATTAATTAACCTGCAGGGTTCTTTTTGTAGCCAAAGAGTTTCCCCCTGCTGGCAATATGAAGAACTGCAGGTTTAAGGTACTTTTCACTTATGTTCCATACATTCATCTTTTATATACAGTCTGTTATTTTACCCCCTCAGCAGGATTTTGTTTAAAACTTACAGAATTACTAGATCAAGAGAGGTTTATAAAAACAGACCTTTTCCCCCCCCCCTCCCCTTTAAATTAATTGTTCTGGGACTAAACAATGTGAGATTGTTTTTGTTTTTCATTCAATAAGAAGTTATTTCTTGTAGCCCCAAATACTGGATTTCATTCTATTTCAGTATTGTCTTCATCCCCCCCCCACCACCACCAAGTATTGGGGCTTTACACTTGTGATAAAGCCCTGATATTGTGATTTTTATTTTATTTTATTTTTTTTCATAATTATGAAATATACACTTGCTGATCACTTTATGAAGTACACCATGCTAATACCGTGTGGACTCTTTTTTTGCCTTCAGAATGACCTTCATTTTTCATAGCATACAATTAAAATTGTATTAGAAACAGTGCTCTGAGATTTTGATCATATTGACATAATAGCATCACACAGTTGCTGCAGATTTGTTGGCTGCACGTTCATGCTAATCCATGATGTGACTCTCCCATTCTACCACATCTGAAAAGGTGCGCAGTGAGATCTGGTGACAAGCACAGCAGATTGTCACATTGAGAAACAAGTCTGAGAAGACTTGAGCTTTGTGATATAGTGTTATCCTGCTGGAAGCGGCCATCAGAAGATGGGTATACTGTGGTCAGAAAGGGATTGAGATGGTCAGCAGCATTACTCAATAATAAATTGGTACCAACAGGACCAAAAAGTACCAAGAAAATATCCCATCACTCCATCACTGATACAAGGAACGATGGATCCATGCTAGGAATTTGGTGTTATCATCTAAATGTTGCAGCAGAAATCAAGACATGCAAACCAGGCAACATTTTTCCAGTCTTCTTCTTCTGTTGTCCAATTTGACAAATCTTCAAATTGTAGCTTCAGCTTCCTGTTCTTATCAGACAGACACAGCACGCATGTGATCTTCTGCTGTTGTACGCCACCTGCTTCAAGGTTCGATGCGTTGCGCTTTCAGAGATGCTCTCCTGCATGCTCCGTGCACGATTAATGCACTTTCACCCAGAGAAGTGCCACTCACCTTTCTTCTCTACTGTACGGGGAAATTCCCAGTAGATCAGTAGTTACTGATATACTTACTAAAATCACCTTTCTTCTGCATTCTGCTGGGCCTTTGAAGGCCAATCTTGACTGTACATGGCTAAATGTGATTATTTTCTTGCTGTGACATTTGCTGAGTTAACAAACAGGTGTACCTAATGAAGCGGCCAGTGCATGTACATGACAAGGGAGTAAACTTGTTTTACATGAAAATCAAGAAGTCAGTACAGACGGCTGGTTCTCAGAATCGTATCTTTATCTTTTTTTTTTTCTCTTTCTTTTTTTTTTTTTATTTGAACTGCACTGAATGCTAAATGTTCACCTTGTACAAGAAACAAATACAAATACTCACACTAAAAACAAAAACATACTGCTGGCTGCCTCTTCTGCTATTGTTGGGACACTAAATAAGAGTTTCAGCTATTGCTCTTACAGAGTACAGGATGCCCCAAAGAACCTGGCCTTCATTAGAACAAAGGAAATATTAAGGAGCAGGTAGAGAGGGGGGATCACATAGGACTATGGTTATAGGAACATTTAACTAGGCAATACGAATCTAACAGGACTCCTCAAAACTCTTTAACACCAAAAAAATGTGTGAATGTGTCCTTTTTATAAAAATACCACGATGGAGAGGATGATGGAGAGAAATATTCAATATTCAGACGAACCAGATCAGTCTTTGTGTTTTCTTTTTTTCCTTTTATAGACAATTATTTTGCGGGGGGGAGGGGCGGGAGGAGAAACAATATCTGCAAAAAAAAAGTGTTATTCCTGAGTCATTAAGAAACCATGCTGAATTTAACCCTTTCCTGTCTTCAGTGTGAAATGTGCTCACAGAAGGGACTGGGTCACCATGTCTAACAAGACTGCCATTATGATTAGTTAGCCATCAGACGCTTCTCTGGAGAGAACTGGATGCATCGCTGAGCTTTTAGGAACTAAAAGTACAAAATAACTTCTTTTCAAAAGCTTCAGCTGCAGTTACGTGTTTAATGAATGGCTTTACGTTAATCACCAACTGCTTTAAAAAGTAGTAAGTTGGAGACACTTAAAACTCAAAAATTCTCACACTGTGTACAAGTGCCCTCTAGTGGTGAAAAGCTGGAACTCCAGCTGTGACAGGTGTCAAATGTACCACTGCCAGGAAAGGGTTAAAGCCCACTTTTGATTACTATAATTGATGAACAATCTTTTTCTTTAATTTGATAAATATATATAAGCTGATAATCCATTTTTAGTCATTCACACTGAGGATAAAAAGAAAAAAAAAAATATTAATAATAATTCTCTTCTGAGGCATAATTGGGGGCCTAAATAACACACACTTGTTACACAATGAGGATTGGAGCTGGGTGAAGAAGAGGCGGGGAAGATTAGGAGCGCTGTCAGGGGTCATACGATCCAGTAACGTATGATGCCAAAGGTTTTTCTTTTTCTTTTTTTTTTTTTCTCTTGTTCAGTTGGTGTGTTTAGAAGTGGGCTTACATTTCCCATGAGCTCTGAGGTGGGTGGTACGGTGGGGGCAGCTGAACAGAGTCTCATCGGGTAATCCCGGAGCACTAAAAACACTGGACTCTGTGTCCACAATCATAGGCATGTCCCAAAGAAAGACAAAAATACATCATCATCAAAGAGTAAAGTCGGTAACTGAACCCAAAGAGACAGAGAGTAAAAACTAAAAGGGTTAAAAGTACAAATTTCCCGGAACACTTCTTTTGTTCCCAGTTGCTGGCTGGATTTTTAGCAGGCAGCCGCTTGTGTCGTTTCACTGTCTCTTGGTCCCAGTTGGTCAGTTGCTTTGATTGGTTGTTTCTGAGTGTCAACAGGCCGGATGAGATGCTGCCGTATGTATCCTTTCTGCTGCTATTGCTCGGTGAGGTGCTCTCTAGTGTCGCCGTGTTTAGAGGGCTGGTTGGGCGATGGGGCCTGGGAGGGGTGTGTACCAGAGGGCAAGGTGTGGGCGATGGGCACCCCACCAGGCACCATGCCCTCTAAAGCCCCTGGGATGCCGCCCGGAGCCACTCCAACCACACCTGGCGGGTATCTGGGGAGGGAAAAGGTCAGAGGTTAGTGGTGCCGACACGAGCCTAACCCCCACGTACAACCGTGAAAGACAGGATTCTGTGCAAAGACCTCATCATCTAGTGAAACTGCTGCTTCTTTTCCACCTTTTCAGGAACGTGTTTAAGAGTTACTTAGCTTTCAGGCTGAATTTTCAGATTCAGAAAGGTCCAAATTAATGTGAATAAAATTAATATGTCCAGAAAAATATGCAGCCAGATTAGACTAAACATGAAACAGGTGCAAGATGGGGAAAGAGAGGGAGACTCAACAGATGGCCAGACAAAAAGAGTTTTTGCTGTTTACTAACTTTTTACACATCAAACAATTTAAAAAAGACATTAATTACTTCTCTAAGATCAGAACCAAGTTGCGGAAGCTACCAGGCTTTAATTTCATAAAGCTAGAAGCAATGAGGGAGCGGAGGTAGAGAAGAATCCATTAAACTTTGGCGTACATCTGGATCACATTCCTTAAAACAGGACGTGGGCATTGGTGGAGCATGAACTCTCCAGGCGATCTTCCTGTTTATAGAGATTACATTAATCAACATACTTTGGAAAGTATTTCTTGCCTTGCTTATTGATTTGTTTCTTTAGCTTAGATTAAATATGAAACTGTTTCAGTTTCATTATGGTAATTAAAATAAAAAGGCAAGATACTGTTTGGTCTATAAATGCACATAATCTGCTCATAGCTCGTAAAGTTTTAGTGCCTAATTTAAAGATGATTGGGTCATAATTTGATATAAAAAGGAGAAAACACAATCCTCTCATGAAAGAAGCAGCACATGTTCTATTTATCAATGAGCCACATATTTTTCTTTCCCATCATTTTTCTTTTATTGTTTTAAAAAAATGCAGTTATGCAGTTATCTTAATACTTCCTGAAACACAGACTTCCTGAGACTGTTTGGTGGAAAAGAGCTAATATGTCACATTAGTTAGGGGGGGAAATGGGTGTGGAAATCACAGTAAAATCCATCAACCAGAGAAGGAGAAAATAGCTGGAAAGAACATTCCCAAATACCTATAAGAAGGAAACCACGAAGCATGACTCCATCCATGGAAGTGCACCTCAGTGGTTTCATGTCATGCTTTCTGTGACACTCAAAAACCCACATTCACTGCTACCCATCTCTATTCTGTGTTCATTCAAACAGGTAAGTGCTGAAGGGGAACTACAGGAGGGACACACATCAGGTGAGCTCAGGAGGTGAGAGGGTCTTATATCCAGGACCTCCAACCGGAGGCTGTTGGCCCCAGATGATCGTATTTACCTGGTCCTGATCTAGGCATTAATTTTGTCTTGGGGGATGCCGGTTGTTACGCCTGGAAGAGTTTGGTTCACTTGGCTGCGTGAAAGAAGCACATGGAGGTGGAAATGCTGAGATCAAGAATGGCGAAGAGTGGGACAATGTGGACAGAATTTATTTCTGCTGCTAAGGGGAAGCGTTAGCGGATGAGATGCTAGGCTCTACAGGAGTGGTGAACTAACCTATAAAAACCACCGATCTATCAAGACATCTTTTACAACTGTATAAAGGCGGAGCAAACGAAGGAAATTGCTCTAGTTTATGATACTTTAGTGTAGCTCACAGGTGATAAAACTGTTGTTCTTAAAATGAAAATAATGGCTGTATTTTCAGTCCTTACCTGTAGGCAGCGCCATTATGCTCAGGGTGAACGCCTGGCTGATCCATGACCGCCCACGGTGCCGTAGTGACAAAGAACTCCTTGTTGACGCAGTTTCGTAGGCTGTCAGGGATACGGCCTGTCACGAGACACGCGTTCAGCTTAAAAGAGCTGCATAAATCTAACACACTCGAAGGCTACGACTTGTTACAGGGCATGAGCGGCCAGGCTATGCAAAGTGTTAATGAGTTCAGACTGACAAACATATCAGGCTTAGATACACAAATGCAAATTAGGACCATTTAACAATCAGTTTTTTAAATTCTTTTTTTTTGGCCAGGGTGGCGGCAAGGCCAGCCCCCGAGAGCCACTCTGTGTCGTGAAGCTAAGGATAACATCAATTAAGAGGTCCAGATCTAATAAAGGCTGCCGAGGGTCTATTGAAGTGGAAATGTGACATCTGGGAAAGAAAAGACGTGCAACAGGTCACGCGGGAGACTGCACCGAGGCGCGGGCCTCCATAATGAAGCCGTGGATGTTTAGTTTCGATGGATGTTGGACAACAAAATTGAAACGCGGCGGCTTACCGGTGATGGCTCTTCGGATCTCGGTAGCTGCGGCCTCCCTCATTTCCAGTGAGGCCTGCTCGCTGTACCAGGCTGTGTGTGGCGTGCAGATCAGGTTTGGAGCATCTTTCAGTGGGCCCTGAGCAAAACTACAGCACACAGTCAAATTAATACAGTATGCACATTTTCTCCAACAAGCACATGATGACAGAATTATATTAAAACTAACATCAATAACAGGCTGTACCGGATGTTGTGGAGGGCTTCACTAATTAACTTATAAAGAAATACAAACGTAGAATTAATTATTTTTATTTTGAGGCCAATGACAAAACATATTCTTGTATATCAAAACCATCTGATACTGTAACTATTTCTTTTCCTTTAAAAACTATTTGTGTACAGTTTACATGACAGTTGTCTGGAAATATGGCCAGTGGGGTAAAATGTCAGATCCTGTTATTCACAGATGCCACCATCTTCTTCCTGCTGCTTTGATACTTCCTTTCTGTCAGCCTCTTTCCTCTCAGGAGACTCACAAAAACAGATCAGCATCAACTCCCTCCTCCCCCTCCATCATCCTTGTAACACCTAGCCTGGTTCTCTGCGTGTAAGCTTTGCAACGCGTCAGCAGCGTCCTGAAATCGGTGTCATGCCGCGTGGGATGGAGGTCCAAAGTTATGAAACGCTCCCCCGTTGACATGCTGGGTTAGCGGAGCATGAGTTCCAGATTCATCGGGTTCAGTTTCAGCCTTCTTGAGCAGCCACTCAGCTGAGCAGCTGTCCAGAAATAATCAGCCTCCAAACTCTCTGACTGCCCCCGACGCGTGAACAACACAACACCAGTTACCCGCTGAGACGGAAAACACGGATCTTAGGATGGTGGAGAAGTGGGACGCGTACCAAGCTGTTTGCCTTCTGATGAAAGCAGTTCATAGCTCAAAGCTAAAACACGGTGTCAAATCATAAGGGGAACAGGTGAGCTTTGGGAAATAAATCTGAAATTATTTCATTTACAATTATTTCAGACTGGTTACCCAGTGTCACCAGTATAGTTCATGATGAAGCTGTTACCAGATTTTCCAATTATTCATATCACCAGTACTTAACTGAATTAATTTGTTTATAATTGACAACAAAAGTAACAAGTGTCAAGATGTCATTTGAATAGTTATTAAATCAATTCAGCAGTACTTGTAACTCATTCATTCATTTGCCAAAATGAAGAAATTATAGATTTATTGATTATACTTCAAATTAAGCTGTACACTTTCACTCTTAATTAGCTGATTGCATGTTATGACACACTTACTGATGCCTTTTCACCTAGTTTTGGCCTTTCACCACTTTGCCCCCGGCACTTTCTCACGAATAAAGCGTAAGGAAAAATGTCCAAGAAGGTCTGTTTTAATAATCCTGTATAAATATGGTCTTTTCTTGGGTTATCGTTGTGTTTGGATACCAAAAAATGGAGATTATTCACCTCTTTTTGCACCTCTATTCAAACTCAAGCATACACCTGTACCTTTAAATGTTTTTAACTTGCTCTGACAAGAATAAATCCAGCTCTCCATCTCCTCAATTCTATTACACACAGGGCCCTGAAGGATCCTTTTAGAAGCACATGATTTCTCTTTTATCTCATTATAACTATATCTGCCATTGTTCCTGCCTATCTGTCTATCTCTTAAAGGTTTTCTGTTTCTTTGTCTTTCCCTTCCTACACACCCATCACTTTGCTTGCCTATATCTGTCCAGGATTTGGCACATGTGTGCATTTACCTGAAGGGCTCGGTCTCATGGACGTCTAAGGCAGCTCCGCGTATCCTTCCCTCCTTTAACGCCTGGGCCAGAGCTTTCTCATCCACCAGACCTCCCCGTGCAGTATTGACCAAGAATGCACCCTGACGCATCTGTAGTGCAAAAGGCATGCAAACACAAACAAGTCAACACTAGGCACAGATGAAGCCAGCTTTTTTACAGCTCATGTATGGACTTTTGTGTGTATGCCAGCCTGGCAGGCAAATGAATGTGTTTGATCTAAAAGAGAGCATCAATCTGGATTATATGTCTTAAGACATATTAAACAGGACATAAATTGAGAAGAAGGAATAAAATGGTGACATCTCTGTTTCACCTGACACCTGAAAGATCTAGGAGACAGAAAGGCAACTGGGACAAATGCTGTCAGATGTGGGATATAGAGCAGGCTTTGTTCAAACCAAGGAGATGAAATGAAGGACGAGGGATGAGCTGAAAGATGAAGTAGCACCGCCACCCCTTGCTGCTTACCGGGGGGGGGGGGGGGGGGAGAAGAAAATAAGGCACAACAAAAAGTGTATGAGGGAGGAAGAAGAAAAAAATCAAATGAATATGCTCAGAAGAAAGTAATCCCTTAATGTTGACAAAAGCTGAAATCCAGGGGCATGAAAAGCCTTTACGCTGGCAGGCAGTCTTTTATTAGGCCTTGGTGGTTTTGACACACAGAACATACACAAACATGCACACACACGTTTCCACTTTAAACGCTAAGAGCCACTGCCAAATTCTGGGTGAGGAAAGACAGAAAAGTGTTCTTTCATTGCAGCACTTAAGAGGCAGCTGAGAATCTTGTGCTTTGGAAAAGACACAGAGTTAACTGGGTTACCCTACACCCACTCCTCTTCATCTCCTCACATACTGTAACTCAGGAAGAATGGAGCGCGAGGGACAAGACAAAGAGAGAGAGAGAGTGTGTCACAGTGCGGGGTGATATTGACAGAAGGAAGATGCGTCCCCAGCTTGTGCAGTTCCTCAGCTGCCCTGCAGGTGTCACCCCAGGCAGTGCCTCAGAGTGCAGTTATTGACTCAGAGAGCAGCACTTTCCCCTCACACTGTGCAGCCTAGTCGATATATTTGCTGTAGCCGTGGGCTGGCACTAAATGCATTTGACAGAGCAAAGGAATGAATTTGTGTCCAGCTTTGGTGGAGCTTAAGATAAAGAGCAGGGAATGTACAGGCAGGAAGGCTGCTGCTGTTTCCAGTCCTTTTTTTCTTCTTCCTGCTTTCTCTTTCTGCCAGATATAATGCTCTTTAGGACAGACACTAGGCTGACAGAGTAATAATATACCAGCATCTCGACTTGTCTACCTGCTAGATAGCACCGCATTAAGCCCACATCAGGTCACAGCTGTTCAATGGGATGTTCAGCTCTGTCTGGGTGACACGTGTGCGGGCGACGCGTGTCTGTGTTTGTTTTGAGTAATGCACCTGTTTGATGGTGAAGTCGTTGATGAGGTGATGGTTGTGTTCGTTCAGGTTGCAGTGCAGGGAGACGCAGTCGCTCTGGTAGAGCAGGTCCTGCAGGGTGTAGACGCGCTGGACGCCCAGCGAGCGCTCCAGGCCGTCCTGCAGATAGGGGTCGTAGAAGATGACGTTGAAGCCGAAAACCTTGGCTCGCACTGCAACCGCCTGGCCCGAACGACCTGGGGACACAAACAAAGAGTTTATAAAGTTTGTCAATGTGCTCAAAGACACAGAGGGATTTCTCGTACGTTAACAGAGCGTGTCTTCTCCAGAAAAAGCCAGGCAAGTTCAAAAGTTGCACTGTTAAATACCAGTTCACTGATCATTTACATGTCTTGTTAACTATTAACTCTTTAAGTAGTCTTCCGAAATAGTTCTCCAGGCTTCTTAAAGGACATTCAAAGCTCTTCTTTGGATGTTGGCTGCCTTTTGTTCTGTTCGCTGTCAAAATAATCCCACACTGCTTCAGTAATGTTGAGGTCCGACCGCTCCATGGTTTGTGTGTGTTTTCTATCCAGGTATGCTTTTACTGAATTGGCAGTGTGTTTCGGGATCACTGTCATGTCACAAAATTAAACTGCTCAGATGCCTTCCAGATGGTATTGCATAGTAGCCAAAATTTGACGGTACATTTCTGTGTTCATAATACCATCAATTTTGACAAGATCCCCAACACCACTGGTTCATCTTGGTTCATCATACCATAAGACCTGTTTCCAGTTCTTGTGTAATTTGTCATATCTCAGCCTTTTCTGTTTCCCTTGCTTAAGTCTTCTTGACAACCACCCCTTCCATTGAGACCATCCCAAAAGGTTGATTCTGATCATCTGGATGTAGCGTTTTCAGTGGGTGAGTGCACGATGACTGAAACTAGCACCACTGAACAATGGGCTGGGAGGTCAGTTGTTGATCAATGGTCATGAGAATTTGCACATTAATGATCAAGGAACTGACCTCCCAGCCCATCGTTCATTCAGTGATGTTAGTTTCAGTCATTGTGCAATGCACTGTTTATAAGGTTGGGGAAACCTGCAGTCAGCTGAGACTGAAGAAGTCACTTGGATGAGTGACGAAATGTTTCTCCCACTGAAAACACTACATCCAGATTGGGATTTACTTACTTGGATGATTGAGCATGCATCAAGACGTATTAGACCATCTACTAGTTTGTAGACATGTATCAAAAAGATGTAGGACGTAGAATTGCGTCCGCAGTGTTTTCTATCTAACATTCACACTCCAGTGAACTCATTGGGTTCAGTATCTTGCACTCACAATATCATTATGCAGAGGAGGACCAGGGATTGAACCACGAATCTTCCAATTAGTATGGGAACTCCACAACCTTCTAAGCCACAGCCATCCACCACTCTAACCCTTTGACGACACACTGCAAACAATGCAGAGATATAAGTTTTTGTCTTATAGCGCTTCAGAAACCACCTTGCCAATCCAAAAAAAGGGGGGAATAGGTTTTATTATTGTGATAGAATACTATTGACAAACTGCCTAAAGATACAATTTAAAATGAGTTCTTTGCTAAATTGAGCACTGGCTCATCCCCTGATTTGAGTGCTTTTTTATGCTTGAACGATAAAAAAAGAGAAAATAATCAAGTACAAGTTCTGACCTGAAAATGAGCGAAAAAGAAGCCAATGTCTAAAAAAAACTTCACAAAAAATAAACCTTTCATTCTTCTAATAGTAACAGGATGTCACTTGAACATCTTTCATGTTGCAACAGCCTTTTCATGTCGGCTTTATTATATTAAAGTTGTGAAAAAGGCTACTTTTAATATCACTAAGGGAAAAAAGGCTTACGATGAAGACAAGGAGCTATGATGAAAAAATTAAAAAACAACAAGAACAAACAAACAAAGGGCCTCATTCACCGTGTGTGCTTTTTAATTTGTGCACAAAATAAGCACTCAAACAAAAGTCAGGTTTGTGGATCGTGCAAAAGCAGCCAATTTTACTCTTACTATCGTGTGCACGTTAGAGAATCACTGTAAATCAGCAGGTGCACGCACGTTACTTGCAGTCAGCATACTTCCGTGGCCCCATTTTTCTCTATATAAGGAAACGTGTTTGCCTAGAGGCGGATCACAGAGAAAGCTGTGAAGCTGTTCTAAGAGGAAAAAAGGTCACTTAAGCAAAAAAAAAGTTGTGGACTGAGGAAACATAATGTCTAAGGTGGAAACTGGAAAGACACACCAAGAGACTCGGGTTGCAATCACTGAAGCGGTAAATACTGAATCCTTGACGCACAGACCGTGACTTAGATATAAGAAAAAAGCTTAAGATACAAGTTTATGGAAAAAGGAATAACCGACCAGATTATACAAACATCCGTAAGTAGGACATTGTTGAAACAGTGGCGAGGTGACGGCGATGACGTCCAGCAAGGATGAAAGGCAACGGATTTGTGTTTATTTTATGTAATTGGCCACTGCCTTAATAAATTAAAGGTTTTTTAAGTGTTTTAAGTCAGTTTTAACCTGCTAAGCATTTAGTTAAAACATGTATGTTTATATTTTCTAAGTCTGAGGCAGCTCTACGTTCGTTTGCCGTGCACCAACCACTTCAGGCACGAAAACACGGATGGATCCCGGATTTGTGAGTAAAACATTTGTTTGTGCTGATTAGGCACACGTTTGTGCAAACACACTGTTTGTGAATGAGGCCCAATGTGAGGTGAAGTTGTGAGACAGTGAATCAGAAACTGAATGTGCAGCATTCGAGCCTCTCCCTCTGTCTCTCACAGCCATTTGTTGTGTAGGATGCGAGTCTCCACTCTGTTGGCTGGAGACGCCAGTTTCTGCTCTGCAGCAGCAGCTGAGAGAGAGAGAGGGACAGAGTAATGGAGAGGTGGATGTTGCTGCTCGTAAAAAGGATCGATAAGGTCCTTTACACTCTCAAGGTCCCCTCTTTGTGATCGAGCATTATATCCTGCTCTTACACTCCACAGCTGAAGAGAATCACTCCTTCTCTTCTTCTCCTTCAATGTCAGCCGATAAGAGACGTGCAATGCTAAAGACCCAGATATAGCTGCAGCTATCGCACAATAAAACTACAAATTTTGCGATGATCACAGTTGCGCACTTTACTTTTCTTCGAGTGATTCATCCGTCCATTTCTTTCTGCTAACGTTACTTTTCCTAATTTTCACAGGCCACGTTTGACACAACACAGAGCGTGGGTGTGAGCTGCTGTAAGTGCAAGCTAAAAAAGCGATGCAGACAGCAGCAGTAAAGGAATCAATTTTTTAAAAAGATTTTTCTTGTCAGTTTGAAACAGACCAGGTCATCCTGCAGCTGCAGTACGATGTGATTTACTAAACCTTTTGGAGCAGCTGTGGAAAGTTGGATCATCACTTCTTCTGCAATGATTTCTTCTGCCTCTCTGATTGTTGGAAAATGTCTGCAAAGAACTGGGTTTAAAGAGAAACTAGATCTACACAATCTTGATTTACAATGAGATCAGTTAACAGCTGAAGTTTTTGGCATCTAAAAATACCTCTAACTTTGTTGCACTGGGAAAAAAAGAATTTGTATTTTTTTTGTGCGGATTTTTCCTTTAATATGTCAGCTCCTCTGTCGTCTCTATTTCTAAGCCTCGCCCTCCCGTCCCACACTTATCAATGCCACATGCAACGAAAACCAGGGGGTCTGCCACCCACTCAGGTGGATCTGAACATTTTGATCTCTGTCATTTCACTCTCGACTCGGCAGCAGATGTTTGCTTTGCATTGCAAATTTTTCTGCTGACAAAGGTTTCAGATTCTGCAGTAAAACACGAGGCTGAAGCACCAATTCTTGAAATCAGCCCTGTCTCACCCAACAGTGAAGAGGCAAACATGGTGGCAATTGGCCAAGAGGTCAACGTTTTTTTTTAAAAAACATTGTTTCAAAAGTCCTTGTGCACAGCAGGCAGATTATCTCTGTTTTTACAAAAGGAACCAGGCGACATCACAATATCACTGGAGATATTTTCCATATTCTGCAAAGAGATGCAACAAGTGCAAAATCCAATAACGTGCAATACGGTTATTTGTTCTCTTTAGCTTTCAAATACTTGTCAGTTGTGTCTGTGTGCCATTCGGCGCAGGCGGGTAGTGCGCAATCGTCTGAAAACAGCTGCCTGCTTCATGTGGAGATGATACTGATCATAGTGGTGAGAGTGAACTAAACCTAATCACTCAAATAAACTGGTTTGAGTGATTAGACTTTTCACTGTGAGCAACTTCAAGATGGATGTAATGGGATTCTGTTAATTAAAAATTTAAGTGAGTACAGTTAGCATAGAAAAATGTGCAACTACCAGAGGCTGTCAAAAAGTCCTTATTTACCTTGCGATTGTGTCTCTTAAAACATGGAAGCATAACTTTGGCAGTTGGATATTCAGTTTTTATGTTTCCTTGACACATAATCGGCTAATGTTGCAGAAATATGTGGGAAGGATTAGACTTGGGTAATGAATTCCAACATTTTTTCATCGGTCCTCATCTGCATCTGCTGCAGTATCAACACTGTCTTTGCACGGCTAATTTGATTTGACCATCTGGAAATGCTAAATATGCAAGTGGAATTTTCTTTGTTTTGAATTTGCTTTGAGACGTTTCAAGAGAAAGTAATTATACTTGTCTGCAATCACTTTTAGTATAAGATGCAACATTTAAAAATATCATTTTTAGGGGAATATAATGTGTTAAAAATGTTGTTTTGCATTTAGTAACTAAAATGGCATTTCAAGCTTATCACACTGAACCCTGATGATCATTTAAGCCTTCATTCATATAAAAATGCTGATTAAAGGTATCTTAGATGTCTCTTCCCAGACTAACATATTCCCCAAATTCCAAAGTTGAAAATGAGTTTTTTATCAGATCAAATTTAGTTGATAGGATTATCCTGGATATTTACTGGAGGTAGATAGGCAGACCACAGCTACTTGGTTACATTTACATATGAGAAATAACAGAATAATTCACAACTAAAAGGCTTGAACTTATTTTTGAGAAGAAGATCAAATGGTTGGTTGTTTGGTACTTCAAGTCCTCGAGTCTACTGTCACCCCAGAGCTAGAGGGTTTTTTTTCAGTCTGTGTATTTGCCGACAGTTGTGCAGCTGGCTGAATATGCAGAGTCCTAGAAACCAACGCCAAGAGGCCTTCGATGTCCCCAACCTCCCACTGACAATGGATATTGTTTTGGAGACAGCTTGAGCCAGAAAGACCAGCAGAGGAGGACTGGATGAGGAAGGGAGAGACAGGGGGGAGAAATCTTCCCTGCCAGGACCCGCTGTTCAGGCACAGTTAGTCCAGGCAGCTGTCTGGGACCTGTAGAGGAGGAAGGAGGTTGTGTGTTTGTGTGTGTGTGGGGGGGGAGGTGTATGTGGACAGAGAGATAAGGTGGCACTCAGGAAAGGCTTGTGAGAAGACAGAGCATCTGTCGGCCCGGTGATGTTGTGACAGGGCAGAGTGACGCACAAACACACACAATCACCACTAAAACAGGTGCAGAGAGGGAATCAAGTCAGAACACACACACACAAACACACAGAGGAAGAATCTAGTCTGCCATGAGGCCTGATCATGGCAGGGCAAGATGTCGAGGGACCGTGGTGACAGAGAAGAAGAGTTGAAAACAGAAGAAGAGAGTATAATAGAGATATAATGGTGAGCATTAGAGCAGTGGGATGAGAACAGTGAGGCAGAGAGAGGAAGTCAGCCCGCAGGGAGGCGAAACAGACAACCTTGAGATAATCTGTGGGACGGGCAGAGGGTGAAAAATAACCTTATCAGAGCAGGAAAACAGAAGGCACACTGAGTGGTGAGAGGATATGAAAGCACAAAAGTGGAAGCAACGGAAGGGAGAGTAAATTTAAAAAAAACATGATGAAAATAAGAGGAAAAAGCAAGAGAAGGAGCCAGAAAAAGGCTAAAAGAGGAAAGCGAATAACTGAATATTCACCAAAACCGATGAGACCCAGGGTTTCGCCACGTATGCGGGCGGCACCGGACGCCACCTCCCGGATTTGCTCCACGCTCTGGACTCGCGTGCCCTCCCGCAGAGCCTGGTAGAGCCAGGTGTTCCGCCGGTAAAGGTTGAGGATGTGGCACAAGGTCGAGTCTGCCGTCTCCTCCACAGCTGCCGAGGGAATGTTGCACACGGCAATGCCTAAAGATAGAACAGTAAACACACACAAGGCAGAAGGGTTGAAAAGCACATTAAAGACGTATGTGACACGTGAAATATGAGTACAGAGGGAGATTTTATTGTCCAGGGCGAAAAAACCAACATGGGTCACTATGATTTCTGATATTCATGGTCAGCATCTCAAGGGAGTGTGAAAATGACATCAGAATATGTCGGCTTCATTGGAGCGTGACCTCCAGCACGCATTGCAGCCGAGGATGAAACAGACCGGTGGATTTGGTGTGCCGGATTGATGTTTTTCATGTACCAGTCAGTCTACATTCCAACACTCGCTTACGGTCATGAGATCTGGGTCATGACCAAAAGAGTAAGGTCACGAATAAAAGCAGATGAAAATAGTTTCTTTTGTAGGGTGGCTGGGATCAGTCTTGGAGATAGAGTGAGGACCTTGGACATACAGAACCTGCTAGAGAGATTATACATCTAGCCTAGTCTGGGAATCTCAGGATCCCACAGGAGTAACTGAAACGTGTTGCTGGAGATAAGGACGACTAGAATACTCTGCTTAGGCAGCTGCCACCCCTAACCTCACTTTAGACAAGTAGAAGATGATGGATACGTGAATGGATATTATGTACTATAACACAGGTCATATATTATAAAAACTTCAAAGGAAGCTTTTGGTCCAAAAGTATATTTTATTATATTTACCCATATAGGGGTGATATCTTCTGTAGATCTTCTGGGTCGGGGATGAGTTCCTGCCCCAAGTGGAGGAGTTCAAGTATCTCGGGGTCTTGTTCGCGAGTGATGGGAGAAGGGAGCCGGAGATCGACAGACGGATTGGGGCTGCAGCTGCAGTAATGCAGACGCTGCACCGGTCCGTCGTGGTGAAGAGGGAGCTGAGTGTAAAAGCGAAGCTCTCAATTTACCGGTCGATCTACGTCCCTACCCTCACCTATGGCCACGAGCTGTGGGTAGTGACCGAAAGAACGAGATCGCGGATACAAGCGGCAGAAATGAGCTTCCTCCGAAGGGTGGCTGGCCTCTCCCTTAGAGATAGGGTGAGAAGTTCGGCCATCCGGGAGGGGCTCAGAGTAGAGCAGCTGCTGCTCCACATCGAAAGGAGCCAGCTGAGGTGGTTCGGGCATCTGACAAGGATGCCCCCTGGGCGCCTCCTGGGTGAGGTGTTCCAGGCATGTCCCACCGGGAGGAGGCCCCGGGGCAGACCCAGGACACGCTGGAGAGATTATATCTCTCGGCTGGCCTGGGAACGCCTTGGTATTCCCCCGGATAAGCTGGAGGAGGTGGCTGGGGAGAGGGAGGTCTGGGCCTCTTTGCTTAGGCTGCTGCCCCCGCGACCCGGCCCCGGACAAAGCGGATGAAAATGGATGGATGGATGGATCTTCTGTAGAAATAACTGCCTTCTCTAGATTTTAATGGAACTTTTCTCGTGATGCTCAAAGCATCAACAACAAAAAACCAAACTAAAAAACCAAAAAGCTACTTAGCGGTAATGTTTCTGAAGCCCTCATTCACATATTTTATAGTTTTATGTAGGAACCACCACACAGAAGCTCAGCTCATATAATGTTAACACTTGTCTATCTGTCACTAGCATTAGCCTCTCATCACAGGTAGACGGATGGCCTTTTCTTGAAACAGTTGGCGAGCATAGTTTAATAAAAGAAAGAGAGAGAACGATACTTCCTACACGAAACTGATCACAATAAAGTTTGTGGATGTATATAAATCTACATATGCTATATTTTGAAAAGCCAAATGTAATTTTTAGCATCACGACTGCCAATTAGGTCACTGTTTTCAAGAGAAAGGCAAATATTTCAACAGTGAAAATCTCCAAAGCATTACAGGCCAGAGGAAAAACATGAAAAGTTGATAATGGTGTGAACTGATCCCTTAATAACTTGGGTTATCTTTAATTAGGTCTATATTTGGGCAACGTAATCAGTATTCCAAACATCACCTGCTAAACGTCAATAATAATATGAAGATACACACGTAAATATGTAAAGTCAAGATCTTATCCAGTGCAGTGTTCATAATTTTGTTCCTTTCAGCCGATATACAGGCCTGACCTTGTGGTATTACCTTGCCGTTTCCTCCAACAACACAGACTACTTTTTTTTCTCTGTTCTAACACTTAAGCACTTCTGCCTGCCCTCATTCTCCTCCTAATGTCCTCATCTCACTCTGTATCTCGGAATAACAGCGCAGTCGTCTCTAGACAGCAAAAAATAGACCGAGCCTGCTCAATCAATGGCCCCTTTTTTCTTCTCCCCGAGAACAGCCGTCATATCAGCGCCGCCTTCTCCAGGCACGATAGCTTTTGACTCCTGTGTTGCAAGGCAGAGCGCCTTCGGTGAGTGGGTGGCAGTTAGACACAGTATCTCATATTGGCAGGGAAATGGCAGCTTTGTCAACTGTAAGAGCTTTTTGAGCCACCAGCCTGCTGATATAAGCCTGGGTGGTGTTTCAGGGAGAAAACTGAACTCTTCTCCTTCCCCGTGTGTCTTTTACTCTGTCTCTTTGAACATTCTGGCTCACAGCGGGATGTCTGCACTTCATCTGACTATTTATTCAGCCTTTGATACTATTCAGAAAAAATCCATACAGTAAAAACAAGGAAACGGTATACGTGGTATTCGAAGTAGTCCGCTTTAGGGACAACGACTATTAGCTCTATTTCATCGCTGCTTTTCTTTTAGATGGTCAGTCCAATTTTAACGCTGCGATGTGATGAATCTTCCCTTCAAGATTCACCTAAATCTGATTACAGGCACCTGAGGTATCGTTTGTCATTAACAGGCAAACAAACGATCAAACAAGCAAATCAGCAGACCTGCTCCCTCACAAGAAATCAATGCGACGCGGGATAGTCGTATCAAAGGAGCACAAAACACATTAGAGCTTTGCTCAGATGTAGAAAAAGAGGCTGTTACACGAGCACAGATGTGGAGAAGAAAATGATTATGATTTAGTAGCCGCTATTTAAAGAGTTCATACCCAGCTCTCCAGCAGCCTTTATGTCAATGTTGTCGTAGCCGCTGCCGATGCGGATGATGATGCGTAGAGCTTTGAACTTTTCCAGGTCCTCTCTGGTCAGGGTGATGGTGTGGTACATCATGGCACCCACTGCCTCATTAAGCACCTGCAGACACATGTATTCATAAAATTTTGCATGACACAACTGAATGAAATGCTTTTCCCTCCTTAATCTGTGTCTTCCGTTGGCCAGTTTACTCGTTTGCTCATGCAAAACACGGCTATTAAATCCACTTGGGGATACAAGAGCTCATGACAATCACACTGTCGCATTCCTTTCAGAGATGCTGTGAAAATCACACGCCTGCCGTGACTTCCGACATTTGTGAACATTATAGATTTCACATCGAGGGGGAACTACAGACATCACATGGCCGCGAGCAACACTGACACATTGTTCATTTAACAGACCTGCACTGGAAGTAGAAACAGTCATTATATTGTTTTGCGGGGGCTCAGTTCTGCACGGTATTCACAATTGCACCAAGAGCGTTTACGGACACAAGATCTGGATAAGTGACTGGATAGAGAGGTACTGATTGCAGGATAAGCCTTATAAATTAAATAGAATAATAGAATTAAAATAGCCCCATTACAAAGAAAGTAACTAATTTACTACCCAGACTGTACCGCTCTGTATTTCAGGCTTCAAAATTTCCCGATTCCTGGGAATGTATCCCGCATTTGCCCTAGTAGCTTGTGTCTCCAAAAGTTGATTCTATTCATCTGGATGTAGCGTTTTCAGTGGGAGAAGATGAACAGAATCAACTTTTGGAGATTTACTTACTTGGATGATTGAGAATGCATCAAGACTAGTAGCTTGTGGTGTTCTTACCTGCTGTACTCATGCATTGAGTAAAATTTTAGGCTGCGCAAACTCCAGCTTAAAGATGCATGTCAGCTAAGTGTAAGTGAAAGTGGTTGTTACTTATTTTAAAGCAGGTAAAGGTCAAAACTAACTGTGCTTTTAAACAACCACATGGTGGCGTTGTTGAATCTACCTACCCAAAGACAATCCATTCAAGTTAAATAAAAAAGAATAAATAAAAACAATCTTAAGATGTACCAAGTGAAACATTTCCCAAAAAAGTCTGAATTCTGTCACCTTGGACGGGGGGGGGACAATCACTGTGAAATGCTGCTCATGCTGCTCCTCTGCCACTTAACGTGGACAAGGTGACCTGGCCTGTGATGTGGATCTAAACTATTCCCCTTCCGTATCAGCCCCGGCCCCTGTCAGCGCCTAAATAACAGCTCTACATTCACCTCCAGCCAAGCTGCATTAGCTTTCCTGTGATTAGTAGATTAGCTCTGAATTTCCATACTGCTTTTATTAGAGCAGTGTCCTGGACAGGCCTTCCAGATATTAGTTCAAGGTTAAAACACTCCTTACACGCACATGCGCGACCGGCCAAAATGCACACATACATAATTGTCTCCCTCTGCGCTGATCCTGAAGGTCTTGTGTTGTTTTTGAGCTGGGGGAAGGAATCTTCTAGCCTGATTGTAGTTGATGTTAATGGAAACTCTGACCTCAGCTACATCCCCCTCTCCACTGTAACCAAACCCTTATCGCTTTAAGGATCTATCATTTCTTATGACGCCTGGACTTTTCTGACAAGGCACAAAGCCCGTGCTTCACATTTAGCCTGGCTGAGCAAAAGATAGACTGTTTCAAGGGAGTTTTGATTTGGTGATGTGCACACTGTAGTGCACACTCCTAGCTTCTAGGAGGGGGACTTTATGGCAATGAAGTCATCCCGTGAGTGATCCGCAGGGATGTTGTGCTGCTCAAACTGTTGCTTCATAAAACTACAGACTACTTAAAACTTCTTACAACGAAGGTGGCTTAGCATTTTGCAGGACAGCGTCACAAAATACTGTGAAATATGTCATAACACAACAAGCTCTGACCCCACTGGCCATTGTACCTTCAAAATCCACTTTAGCAGTGCATCGATTCCACAAAATCTTTCAATACTTCTAAAACAAATCCGTCCACACGAGATGTGCTGATTTTACAGAAGACTACATGCCAGGTCCAGCCGCTTAGGTCAGAGGGAGGTTACCAGTTTTCCTGGTTGCAGCCTCAGTGCTTATCTAAAGCAACGTGGCTTCTTGCACATTTACCCCAGTCCCCCACCTAAATAGTGAAATAGCAGCAAGAAAGCAAAAAAAGTTATGTCTTAGTGCCAAAGAATAAACAGATGTTAACCAGTATGTCCACTAAACTAGTCTGACACCTCCAGTATGCACCTTAAACTGTTTTCGTGCAAGAGCCTGAACCTCCTAAATGCCCCCATTCATCCTTGTGTGTGTGTGTAACAGATAAAGCACAGCATTTAATATGTGAATGTGAATGGGTGAAGTACTTTAACAACAGAAAAGTGCTATAAATATCTATATAACCCCATTTAGGGTTTATTAAAGGATTTACTGCTTTGAAAATTTATTGTTTCTTATAAATGGAAAATAGTAAACATTTGCTGATATTGTGAAGACTTTCTATTCACAGTTTAACTAATGACGCGAGTCGACAACACGCAATGTATGGCTCCCCCCCCCCTGCATTTTAGAGATTGAACTGTTAACTGAACACAGTATCATAATTTTTCCATCTATCATCTTTTAGTTACATTAAGAGTCATTAGCTGCAAGCCCCAAGCTTAACACCTCTTTTGGATGATCACAGTCAGGCGGCGCACAAAGTAATAGGCCAATATTGACTCCCTGCCATATGGGCTCTCATCCAACTTTTACAAGCCACATGTGGTTATGAGGCGCAACGACTGTGACAAAGACGAGGGATCAGAGACCTTGGATTATGATGCTGGAGCGCAGGTGCTGCATACAGGATTTGGTCTCACTGAAGTGGTATTGTAACTTGATCTTGATTGGTATTTGCCTGTGTGCTTTATTGTATCCCTATCACTTGAGAAAAAAGAGGATTACCAGGTAGAAGACTTCACATAACCTTAGGCAACTTTCATATTCAATCCTCGGCCAATCTTTTCCATAAGATTTTTTTATTTTTTATTGTTGTCTAGTGTATATGTACGGGAGTGTGGCAGCTGCTGTCCGCCCTGACAACATTGAACTGAAACTCCCAGAGTTATCAACACTGCATCTTCGCATCCATGCTGCAGAAAGCAGAGATTGGACATTTTCAATCTATACCGCCCCTCTGGGTATCTAGACTGCAAGTTATTATTGCAAACTGCTGAATATGCTTGCGAGGTGAACATTACAATCATGTTTTTCCTGATAAGGCAGTGTTAAAACAAACAAAAAGCTACCCACTTTCCCCCCTTCTCCTCACCGCCCAAGGTCTTTGATTGAATTGATCTCTATGCAAATGCTTCTTTTTTAATATGTCCCATTTTCATAAAAACAGCGCGATGGAAGATATAGCAGCCCTCACTCTGTCTGCAGATGAAGAGATAGCACTTGGGTGATACCCATTTCTGTGGCCATATATTGTTTTGTAACCACGGCGCTGCATAAAAAGCAATAAAGAGCCTCTACAAGCCAATGTAATTACACCGCATCCCCGCTGTACGAGATTCTCTATTAGAACAATGGCACTGATATAGGCGTTACAGTCAGTGCTACAAAGTGACATTAAATCATAATGAAGCCACTATATTTTAACTGGCAGGTGTGTATGAGGCCAATATAACGCACTTCACATATCAGCGCTATAGAAAAAGGAAGAGGGAGATATGAGTGACGGGTAAATTCCGTCTCTCCATCAAGGTTCAGCTGCGATGTGGAAGACACTGAAAGTGAACTACGGTGCGTGCGTCTTCCTACCTTCTCGTGGATCTCCTGCGTGGACTGAGCATCACAGAAGGCAACGGTTGCTAAGTCTTTAAGGATGGGCATCTCCACGGTGCAATCACGCCCGTCCAGCAGGGCCACCAACGGGCGGGGATGCATGGGCCCGTTCATGATTTGAGGCCGAATACCTGGAGAGATACATTCAAGAAGAGGAAAGATTATTTTAAACAGAAAAGGTATTAAGAAAGTAGCTTTCAAAATCAGGAAAGATGAAATCCAAATAAAATATAAAATGTAACTATCACTAAATTGCAGTCTTCACTCAGTTAATCAACACTCAGATAACAATCATCTGCTGTGTGTATGCATGTGTGCACTTGTGTGTGCTGATTAGGATGTAGCAGGAAGCGGGGCTTCTCCGAACTAACAAAAGTTGCTCAATAAATCAATGCGCCTACTCAAGACTGGATTAGAAGACGGGCTCACTTGCAGGAATCCTCTGGGTCTGGCTCTCAAACGCACACAGAAACATTTACATACACTGACACAGATAGGCGAATGCAAGCAGACAGAGTTTCACACAATCATATGAAGGGGAACAAATTCCCCTGTGTGCATACTGACACGCACACTTTGGTCGTTCTCTTTTACCAGTTAAAAAACGGCAGTGTGAGTGGAACCAGCTGCTGTGGAACAGGGGTGAAAAAAAAGAAGAAGAAAAGAGAAACACTGTGAGGACACCTTTAGAAATGCCTCATAAGAGCAATGCATCATTGAAATGAAGAGCATTGGAGAAAACGCTACAAGCCTGAAACAAACTCGGAAGCGACTCGCAGCTGCACTTCGGCACACTTGACAAAGTGCGTGTCGTAACTCGGGTTTCTGTCGCCGCTCGGCTCTTTCTCCTCTCCTTACTCGCTACTTTTCTCACTTGAAGTAAAATGAGTCAAGAGAAGCCGAACCCCCCAGCGGGATCGACCTTCTCACACATCCCACTGAAGAGGACGTGTCGCGCTTCGAAGACAGACAATTACCAGCCCCTGCTTCATACAATGTTAACAAGTGAGGAGCATCAATATTCATGCTTCCCTCAGATGCTGGCCTGTGGACGGAGAGACTTTAGAAGAAGCAAAACTGCTCCTTGCTAAGAAACAGCATCGCAACACTGCACAGGTCACCATATTCACCCCGACAACAAGATCCCCTGCGGATGTTTCCCTGTGACTTCACGACATCACGTTTCTTATCTAGGTTTGCTGCTAAGATCTGTATCGGGATGCTCATGCATGACCTCACTCTGTGCACGCACTAGTGTATGCATAGCTCTCAAAGTTATCCTGAAGATTACAATGACGCCATGCGATAAGGAGCAGGGTGGAGAAAGGGAAAGGAGAGCAAAGGTGGAGGAGGTCTCATTAGGGCAGTGCTCTTTGGGATTACAGCACACAGCATTGGGACCGATATAGGTGAGATAAGGAGATTTAAGATGAGATGTGTGTGTGCACAAACAAGTTAAAATGCACAGTGAGAAAAACAACAGGTGGGAGGGGAGGAGGGGGGAAGAAAAAGAGGAGCGATTCAGAGAAGAGTGAAATTAAAATGTAAAACAAGGAAGCATAAAAACAGACTAAACACTGCCTGTTAGCTTAAAGAGCTCCCAGGAGACTTATCAGGGGAGAAGGAGGATGAAAGGAGAAGGAGCACATAAACGACAGCAGAGACGCAGAGAAAGCCCAGCTGACAGAAAGCGAGCAGTCCAGCAGTGTAGCCTCTTAGGGCAGGGGGGGAGGATTGTAGCGAAGATGTCGTCTCCGTGCGCCTTCCGCCTGTTGTCATGGTGATCACTTAACAGGCTTTGGCTGCCAGTTTTAATGCACTTTATTTTTGGCACCGCCGGCATCTGCGCCATGAGTTTGGGTCGGAGGCGCAAACGGCCGTATCCACCCCACTCTTGCGGTGCAAAGGGCGGAGGAGATGTTTTCTCCCCTGACATACAGACAGCCGCCTCCTCCCCTCTCCCTCCGCCTCCTCATCTCAAGCCTTCCATCAAACGCCTCCGTTGCTTCCTACCTCCTTATCAGGCTCCCTGTTCAAGACAGCTGACATGACGGTGGGAAAGGTGAGGCTTACCAGCTTGGCTGTCGCATCTGTATGTGACAGCTTGTTGAATATTAATAGAGGCAGCTGGTAAAGACTGGGCAGCAGTGGTCAAAAACATCAACACCAAACTGGCGAGGGTGTGTCAGAAACACTCCACGAATGGTGGTTGATCGATCGAGTGAAACAAATGACTGGATTGTTTGTAATGTCATTGTAAACTGAACACGTCTGGGTTTTGGACTGTTGAAAGTTATGTAAGAGGCCAGTAATAAGTCATTTCCAAATACTTTGGCTTATTTTTCTTCCCAAAAATCACACAAACTCTATTCAAGCTTATTCTATTCAAGATTTTCTTACATGTCCACTAGAGGGCAGAAGAAAACATCTCACAACTATCAATAAAAGTTGTTAACAAATAGTCTATCATAGGTGGCAACATTAGGATTCAGCAGATGTATTTAGTTGCTGATGAGCTTTTATTCTTGCTCAGAGTCAAGGTGCAAATGTGCACTAAAGTAAAAACAATAACCTAAAACAGGCTAAAAACTAAATGCCACTTGTTACTTGTCACTGATTCAGAGATATGAAGAAAAATACTGATTATGGCTTCTCCCTGCTTCATCCTACCAGTGTGTACTTGTATCTAACAATTATTGGCGCACAGTGTGTGTGCACGTTAGAGAAGCTGTAGATGAAGCAGTAGGAGAGAGGAGTGGTTGACAGGCTGTGTGAAACCCTTAGGCAGAAGTTAGATAGGCTGAACTCCATGAATCATCCACCGGGTTCCTCTGACCTTTCAGTCTCTTACTCAGTCTCTTAATCTCCCTCTTGTCGACTTCTTCCTCTGCTACATTTTAAAGTATCGTTGGCACTGTTGTATTTTCGCAGATCTCTCCCTGTATGATAGCATCTTCTGACAGCTCCTCTTTGCTGCCGATGTCTAGCCCTGAGTGACTGTTTGCTCACTGCGCATCTCATTTTCTTTTTCTCCCTTTTCACATAAATTCCTCCCCGACCTCTGCTATCATTCCTCAGCTGTCTTTCAGTAATCACTGCCCCTCCTTTCTCTGTCATTCTTTCACCTCAACTGTCATTTCTTTTCCTCCATTTTCTATTCCGACCCTCAATTCCAGTTGGTCTGTCTGTCTATAAGCCGAAGTGCGCATGTCCTCCTGTGTGACAGATTGATTCTTACACTGTTGATTTTGATGGAGAGGATATGATATATTCAGGCAGGGAAAGCAGGGAGGTGACAGGCAACACTCCCTCTGTGTTAAATTGACAGCAAGTACATCAAACCAGTATCAACCGGAACCGCTGGGTTTGTCAGCTGCACAACACCACAACACCCGTTTCTGATAGGTGATGCGTTCATGACACCTTTCTCACCACCTCTTTTCTCCGTGGTGATACTCAACAGCATCCCTGTGCTCTGTGCATCTATGACAAGTCTGTACCAATCTAAATTAAGTAGAATATAGAATTGTGTGTGTTTAGATGTGTTCATACATCTGACAATTTAAAGCTTCATATTTAAGTCACAATAATGGATGGGGAGTAATAGTCTCGTAACCAGGCAACAACGCCCGGGGCTAGAAAATGAGGGCAACGCAGAAGTGCCTGAAAGTATCCACTTCCTCGAGTGTCCACTCGAGGCTGGCTTCAAAAGCGCTAATAAACTCTTGTGTTAAAATAAACATGTTCACAGGCTGTTTCAAAAGACAGTTTTCACGTCAATAGTTAATTTTCTCCTTCGTAACATCCTTGATATGAGGGTTTCTGTTTCGCCATCTTGGTTGCAAAAAATGGATGTGATGAGGAGGGACGGGTCTGGCACCCATTAGCTACCGACGTGGGATTGACAAGATGATAGCCAATGTGGTTTCATGCCATTTTGAAATGTGACATGAAAAAGATGTTCAAAATAGGAATAATTTTTTACTCAATCTACAGGTATCGCCACCTGGTGGCGGCAGTTTGTAAAGGGTCTCTTTTTACTGCCTGAGTGGTGCCTTACGGGGTATTTTTCATGTAACCTTCTTATTTTTCAGTTAATGTACATTTGAAAGTACATTCAAGAAGTCTGGTCCTGAGAATTCATAATGGGATTTCATCAACCAATGAGGGATGGAATGGAGTGACTATCATTTATATACAAACTATGCAAATAGTCGGGGTTTAAAAAACTTAACATCGATCTAAAGGCTTCTTGGCTTGCAAATTATGGGTGAAAAGGTAGTAAAAATCCCCTCTAAAGTGCCATAAACTAGAATAATTTTGTGCTTTGAAGCCACCAGCAGTTTTCTCAAGATTACGATTTACTGTCAACCTCCAATTTATCTTTTATCTCAGCATGAATTTAACTCTTTGGAACAAGACAATCTCAGTGAGAGGCACTGCAAGCCTTGGAAACAAGCTTTAACCTCCACTGTGACAAGCACTCTCTAAGCTCACTTGTTTTAACAGCTGTGCAACACCTTTTCAGAGGCAACAGGCAGGAGTAAAACAGCATTTTCAGCAGGTCTACCATGTTCTCTGCAGGTTTACGTCCTGGCGCCTTGGCAAACGCGGCCGCTGGCCACCTGACTGCAAACAGCCAGAGGATTTGAACTGAAGCATGAGCACAGACTTTCATACGGTGCACCAAATCTCAACAAATGTGTTAAGTGAAGGGCAGGGGATTGTGGAGTATTGGAGGTAATGTCAGAGCCGCAGGAGGCAGAGTGCTCTTAATTTCACTCACTCCTCCATTAATTAATCTCCCTCATTTCCTTTCCTCCTAGTTCTTGCGTCCTCTGCTTGCCGCTTAACTGTTGCCAGGCTGCAAATGCATGCGCGTGAGATGTTTAGGGATGAATTAATTTTCTTTGAGGGGGGCAGCTGCTGTTGTGGGTTTACCTGCCAAAGGAAATAATGCATGTGATGCATGTTCACACGCATACACACCTCCTGCTGTGGTGTAATATGTGTAATGATAGATTTGGGGCTGTAACTAATGATTTTCTTCATTGGTGATTAATTATTTGATTTTCTTCAACTATTTAATTAATTGCAAATCTTCGACATGTCAAAAATTAGCGACATAAGTAACATTTTCTTATTTAATTTAACCACTAATCTAAAAACATTTAATTTACAGCCTGATAGATACGACACTGTTCTGTACAGGTATCCATGGTTTATCTGCTGGTTATATTATTCAATTAAATACCTCTGCTTTGTGATTACTATACTTTTGGAATGAAACTAACACACAAACACATCTAAAATAATTCTCCCTGCTAAAAGCACAGACATATTTATCATGAGGGCTCCAAGACGCTGAAAGACGAGCCTTGAAATGATTTTTTTTTAAAGACATCCATGGCTGCTAGATATTATGTTACTAAAGTCTTTTTAATTCCCTGTAATAAAATGTGGGGGCTCAGTTAGCGGTCTAAAAACAGAACATTTTTCTCAATTAGATTGCACACCAGTTGTGGAAAATGAGAACTGGGTCACAATGGAAATTATTTTGGAAATCTAGGCCTCCAGTAAAAAAGCTTAAAACCACTTGATGTAGATTACCAAACTTCATAAGATCAGTGTTTTTCCTCTTTCTTTTTTTCCAGTAATCTTACTCAGTATTTAAATCTGTATTTAAATTCTAATCATTCCTTTAGACAAATACAACCCTAACTCAGTCCGGGCTGAAGGCTGCGGTTTCTGAGCCAGAAACACTTAGTCAGAGTCTGGCAGCAGGAAGTAGCAGAGCGGCGTACCGGGAGATGAGGCCAGTGTTTCCATTATGTGGTGAAGGGAGCTAGGAGTCTTATCCTACCACTGGCCTCTGCTGCTGGTGCTATGTTGCCTCCAGTGAGGGGAAGGGGGACTAGAGGGGCAACGGGGAAATGAGAAATTAAAATCAAGAGAAGAGCAGAGAAACAGAAGTCACTTTAGTGCTAATGAGAGACAAGCCCTCCGCCATACTATAATCATCTTCTGCCACAGGTTACCTAGCAACCCCAAGCTGCTGTTTGCAGGTGGCTCCATCTCAACAACAAGGTTGGGTGGGGGTTGCTGCTGACCGCTAACTGTTACAGCCATTTACTGTGCCACCCTGAGCTAACACATGACCCATATACTTTCCCTGCTAAGCCCAAAAGGAGCAGGCTGCGTGTGAGAGGTGGGGCATGTCGATGGTGGCGAGAGAAGGGTTATAAAATGGTCACGTAACGCCTGCTTTACATGCGCGCTTTGATATTAGAGATTAGATGAAACTTTATTAATCCCTCGGGTGGGTTCCTCCGGGAAATTCAGTTCCAAACCATATGAACATGTGGTTTCATTTGGACTTTCCCAGGCTGGCAAAATAGTTGACAGTTTACGTTTAGCGGAAACAGTTGCCGTTTAAATAATTTAAACACTCTAAAGAAAATATGGAGCCATTTTGACAAGGATTTCGTTTTGATTTAAATTCAAATTACAATCAAATCATTGCTGATTTTCTTGGCAAAAACGATTCTACAAATCATTCAGGTCACATGCGCCACACAATAAATCAAGACTGAATGCCTTTTTTGACTATTATAAAAGAAACATGTCACTCGCAGTGGATTGCTTCAGCTGTTCTTAATTAAAGATAATTCTCCCAGAAACTTGCCAAAAAGGCCAAACAAAAGCCTACTGCTGTAGTAAATCTCACGTCCTCACTGCAAATTGGCATCTCTACTGTGAGTTAGGGAAAAAATGAAAAAGTTTTAGACAACTCTGAGAAGAAAGTTGAATCTTTTTTTTTTTTTATATTAGTGGAACAATCTTGTCACGATTGTCTCTCAGGTTTGACGTTCCGGTTAAAATTTTCATGCAAATCATATTAATAATTTACTGATTCCCTACATAACCTGACTTTAGTCACAACCCCGCTGCTTGCATTTCCTAACAGTACATGCCAAATCACCCACAGAGTGCAAAACAGCATCAACCAAAATAGAGGCCTACAGTGGTGCACACACTATGTAGGCCAACTTTATGTTACAAATGTTTTACAGGCACCGAGAGGCCAGCATGTATACCCTATACCTGACTATAAATACTACTTTTCTTTTTGATAAATCTTATAGTTATGGCTGGATCAGGTGATGCTTACCCCTCAGTTACACTGTAATAGACCTAGGCTGCTGAGTGCTTCCTATGATGAACTGAGCCTTTCTTCTTCACTCACCTCTTTTCACTTTTATACCACTCTGCATTTATACAAGCAACTGAGGTGATCTGCTAGAAACCAAAGCAACTAAAAGGAGGTTGCAGTTGCAGCCAGTTGGGCAATACACATTTTTCCCTCATGACTGATAGTTAAGGTGGGCAATTCTTGAGCAATGTGATGTCACATGAGAAAACTCTACAGAGGAAAGCCAGAGCACATAGGATGGTCTGCTGTGTACCAGATGGACTTTAATTGGTAACAAATTAATTAGGAAGAAGATTCTAAACCACATTCATGTTCAACAAAAGGCCTTCAAACCACATTTCCATGCTGTAAATGTTCTTGTAGAGTAAAAGGTTGCAAAGGCAAAGTGAGATTTTTATGAAAACGTTGACATGAGGGTCGATAGTATGTAACTGGGAGGTAATGAATGGGACAGCAAACCTTGGTGAACAGCCAGGAGGTTGCTGCGAGGTAAAGGAGAAGCTTGCTGTGCACAGGTTACAGTGCTGTTAGGTCAAACAACACTTTGTGTTCCTCACTTAAGTTTCCCTCCATTTCACATGGCGCTTGTACTTTTACTTACGTGTGCACATAAAACCTGTCTAGAACACACGCAGACCCAAAGTCTGCCCGTGACAGCACGAGGTCATTGCATGAGTTGTAGTAGTTGAAGAGAGCGGGTGTGGAGGGCGGGCATAAGCACCCTTTGTTGGCAGCCTCCTCCCTGCCCTTCCCTCCCTTCACTTCCCCAAAAGTAGCACACAAAGGCCACTTGTCCTCCGCTGCCAGTGCCCCACCCCTGTCACCACCCGGCTGCCCGCCACACCAATCCATCCCCTGCCAAGAAAATGAGCGCACGGCTGTTTTAAATGGTACCCTCTGTGTGCACTGGCGGGCCGGAGCTCGCACTCCACTGCGGGACAAAAGCGAGTGTCAACAGCATCCATGGCAGAACCACGCTGGACCTCCCATTACCTCCCCTTCCTCTCTCTTTTTCCCGCTCTTTTATTCTTCGGCGTTGCCCTGAGCTACAAAGTGCAACTCTGAGCCCAAGACTGCAGAGGCAGCAAAAACCTAGTAAGCCCAGTTCAGCAGCACAAGTAACAGACCCCGAAATGACTACTCCTTACCGGGCACGCAATGCATCCACACACATACACACACACTCTAAAACACTGCTCCCCTCCTCTCCTCTTACCCATACTCCCTCTACCCCTCCCCATTCACCTACTTCCCTCCCACCTCCCACATGCCAGACTTTATTAGACATCCAGAAGAGAAAACAGGAAACATGCTGCTTGCCTGGAAAATGTTGTCTCCACATTATTCGTTTTTAAAGGCTATGCATCACAGCGAAAGCAGGAGATGACTGAGGCGAGTAGGGAGTGGAAAAAACAAAAAACACAAAAAAAGGAAAGTGAAGGACCCTCTGCAATCATCCATGGAGGGTACCCCCCCCCTCCACTTCTTCCTCTTCTCCTCCTCCTCCACTCCTCTAACCCCCCTCCCCCTTCCCCTGGAGTTGCTCCTCTCGGTCTGGCCCTGTTGGTGAGGGGAAGGGGTCTCTGCGGTGCGGGCTCTCACTAAGCCCCTGGCTGCATCATCTTTAGTCCATGCCTTTGAGGGCAGGGAGAAAAGCACCATACACCCGCGGCGTCCTTATATGCACGCTTACTCACACACGCTGAGGTCAGAGCTGATGATCGGATGGTAGCAGGACGGAGAAAGACGGGGGCAGGAGCTTTTGTCCTTTTCTCTTTTCCTTTTTTAAATCTCCCAGGAAGAAAAGGCTGCTGCGGTCGGGGAACGCAGTAGCTGGAAACTCTCTCGCTGCTTCCTCTGCTGTCAGCTGCGCAACATTTATTCGCTTTGCGTGTCTCTCTATCGCTCTCTCTCCTTAGCTTTTTTTCTCCTGCCTTTGTCTTAGCAGATAATAAACCAGAAGCTGCAGAAAAAAAGACCTTGCATCGGGGAAAAGAGAGGAAGAAAAAAAAGATCTGTCTAAATCAGACGTGCCAGCTTGGACATACAGAGCTGGACTCTCTGGGCTTGCACAATTTACGGCTGTGTTCAGTTCACTTCACAGGATCCACACGCATAACACACTCAAGCACAATTCCTCCTCCCTTTTTTCCCTCCTCCTGCCTCTCCACTTTTTTATGTTTTATTTCTGATCTGGACTCCATGGTGTTTTGAGAATGCCTGCCCCTTTTCCCCCCCCCTCACACGCACAGACACACACACTGGTTTGCTCCCAGCCTAAGCCTCACCTCCCTTTCCCTGCTGATTATTTGGTTTCCTTTTCTTCTTTTCTACTTTCATCTAGACCTTCTCCCCACTCCCCACCAAAAATACTGAACATGCACACAAACTCACTCCACCCTGATATTTTGGGGGCTTACTGGAAAAACATTGGGGAAGTGACATACACACTCATACCGCCTACCTCCCTTTGAAAATGCACACACACACACACACACACACACACACACACACACACACACACACACACACACACACACACACACACACACACAAACTGCAAGAACAATGCAACATTCAAGCCACTCCAGCAACAACATTACAGCTGTAGACTTTGCTGTTCTTCACACCATCAGGGAAGTCATCAGAGCCGAGCGTGTTAAGTTCACAGTTTGGTCCCTGTAGGGGAGAGCTGACAGATCGCCTTGCTGAATGACTGTGAGGATGAGTGGCTGTAAACACCCTGTTTGGAATAACAAAGCAATCGGAGCCTCCCTGCTACTCGCCAGAGCACGGCGACGAACATACACATAAACACACGTGCACGCACACCGTCAGCTGCGTGACAAGCGTGACCAATACAGCAAGAGTCCGGCACGGTCACGCGCCAGAACTGATCATCACTCACAGTGAAAGCAGAAAGGTGAAACAGCACAAGCAGTGTCCATCTAAGTGTAAAGCTACTTCTCTTTTTTTGTCTGTGTGTAGGACCATGATGTATATCCGCTTAAAGTGTGTGTGCTTGCTCAGGTAATTATTGGGGCTGTTGTATCTCAGCTGCAAGAGCCCAACAAGCGGAGACATGACCTGTCATCCGAGCTACAGTCTGCAGCAATGACACATCTGAGAGAGTTTGACCATCAAAGGCAGTAGCAACCCACTTCCTGCCAGCCGGCCAGACATGCTCACACTCCTTATAAAGTGTGGGGATATGGCTGCCCCTCTGATCTTTCTCTCTTTAATAATATTAAAAAAGCTGGGGTGGGGGTTGTCTGTCTGACAGCAGTATATTAACACAAGAATATCACAGAATCCCAGAAGAAAAAATTTTGGGTTAAAGCAGGGAAGATGCAGCTGCACAGAAGCAATAGGCTATGCATGGGGAACCACTGGCCCAGTTCAAAGAAAGCGAGATGTGCTCCAGCACTCGTCCAAAAGCTGACGAGCATGTAACGACATGCTTATTTGGAAGAGGCGAGTGAAGACTAGTGACGACAGATTGGCACTGCAGCATCCCATCCCTGCTCCCCACACCATTTCAGTTTTGCTGCCCAAAATGTATTTAATTGAAATTCTGACCAAAAAAAACCTTAGCGCTGAATTTCTGAAATATTCAGTGCGATAAAAATCTTAAAGTCAGATTTAATCAATTCCATTTGAAATCCAATTTTTTTAATGTCTACCGATCTTTATTTTAGCCTTTCATTTTTCTCTTCACTTTACACATAGTAAACACAGTCTTTGTGTAAACATAAGTGATCAACCTACTCTCAGGTGCTTTGAGTTGCACAAGGATGTAAATCTGGGTTTTTATATTAGCTGCCTCTTTAAAAAATTAGTGTGGCTTTCTACGGAAAAAAAAAAAAGAAATCTGTTAAATTTTAAATCAACCACACTTACAAGAAAAGCAATAGTGCTGCTTTTCCTGGGATGCATAATAATACTTGAGGTTTTCAGTCTACACTCCTTCCTGCTGCATGGTTTCTCTGAGCGCCAACCTTTAGCATAGTAAGACATCAAGGGCAGCGTTCACGCTCTGGAAGACCCAACAAATGTTCCAAGCCTTCTTACAGTCCATGAGAGGGAGCCTTCTTCATTATACTGTGTGTGCCCTTTTAATGTAAGCGCTAGAACTTGGCTTCTGAGAGCACAGTGGATGTAGAGGCCCGTTAAATCCCCCTAAAGCAGTTAAAGGGATTTTAAGAAAGTAAGTGGTAGAGCGAGCCAACCTGCCGCTTGGAGACGAGGCTTGAGCTGACCACATTATGACCAGAGGTTCAGGGGTTCATTTCAGATGCTGGACTTGGGTCAAAAAGAGGTTCAGCTCCACAGCAGTTAAACCCCAGAGAATATCACCAGACAGCTTTTACAGTACGTTTTTCTTGCTTTGATTTTTTTCTCCTTTTTAAGAGCTAAGTGTTGGTGTTCTATTTTTTATTTTAGTTTTAGTGGTATCAAGAGTTTGTGCATTCTTTAATGCAATTTTTTTCTAGCACACTGTAAGACCATGATTTTCTCCTGTACTGTACTTCTACTTATGCTTGATCTGCTCAAAAAATGTCCGCAGACTTTACAGAACAGTTTTCCCAATGAATACTGCTGGCTTCCACAGAGTGCTGAGCATCACAAATTTTATTTACCATACCAGTGGGGTGAAGAGATTTATTTCAAAATCTGTACTAATATAGCCACGAGTATCCCAAAAACACTGTGACTTTTAAGTTTACAAATTGCATATCTTGATTCTCGCTGGAATGCAATGTTAATGAAGCAGACAAGACCTTTTTTTCTTTTCATTTCAGCTACAGGTTCAACTACAACTACAAGCTCTGCAGGTAATTACAGTCACTGTGCACATTCGTGAGTTCAGATGTAGCCAATTCATTCCAATAATCAGAAAATCCACCTAAAAAAAAGATCTAATAAGCAAGAGAATCTATTAGTTACACAAACAGTGGAAGAAGAAATCTTCTGGGGACCAGTGGAGGAATGCAATCGTTATTATAAAATACCTCCAAATCACAATATTCAATATGTTTCCAAAATGAACATCTGGAACAGCTTTGTGGCCAAGGTAACTGCAATAGTAGGGAAAGGTGTTCTTCATGGAGTAAGGAAGACACACAAATGAGAACTCACATGTGTAGGCTACAACAGCACTACATTCTGATTGATTCTACCTATAGAATAAATGACTGCTAGGCTGTTATAGTCTAACAAGTGGCAACATTGTATGCAGTTTTGTCCCGAAACATGAAAAACTATGCGAATTTTTTGTGTCATTACTTTTTCACTTGGAAAGACTCAGTGAAATTAAGGCTGAAGGCAGTTTTGTGAAAGTAAAAGTTTTATTATAAAGCCCTGCTTGACTTAAATAACAAGAGGACAAAAGGAAAAAAAAAAGAATTACGGGTTGCAAGATTTTTGGTGCAGCGGGAATTGTGTGACTTTTTCTAGTTGGGCAGTCTTTGAGTTCCTCCAGCAAGAACAGCGTGCCTTGGCAATTAATATGTTCTGATAACACATTCAAAATAAATTAGCACAAGCGAATAAAATGCTCTTCCTTCTAGCATACACTCTCAGTGCATCAGGAATGTTTTTGGCAGTAAACTGACTACTGCAAACCTCAGCAGACTCCACTTCCCAAAATTGTAAATCTGAAAAACTAAGCCCTACAAACATGGCTTAAAAAAAAGTCCACACCTTTCCATTGCTAACTTTACACTGCATGTCTTTAGTAAATCCCAACATGTTTTTTTATTCCAGAAATGAGCTGGCACTGCCACAAACCTTTAGTAAATCTGTCCCTTATGAACGCATTGTCTGCTTGAATTTATTATGTGGGGGAAAAAGACCAAAGCAAACAAACTAAGTCTTCCGTTCAGACCAATAAAACAATTTCAACCCTCATTCACAGGGAATCAGCAATGCAAAATAACTTTAGCCAAAGATCATGTTTGTTCACTTCACAACTTAAAATGAGAGCTGAAACCTCTGATCCCACCCAACCAAAATATCAGGATGATCGTAAAGCCAGTCACCATGCAACATCAATATATGGGTGATCTTTAGCGGTCTGGACATTCTTCAGAGGGAGGGAAAGAGGGCAGTATTAGTTTCATTTTTGGTGATGCAAGTCTAATGTCACTGCAGTGAATATTTATTTAGGGGGCCCAGGTTTATCCACTGGGAGGCACCTGCCGTGACAGTGGCAGCCAGGGTAAATAACCCCCCAGGCATGTATGCAGACACACAGATACCCACAAGACCCCCCACCCCCTCACCGGCGGTCCAGATAACAACCCTGAGTCAACACTGCCTCTTCGCCTTTGTTTTCTCTGCCTCCCTTCCTCTCTTCCCCTCCCACGTTCAAGTCCCTGCGGAACTGCAAGGACCGGGGCTGAAAAGATGCAGGGATGAGGGACAGAGATAGTGAAAGAGAGAGCAAAGGCAGAGAGAGAGTGTATGTGTGAGAGAGAAGGGCTAAATTACAGCATGGGAATGCAAATGAGTGTATTTTATTTGGGGGGAGCCAACGAGGGCAAGCAGGCTTTATTTTCCAGGCAGGAACAGCCCCCCCGTGGCCTGTGGATCAGTTGCAGCAACGGCTAAGAGAAGAAAAACGAACATTCTCACTCTGTCTCTTTACTTGGGGAGGAATAAAAGAAGAAATACAACAAATACAAAACCCACAACTCTCAGAGGCTGGTGCAGTCATAAAATAAAATGATATTTTTCTATGCTCTCACGCCACCTCCTCTTCCCATCCCTCCTCAGCTCACTCCTTCCTGCACCTCCTCCACCCAAAGCACAGACACTAAAGTTGCTGAAATATAGGCACGCAGCCTGACCAAACACACCACTGCCACCACCGCCACCTCCCCCATCTGGAAAAACAGAGTGAGAAAAGTGAGCGTGTGCAAGAGCGATGAGGATGGAGGAAGCAGGCTGAGCCAGCAGCAGGTGGTCTCCAGATGTGGTGGCTCTGGGGACAGGCCACTCTAGCGCTGTTAAGGGCGACTCAGAGCTCCATCCTTCCCCTTTTTCCTTCCATCGCTCCTCCTCCCCTTTCAGTGACAGGAGCCATCTGGCCTGGCAGAGAGAGTGGAGCACAAAGTCCCAACCCTCCCAAGTGTGGCCCCTGTGTGCCACTCAACGGAGTGCACGAGTAAATAAAATGCATGCACATACGTGCACAAAATACCTCCTGCCTACCTCCCCCCAACCCCCAAAAGCTGTCACATGGCTATTAACCCATCGAAGCTGCAGCCCAGCTGTGCTCCATTACGATAAATACACTGGGGTCATGGGGGTCCTGTCAACCAGGAGTCAGCCATCAGATACTATGAGGTGTCCACTTACAGCCTTTTAAAGCTCACTTTGCTAAAGAGTTACAGCCATTTTCATCATCATAGCCCCCCCCCCCGCTTCATCGCACTACACCCTCTGAAAAGAAACTCCCACCCACCTACTCATCCACCTCCCTCTACCATGGCAAATGATATTTTACATTTCCTGTGGCAGCACAGACCTCTTCCCCACAAAATATAATACCCTGAAACCTACTGTAACCGGAGTTCGCATTTTGGGCGCACAATTTGACACCTGGAAAACCTGACACCTTAAAGCCACAACGACGTTCCCACGCAACTTGTACGCTGTCACAATTGATGCATTTCACTCAAGCTAAAACACAATTACCCAGAGGTAACGGCGTGTTCCCAAATATGAGTTTAAAGCAAAAAAAAAAAAAAAAAAGAGGCTTTCCTGGAAGACAAACAATTTGACTTTCTCTTTTTTTCATGGGAAAATAAAATATCTTTCTTCTCTCCAGTTGTCAGTCATTATGACTCTGTTAAGAACTGTTGCTCATAAAAAATAAATAAATAAAAGCCGTTTGAACCCCTGGCTGTTTCCTGTAGGAACATTTGTAAAGCTTGAGAATACCTTTAAAAGCATTCCTGCGTAATTGTCTGTGCTGCAGTAGAAATCAGGAATGGAGGAAAATGGACCAAAATGAAAGGAAGCAAAGGTAGCAGCCAATGGGAGCAATGCAGGGTCAGCGCTGCCTGTTCTCTCAGGTATTATTGAACAAATAAAGCACTCCATCTCCTATTAGTGTGTACAACATAGGAAACAAGGGATGAGGGATTCGCTGCTGAGCAGATTATTTTGGTTTATTTGTTATTTTAGCATTTGCTCTATGGCAGTAAGGAGGATGTTTCACATCTTTGTCCTCTGGAAAATCAGTATTCACTTACTTTTTAGGACGGCAAATGGGAAACAAAATATTCGACCGAATTTTTAATTTCTACCTATTATCCCTGCCCATTACAAATAAACTCACATGGGAAATGTTCTGAGAGCCTCTGCTGTGTTTACTGGCAATTGTGCTGGATGAATGGCAACCGGTAACATGGATTTGCAACACGGGCAGGAGATCAAACCACAGGACAAAAGACTAGCCCGGAAGACAATAGAGAAGCACAGAGGACCACATGGGGAACGAATGACAACTGATCGATCAGGATGACCACAACCGGCCGAAGTGCAATTTTTACTGGAAGAAAATAGGCCTCACAACAAAAAAGGTTAGTACATCAGCTAGGCAATGAGATCACCCACTATATGGTGGTCAGAGAAACAAGTTCTTCCAGGAAAAAAAAGAACAGAGATTACTGTTACACCTTTAAAAAAAATCCTGTTGCTTTCATCTGTCTTCCTAGGTTTTATTCTTCATCCTCTGTATTTCTCAGTGTCTCTCCTCCTCCCTCCTCCCTGACCACAGACCATGAAAGAAGTAAATATGTGCACGAGGTAAAGCAATCGGTTAACCTTTGAAATACCCTGGCAATGAGATCTGCCTCTCTTTACTCTTTTCAGTTGCAAAAAAAAAAAAAAAAAAAAATCGAAGAAGAGGAGAAAAAAAAACACAATGTTGGCCACCACTTCAGAGGGGATATTCAATATCCATGAGCTTTTTCATTTCACACTGATGAATAATTCAGGGTGACCTGCCCACCACTGAGTGAGAGAGAAAGAGGGGGAGGGATAAAAAAAGAAAAAAAAAGAAAAAAGGAGAGAATAACTGGGGAGGTATGCAGAGGTAGTTGTCTGCTTTAGTGGATGCAGCTGTTCCTCTGTGACAAGCACAAAACCAGTCTCCTCCCCAGCTGCTGTGGAGAGAGGAATAATATACAGCGGAATTGACGACAGATAATTGGGGAGATTATATCAAAGCGCTGCCATTCTTGCAGCACGAGCAGCAAGCGCACGCCGTTGCTATCCTGTAAACAAAACTGCCATGGGATGGGGAGACTAGTAGAATAAACATGACAATGCAGTCTCTCGAAATAGCCAAATTATTCTTCCCACCAATCATAACAAGTCATCAGACGAAGACCCACAAAAGCTGGAGAAAACCCCCCGCACATACTCACACTGTATGCATCGCACCATCGCAGTTACCTTTAGCACTGAGGACGACAGCAAATTGATCACCACAAAATAACAGAAAATTCTCTCAATAATGAAAAACACACAAACTTGAAGGGTAATTACAGGGTAATTGCAGAGTATAAACAAAATCTCGTGTTGCAAACCCGTAATACTTAAATAGGCCTATTGACAGTACTGACTGGCATTTATCAGCAATGCAGAAGAGCGGCAACATAAACTTTGTGTTATTTCGGAGCAGGAACACCTCTGACCCTGCGCAGAGGTCAGCTGCAACTATCGCACATATACGCACAAACACACACTCAAACACTCAAGCTGTCACAAGCAGGGGGAGACCAGCTGTTCCTCATTCGCTCGAAGGCTCCATTCCCTCCACGGGTTGGCTGGCTTTGCAGAAACCATTAATCCCTCTGTGAACGCAACCGATGGTTTGGAAAGATCAACCATGAGAAAACACAGAGGGAGGGGTGAGTGAGGATGGGGCTCGAAAACACTTTTTTTTTCCTTCAATTTTTTTTTCTCTCTGAAATAAATACTGAAGTGGAAAAATAGATTTGTCGTATTTCCTCGGGGATACAAACAATACGGATTTTTAATGGAGATGGAGCAGCAGACAGTTCATGTAACATCTACCAGGTTTTAAAGGAAACTGGAGATACATGACAGAGAGACTGCAAACAGGCAAGTGTCTAAGAATCCCAAAGTTACTGTGAAGCACACGGGGTAGGAAAGTTTCTTACCGATTACCACCGATCATGTGTTTTACTTACTACAGAACAAATTGTCCAAATGTTATGAGTTCATTCAGTTTGTTGCACAATTATTTTCAATAAAATTACAGGTAATAAGCACAAAGGCTACAATTACTACACATTTACTCTTTTATGTGAACAAAAAAGGGAAAAAACGAAGAGTTAGCACTGAATAAATTGCTCTGCAGCTTTAAAGTAGTGAGGGTTTTGCATGTGCGTGATTATAAGGCGTTAATACAAAAGCACATATAGATGCTTATTACAGCTCCACATAATAACTCCGTACCGACGATGTGTGAGCTGAACCTTCTTGTCTGTCTCCCTTCATTCATATCAGTGGGATTAGCGAGGATGACACACTGTCAGCAACACGTGATGCTTGTATAGTAGCATGCACAAACACATACATGTGGACAGCAGGCTTCCACCTCTCTAATTCTGCGCCTATTCCTGCCTTAAGCTATTAGCCCTCCACAATAATAATGTGTAACCCATAATTGCATTAAGAACAAGTAAGGAAAGGGTAAACATGCAGTTCAGCCAGGAAGTATTAGGAAAGTTATTTTTGTGTTGCCTTAACACCGCAGGGCATTTGAATTTAAAGAAAACGGAGCCTGGATCATACATGTTTGCACATACACATACACATCAGAAAAACAGACGTTTTCAGCTGTGCTCCAGTAGCTCGTGATGTGCCTAGTTTTTAAGTTAGCTGATATTTTTTTTAAAGCAGAGCTAAAACAATTCTACTGCAACACTTCCTGACGGCACTTTATATGTATAGTAGATAGTGCTAGTAAAAGGAAGAGAGAGACAAATAGAGGAAACTTAAGGTCTTGTCTCTGTGTCCTGCTGTCAGCTTCATCACATTCAGCCATCCTGATGAAAATGAGCACTTCCTGCTGTTGAGAGACGGGCATCTGTTGTCTGTGTGCATGTGTGGCAGCATGGTGGATTGTGCCAACCTCGTTCATTGTTCCACCAGCGCGCACACACACAGCCATATATCGTAATGCATGAATATCTGGAGTTATGCATGTGTGACCATGTTAGCTATAAATCAAAGTGCTTTGCTCCCATAGAATCAAAACCAGAGTGGCTACGCAGGAAGACAGACGCTACCTTGTTGCTAAAGCATTTGCAAGTACTAGTCTAGGGCCAAAATGACACACAGGGAGTTGTTTCTTTCCACCTAGCTAGGGGGAAAAACATGTACGAGTGCACAGTGAAATCAACGTCAGACACCTGAACACAAAGCAGTTTAGCCAAGGACAGCTGAGTGCACATTAGGCATGCATCCTCGTGAATGTCCTTCCAAACACAGGCAGGGAAATTAAAATCCCATTCAGGCCCCCCATGGGAACCATGCACTGGAAGGTTGCATAACTGTCAGCCACAAACAGCAATGGTTTCCTCTCAGAGGCAAAAAAAAAGGTGATCTGCTGTGTTTTGACTACAACCTGGGCACCGAGTGTGTCACCAAGAGAACAGACTTATTCAGGTAAACACATCAACTGACACATCCCATATGGCTATGAGGCGCTGCTGCCAAGTTCTGGTCTCACTCCTCCCTGTAAGTTACAAGCTCTGCTCCCAAAATATACCCCGTCTCCTCCCCACACTGCCTGCTAATTCTCCAGCCCAGAAAAGTACAGCTGAAGATGTTCTGCGGATTATCTCCACAAGGAAACCATGTGCAAGTGTCCACCTTTGTTAATCTACTGAGCACGCACACAATTCAGGCTACAAGCCAATCGCACATACAGCCAGGGAAATGGCTCTTCTGCTTCACGTGACACTGAAAGTTTCACCCACCTGTGCCGCTCTGTGGGATGCCACTGACGGACAACTCCATGGCCAATGCAAGTGCTTCGAGGCCCTCTCCCTACTTAAGGTTGAAGGAAATGGTGCAACAGAGCTTGACTCAACCGTTTAATGCCATTATTAACACTACTTACAGCTTTAGCCAACCAAGACAGCGCCCAGCGGAGAGGAGGCAGGGCCCTCCCACCTGCACCTACATCTACTTAAATATTTTAAGAAAGCACCGATTTCACTTCTGCTCACGTCTTTGTTTTTACAACTCTCCTTGGAGAATAAATTTGAATTTAATGGTACGATAATGTAGATGCCTTCACGCTATGTGTAAACGTCCACTTTAATGTGAGACGATGAAAAGGACAGTGCTTCATATTGGGAGGATTTATTCAGGACGTGTAAAAGGAATTACGTGTCAACTTTTCATCAATATGCATGTTTTAACATAAAACGCCATGCATGTAATGCGAGAGGCTCTTCACAGATATACAAGCGCCTCTGCAGAAAAGTGACTAGCAATTTCTTGAGATGTACACTGCTCAGGGGGAGCGGGTGGGTAAAAGAAATGGCCTACACCGTCTTATTGTTTTCACTCAATTATCTCTGCAAAAAACGTAACAAGTTTAAAAAAAACTAAATGTGTAACACTGAATGCGGAGCTCCACTTTCCTGTTTCCTTAAATGTGAAGATTATCTGCCTCTGATTACCACTGAAACCTATGTTGCCTGGCAACACACAATTAAGAAGTACGCTTTCCGATCAGCAGCAAGGGCCGCCCATTATCAGATGAAGTTAGTGAAGCAACAAATGTCAGCGCCATGCAAATGAGTTTGTTTGCTAAAAGTGTTATGGGTACGTTCGGCCGTCGCCGTGACCTTGGAGAGACGCGTACATTTCCGCGAAACTGCGAGAGGAACCCTCCTGCCTCCCCCACATCTCCTTCTCCCTCTTCTGATTCTCACACCTCGCTTCTTATTTCCTTGACAACACATGAAGGGAAGCCACTTCATAAAAGTCATTACTCTATAACAAGTGCAGCGGCCCACGGACCCATTAGAGAGGCCGGCAAGATACAGGGTTACACGGCTGAAAACAAGGTTAAAAGATTTAATTCCTCCCTAAGCTCATCAGCTCTCATCAGCCGGGAAATATATCAACTAGTTAGAAGGAGAAATCAAAATAAGCTGAGATGATGCCTCATTGGAGAATTCACTTGCAGTATCTGGACATAAAACGCTACCTCACTACTTGTGTTAGCCTTGTTTGAGGCCCATTAATAACTGTATTTCCGCAGATCTAAATATAAAAGCACACTTAGGAAAGCTCCAAAAACATATTAATTTAGTAGTTATTTCCTTAATGGCTCTGTCACTATGAAAAAAGCTATAATGAAATTTCGAAATGAACATCAACTGGTGTTTATTAGCAGTGATTTTACAATCTAAACTGTATACTGCTTCTTGGAGCATGTTGGAAAACGTGTACAATGCAGATCAGTGGACATTTACTTAATAAACTCAATATATTAGTTAAATTTGAGTTTATAACAAAAGAAACACTCTTTTAGTTGCGCTGCACTGGAAGCAGGATTTGAGTGGAAGCGTGGAGTCTATAAAAACAGTTACCTCCTATAGTCGACGCAAATATACATCCAATTAGTGTAATTGGATTTGAGGCGGTTAAGCCCCAGATTAGGAGAGAGTGCAGCGTAAAATAGAATGACAGTAGCTCTGTATCAAGGAAATAAACTTTTACATATAAGACAAGCTTAACATTGATGCAATTCTGTCACTTAACTCACTCTGTCTAATATCTTACACTTAAATAATCAAAAGTGTTTAAAATGTGCTTTCTAACTTCACCAAATCAAGTGCAGGCAACCTTGAAAAGCAAAACGGAGCTGCAAACCACTCCAAAAGCACATTCGTGCCTGAAAATAATTCTGACCAACAATTTTAAAAAGAAATAGATGGAAAAAATGTTGACCTCAATAAAAGCAGTGCTGCTCAAAAGAAATATTTCAACTTGATGATGAGACAGGATCCCTTCTGGCAAATGACACAACTCTCTTGCAATACATGTATAAATAGTTGCGTAATTCAAAAAAGAAGACCCCTCCGAGCATAGCTACTTAACTTGTCAGATGCATCTTGCATGCTACTCCTCCATTCAAAAACACTGTCAGTGTGATTTTTTTCCTAGTATGCCAAAATCCATGTCAAAATATGTAGAACTAATATACAGAAGAAAATTATTACCAACTTACGAAAAAAAAAGGTTATTCAGCAATAAGGATGGAAGGTTTGCATAAATTAATGAGAAAAGTGAGGTTGGACATTACTTGTGTCAGGCGTAGTGACCATGGTTGAGACTATGACAGGTGGACCGGTGCGGCGTCCCACCATCTTGTTGTTGTTAAGGTTTTGCGCTTGAAGAGTGGTGGCAGAGCTGACGGGAACTATGGTACTCTCAGGAGCAGCATTGATCCCCTTGCGGAGAAGTTGTGGGCTGTGAAGGGGGCTTGCTGCTCCTACAGGTGATGCTGGGGGAAAGTTGGGGGCTCTCTTCATCAGTTCCATCGGGGAATAGGAGCCAGAGAAGGTTTTAGGTGCAGCTCCAGGGGTGCCTGGAGCAGGTGGAGGCTGGTTTCCGAGAGCAGACATGGCAAGACCGGTGTGGGCATTATACATGGAGAAGGGTCTTCCCTGAGTCACAGCACTGCTATATCCTCCAGGGCTGACTGGAAAAGCTCCAGGTGCCAGCGGCCGTGCTCCTGGGTAGGTGGTGGTTTCCAGGAGATGTTGGGAGGGTGCGCTGTTCGGTCTTCTACCCAGAAATTCTCCCATTCTAGGGGAAACTGTCTGGACAGTGGTGGGAGGTTGCTGCATCAGGTTGGGGTCCATAGTCAAACCCTGGGGCTGCACGTAGAGGTCATTGCGATGGCTGAAGCTATTAGATCGGGCACGTGTTGCCGTCCCAACTGTCTTGCAACTGAGCACCACTCGTGACAGAACACGTGCCTGGGCCAAATTAGGGGCCACAGACCTAACATCATGGTCCTCCATCATCCCCAGTGTGGAAAGGGAATCAAAGCCATGTTGCAGCAGAAGTGTAATTGTGCTTTCAGCCAAGCCTTCCCCTCTTAAGAAAGCCAAGAAAGCAGGGTCCACCATCTTCTTAGGGTCTGCAGCACTGGGTTGGTGAGGAGGCAAGGTGGAGACCATTCCAGCTGTGGCAGCCACCATGGCTGAGCTGGGGTCATAGTTTGGATCATAAGGCAGCCTCTGGGAGGCTACAGCTCCGTAAGCCCTGGGGAAAGCTGCGTCCATTCCCTGAGAAGCTGGATCCACCAATGAACTGGTGGCAGCTGGCTGAAGGGGATCCAGGCGCAAGCTGTTGATACTGTTGTAAGTTTGACGAGCAGACAGCGGTTCAGCAGCGTAAACAGGAAGCGGGGGCTGAGCCCCGAAGATCGCAGTAGCGGGAGAGCTGCCACCAATACGCTGGACGTCTGGGATCATCTTAGATCCCAGAGTTTCCCTGTACAAACGGCTCAGCTCATGAAGCGGAGGGGGAGGTGGTGGCGGAGGAGGCGGGGGAGGAGGGGGAGGAGGAAGAGGCGCGGGTGTAGGTGTAGAAGCAGAGGCCAGTAAAGAGGGTGTGGCTCTTGCTTGTCCTTGATCCCAGGAAGACCTAACCCCCCCAACGCTGGGCCCATAATGCAAGGCTGATCTGGTGAGCAAGTGCTGGTTATCCCTGTAAAACCCAGACTCCTTAGGTGGATGACCAGATAAGGTGGCGTCAGTGAGGTAATAATCCTGAGGTGGTGCTGAGGCCCGGCCTGCCATTAGCTCCTTGAGGTAGAGACTGCTGCTTAGGTCAGGTACAGAGGTTTTCTTCAGTGGTGGCTGCCCATGCTGGTCCTGCTGGATCTGTCTGTATAGAGAGGAGTGGAGGACTGGATCCCGTTTTTCCCCAAGATCTAGGTGACCGTGAAACCAAACGTCTCCGTCTTCCCCACACAGTGCAGAAGAATTTCTACACCCTGCAATGTTACCGCAGTAGTGACAGCGACTTGCAGCCCTATCGTTCTGGCCTTCACTCCATTCAGGACCACGCTGGCTCAGAGAGCCACCAAAATACGACTGTTCACTTGAGTTAGGCATCAGTGAAGACAATAAAGAGGGCAGCTATAAAGGCGGAAAATAGAGCCAGGTGTTGTATTTCAACTCTCCAGTTACACTCAGCCCCAATCAAAAGAGAGGAACAGAGAGGAAAAAAGGAAAGGTGAAGCAGGAGGTACCCTTTTACCTGATGTGCAACCGAAAGCCCCCCTCCCCTCTCAGTCTATGCTATCATGTAGCTCCCTGCTGGCAACCTATTTAAATAATTCAGTCCTGGAAACATGAGAAATCTGTGGGGAGAGAGGCCCAACATGATAAAAACACAGAAAGAATACAAACACACAGAAAATTAACACACCTTTAGGTTGCAGCTCTGCTCCATTCTACTGCAGAGGTCATGCTTGTGCTGGGTATCACGGTTACTTTCCAAGCTAAGACTGAGGGTGAGAAATTGGGGTTAAAAAACACATGCTGGACAATGGCAGCAGAATGGAGGAGGGGACAAGGCGAACTAATCCACTGGGGGTTGATGCACGCCATTGGCAGGCGTAGTCTTCTTGTCCACTGCGTTTGCCACAAGGGGATTAGCATCAAACTAAAACCTGCTTAAATCCACTGCCCCTTGTGACATCACTTGAACTAGATAGTATACACAGCCAACATACTGCTGATACCTCTGGATGTGTTTATAGAGAGTAAAGCTCGAGTGTTTACCGCTCACCTCTCCATTGGCTTGCAGCCGGTATCCCTCTGGGCATTAATGGATCTTCCCAAAGGGACAGAGGAGGTTGGGGATTGACATGGTGTATTTCCCTTAAGAGAGGGGGAGGAGATGGTTACAGTGTCCAGTCACACAAGTACTACTGTGGGCCACATTTTATTTAGTGACTGGTAGAAAACGACAGGAAACCACTGGGCAAGTTGACATATATGAATGCCTATAATCAGCCGTGTTCTAATGATTGTTTTCGTCATGACTGATTTATACTACGATGAGTAGTGTCTATATGGTCCTTGTAATGCATGATCCTAGAGACACCTACTGCAGTAGGCTGGTGTGTCAACATAATAGTATCTCAACTGTGCACAAGGCACTGAAAGAACATTACAGGTGTGTAGCAGAAATCTAAATACGTGTGAACTGAATTAGTGCATTATTACATGGTACTAAGCCACTATATCTATCAGTTTGTCAGCAGGCATTCTGGTCAATGTGAGCCATCACAATATCATCTGTGCGCGTCATTTTTATCCACTCACAGAACTTACACTTTGCTACTGCACACCAGATGCGCAGCAGAGCAGATGTGGCTTATGAGATGTCACCATCAGCGAGATAACTGCCAGTGTTTACTTGCTGTGATAAGAGCAATGCAAACAGTGGCAGGAGGAGAAGAAAGGAGCTTTGATAAGTGTCTGATAGGAAAAAAGGCCGATAAAGTGAGAGGCTGCCAGTTTTGACTTTACCTCGAAAACAGATAATGTGAAATAGGACAAGGAAGGAAAGGAAGGGAAAATGACTGGACTATACCGAATAGATTGTCACATCTAAATGTCTATAGGATTGTTTCTGTTCTGCGTTTTACCCATCAATGAAATAGACACCTCGGGTTTAAAGGAATACCTTTTGCTGCAAGTCTCTAGTGACATCATCTGGATGCTTCTGAAGCTAAGACACTGAGACAGCGTGACTGAGACGGGCTAAATTTATTCCAGTTTAAGACTAACAAGAAACTGCTATAATGCTGTGTCTCTTTATGTTGTCCCACTACCTGTCAAACCGCAGAGCCAAATGCTAGAACCGCCTTGTTTTCGACTCCAGGCTTAAATGATGCAATAGTGATAAAATATCTAAACAAAACCAAAAAAACAACAAGAGAATTTTTAATTATGGAACATCTGAATCAGAGAGCATTAAGTAGGTCAAACAAAGAAGAAATCAGAACAGTTTTGTTTCTGCCTGCAGCTCTGTGCAGCGCATGATGTCGCACATCTGAAGAATGCTTTCTTTTATTAGAGGTAACCCATACCTAGCAATTTCCGTGCAGTGATTTCTCAGTCCTGTACTCTCAGGTCTGAGTCTCCCTGCGCCTTTTTGTCAACTGTAAAACACACCATTAATCACTGTGTTGTATCTCTCTGCGGCGATCGCAGACAATAACTTCTTTTAATAAGCCCCTTTCAGGGCTGTGTGTCACTCAGTTCCCGCTTCCTGACAAAATATTAATAACAATAATAAACATCTCAAGTACGGTCGGACTGGTGTTGCTTACAACGAAACAAGGACGTGGCTTATCATATCTCCCGCAATCTATTAGCAAAAGAAGCTGTGGTAGCAAATTCATCTTGTGCATTTTCCCTGACAAGCCTTTCTCTCACGAGAGTTGCTCCATAATTAAGTGAGCATACTACACTGCACTCATCAAGCAACAGGGATCCTGTGTTTGCTTGTATGAATAATACAATAAAGGGAAACTCCAAATTTAAACACTGGATATGTGGTGAACGGCATCAAAATTAATGCCAAAACCTCGGCTTGCTAGCTCACAGCCAGTCATGCGGCTCTGTGAAAGATCTCTAGGTACAATGTGTTGAACAGACGTCCAGCAACAGTCGTGCCTTTGGAGCAATCTGGCCATCTTTCTAGGGCACAGGACGCTAACGGCGGGACTTGGCAGGCAGTGCAGGCAGAGATAGCTGCAGAATGATTTAGATAGCTGCGACTCTACAACTGCTGATCCATTAAACTTTCATAGGGACTTCATAAATTAAAACCATGACTGGAAGAACTTGAAAATTCTACTCAATTACTGTGATTGTACAGTATATTAAAGTTTTAACGAGCCTCTGGGCCTTTTCTCACTCAAACACAAGTGCAGGCAGGAAAGAGGGGCGATGAGGAAAGAAAAACACATGGTACCAATTCTGGTCTGATGGCTTTCAGAGGGTTTACATCTGCTGTGTTATCAAGACGCTGTCCTCTGCCTCTTTACCACCTCGCATCTCTGCAGTGCACGGCTCAGCATGTTACAGATTTCAAGGATGGGAGGAACGCAGGGCAGAGAGAGAGCCGCTACAGGGCAAGACCTCAAGTAGACTTGGTGAAGCAACTGATTAGAGTTTTGTCTTCCATTTTAGCAGGTTGGTATTTTCCATCTTTGCCTTGTGCACAGCCCCACGCTCCGCCTGCCTATCATTATCAAGCCAGTGGCCCATACTGCATCACAGATGGGGCAGACAGAAGGGAGAGACGACAGCCCGCTTGCATTTTGGAGCTGCAGCTGAGTGAAAGAAGAGGGAGGGAAGGAGAGAGCAAGAGAGAGAGGAAAGGAGAGAAAATGTAATTTTTCTCTAAGTCGTTGGTGAAAAATGATTTGGAGTTCGGCTAAATGAAAGAGCGCTTTTTGTAGTTAAAAGCAGAGATGTGGGGGAAGGGTGGCAATATTCGTATGCGCTGAACGCTATAGAAGGCGAACGTTATTTATTTTCTGTAGTGTTAATGCATAGTGTATAAAGGTCAGTACGTCTTCTGGCACTTTTTATTTAAGAATAGCCGCAATCTATGTTTCATCTCCCAAGATAAGCTAGACTACTCATTCATCAGTGTCTTAGACAAGCAGCTGCACGTAATCCTGATAAAACACCTATAAAGAAATATAATGCAACAGATTTCTTACCCTTAGTGATTAAAATTTTAGCTATAAAGCAAAAGGAGAAGGACATAAGAATTACAGCAATTTTCAGCCAGTGGATGTGTTGTCAGTGCTGCAAGTGATGCCAGTGCTAGCTAAAAGAGACTTCTGCGGTAAATCTTTGTCGAGCCTATAGCACCAACAGTTCACGACACCATTACCGGCATTCAGGACTTTGTGTGGTTTTTAATCTGTTAATTACCTCATGGTTGTGTCACAGTGTTTTATATGTGGTACCAGCCACAATAGGAACAAATAAGATGCTTTTCCCTCCTGGGTCCTCCACTCTTTTTTGGGGGGTCATTCCCTTACGTACATTCCAATAATTGCAATTTCTGCAATCCTTCTCCAGGACATATTTGAGTCCTTATATTGAGATAATCATTCCTGTTCTCTCACTGACAAATTCAAAAACTGCAGCAAAAAATTACTTGGAAATGCACAGAATGAATCGACGGTACTGAACAGGCCAGTCGAAGCAACATGTACTTACATTTCCAGGGAGGTGCATGCTACCATGTAGGATTTCAGAGATGTCTGCGATGTACCTACAGTGTAAATTCAACATTTAACAAATATAAATCCACTGACAGGCTCCAGCCTCGCTACAACAGCCTTGCACTGTCCACTTCCTGCTGTGACAAAACAAATTTCCCACGTGTGGGACTAATAAAGGTTATCTTATCTTATCTTATCTTAACCCTGAACTGGATAATGGGTAATAAATATGGACTATCCTGTTCAATTAATGTACTAAGTGAGAAACTATATAGCATATATACTGTACTACTTGAAAGCATGCCACAGCTGTAGTCTAAAAGGAAACATATTCTAAGTTCAAAATTAATTTAGAGTAATCAACTGGCAATAAACTGGCAATAAAATATAAGAAACGATTTTGACACCATTCCTGGGATGGCAGTCCTCAATCCTCAATGCTATAAATTCATTGATTCATTCATTATGAATCAGCCAACAGATATATTTTTAAACCTTTCATTCAAGCTGTATCGATCGGGTTCTAGTTTAAAGAAAACGGCCACAAAATAAGCTTCATTGAATAATCAGTTAAATAAAAGATCACCAAAAATATAGTTTTCTTAACTGGTGACTCTAAGCTTCTCTGAATCAGTAAAGCTGGTAAGAACACCCAAACAGCTAGTTACATGACTCACGTTATTTTTCCTCAAGTGCTCAATCCAGTTCAAAGTTCACACTAAACAGATTCACTATAACAGTTATGAGCAAATGCAATCAGAAACTAGAAAGAACAATTCTGCTTCTGTGTCTGCAGTACTACTTTTGTTTTGCATCTAATAAGGATAAATTATATTCCTAATTATTCCACCATAAAGTGCCATCATGTTGCACAACATGAATAAAATGCAGATGCTGATAAAAACATTATCTGACTAGATTAGAGCGGCACTAATCTAACCCAGAGGGAAAAGAGTAATGCAGTCTACAAGAAAAACAACAATCTTTGCAAAGAAAAAAAAATGGATCAGGAGCAAAACTGTCCTCCCTCCCAGCCACTCGGCCCAGTTGCTGCAGAATGATAAACATTGGTTCAGCTCAAATTAAGCCGAGAACATGAAAGGACCTGAGGCTGGGAGGAACATGGGCCGTGGCAGATCACTCCTCATCTCTTCAGATGACAGAAATGAATCTCTCCACCCCTGAGAGAGAAAGAAACAGAACAAGAGAAAGAGTGAGAAAGAGAGATAGAAAGCATCTCTCTATTTCTCATAAAGCCGAATTAAGGCTGATGCTTCCCAGCAGCTGCTTTGATTGAGCTAACTAGCAGCTTTTGATAAAACATTTGCAACCAGCTCCCTGCCTTCTTATTTGCAGACAGGCCAGATTATGCTAAATACATATCAAGGACTTTAATGGCTTAATCAGCCTTGTCATCTAGCCACCGGGTTTTCAGAGATACAGCATATGTGATCCCACTGCCATAAATGCTAATATAAAGACAGCCAGGATGAACAATTTGGGAAATGCTATAATATAAAAAAAATTACAATTTGCACCTTGCGTGGCAACGAGAGCTGACTTGGATATGACAAGAGGTGTATTTTAATGTTGGGAAAACAATGGAAACAAAGGCAAAGGCTCTGTTGGACAGTGCAGAGAGAGTGTAGTCTCAGCAGACGTTTTCCAAAGAGGACGTTCCAGATTTTCACTTGAAAGAGATTGAGAAGAGACAGCGCAAATCATGGCTTCATCTGGTCTGTATCTGTTTGCCAACTGCGAGTCTGGTTGAAGTGTGAACCTGGATTAAGATGAGTTACTCCAGACAGTAGCCAAATAGGTCCTGTGAGGCTTTTACCTGCGTGTGAAACCAAAAGCAGCAGATCGCTTCATGTACGCTTTCTCCTTGCTCAGAGACAATCGCCATAGCAGCCTTATCACTCCACTACATGCAATCAGTGGGACAACTCGGCCTGGTCACTGGCTCGTGAACAAATCACAAGCTGTCTCCCCCCCCCTTTATGCCCTCACAATAGCAACCAGGGGACTGATGCACTGATCCTGTATGACGGCCATCTGGAGATCTTGTGTGAGTTTTCACGCCGGCGTGCTTGTGTTTGCGAGTGTGCGAGAAGGAACGTCGGCAGGTAAGCTCACCATGAAGCAGCTCTGCATGCATCACAGCAACACCTGTTACCATCTCTCTATGCGTCTCCTGTGGGCTTTGCGCTCAAGCCAAGCAGACAAACTGTTGTTCCCTCAGGAATGACTAACTACCTCAGCTGTCTGATTCATGCAAATTCAGCAGCTGGATCTGGACTGCAATGGTAATCAGGAAGTTATTTCAACCAATAGAAAAAATCCTCCTGTTACTTACGACTCACCTTTAAGGTCAGGTGATTATTAAAGAACTATTGTTCAATTTTTTTTTTTTTTTTTTGGGGGGGGGGAGAACTTTTATAAGGAAATCTCCTTGTTGTGCTGTGTATTATAAAATTTATTTGTAATTATAGCCCATAAAAAAAACTTTAAGGAAATCTTGGAAATTTCATTGCTTCATTCATTTATTAGTTAAAAAAAAGATTCATAAGGCTGTCATGTTGGTTTGCTGAGCAGCACTAAGAAAACTGCTATCACTGCTTTGTCCAAAGGAAACAGCTTGTGATCAGCAGCAATCCTAGGTAGTGAAAAACCTCCATGTTAAAACAACAGTTCAGCAGGGGGTTATGTACTGTATTGTTTCTTGGCTGGGATAAGTGACTTCCTGGAGTCTTTGCATGTTGACTGGCAAATAGTCCTGGCCAAGAAATCTCCGCAAGTTTTACAGGTGGTGAAAGTTGATTTGGGCAAAGCAAAAGCAGCTTTCCCCCCTTTCCAATCTTTATGCTTAGCTAAGCTATCCAGCTTCTGGGGGCAGCTTCCCAGTTTGGATTTTGGAAGGCAGAGACTCCCTCTCCACCTTCCCTTATCCCTTAAGAATGCTATCATTACATTTTGTCTTCTCTCTCCTAAAGTTAGTTTTTTTTGTCTCAGTCTCCATTTGTTCTCCCTTTCCCCCCACTTCTCTTTCTGCTTAACCCCCCATTCAGCCATGGCAGATGATGGCCCCGTTGAGCTTGGTTCTGCTGTTTAAATAAAGCATGTGGTAAAGCATGTAGCATGTGGTATGAATCTTCTCATGTAACTCTGAGTGCAAAGGGAATAAACTTGCTATTGACACCTCCCCCCCACCAAAAAAACAAAAATATAAATTAATTAAAATGATTTGCCTGTTCTCCAATTCAAGGTCATCTTCTTGGGCAGCACTGCACCATGTATAACGTTGATGCTTTCGGGGTGATCGTGGCTCAAGAGTTGGGAGTTCGCCTTGTAAATGGAAGGCTGCCGGTTCGAGCCCCGGCTTGGACAGTCTCGGTCGTTGTGTCCCTGGGCGAGACACTTCACCCGTTGCCTACTGGTGGTGGTCAGAGGGCCCGGTGGCGCCAGTGTCTGGCAGCCTCGCCTCTGTCAGTGCACCTCAGGGTGGCTGTGGCTACAATGTACAATCACCAGTGTGTGAATGTATGGGTGGATGACTGGATGTGTAAAGCGCTTTGGGGTCCTTAGGGACTAGAAAAGCGCTATATAAATACAGGCATTTACCATTTTACCCTGCTATTTTCAGATCTCCCTGTGAAAGTCCCCTATTAAACACTTTTCACTTCTCTGTCAGGGATTTCATCATGGATCTACAACTTGCGCACAACACAACAGACATCAACGTCTGGGTAAAACTAACCCACCTGTCACGTCAGGGATCATCACTGGTGATCAGCGCTGGTTCTCCTGCTACAACCATGAGACCAAACAGCAGACTTCTTTACTAGAAAAGCCGGATATCTGGTGCATAAGATTAAAAGCACAGCCGGGAGCGTGCTTATTAAGACATGCACTGTTATTTCATCCCCCAGGGTCAAACGGTCAATATGGAGTTCTACCCAAAGGACTGAGTTATTTTCTATTGGGTGCTTTGAAAAACACAGTATTGTAGCCAAAAAATACCTTTGCTCATCAGCTGCCCTATATATCAGATATGCCTCCCTGTGACTGTCTTTTCCCAAAAATAAAAATTCAAGTTTGACGCCCCAGGTTTTAACACGCTAAAGGAGGTCCAGAGTGCGAGTGGTGAGCAGCTGTAGTGGAAGTGGGCAAGCACTGCCCTAAGAGCAATTAGCCAAATTTAAGTCAGGTGTTGTGTAGTCAAAAAACGTTATGATTGCACCTCATGGCATTTAAAATGTTGTTTTAAAACTCAGGTTCTCCCTATTTCTTTCTCTCTCATTAAATTTTAGCTGTCAAGATAATACAGAACTGCATACCTGTTAGTGTAGTCAAAGCTATAAAAACAATACTATTATTATTAAACTTGTAAAACTGACTAAATAAATAATGAAGGGGTTGATTTCGTGATGACTAGTTATTCAGACAACTTTTTTTTTCCAAAAAAAGCTTGATTACACTCGAGAAATGCTGAACTTAAAGATTTGCTTTTATTGGTTCAGGGTTGTAAGGTAATTTCCTAATGCCAGTATATATTTCCAAATGCTACATCACAGACAAGGTTTCTTGGTCCTGACTATATGCTGGAAGTGTGGCATATGTCCTTCATTTCATGTGCATAAAGCTGAGGTGGTTACATCATGCTGCAAAACAAATATA